>NC_065585.1:70001250-70602500 GCF_024542745.1 Macaca thibetana thibetana
TAACAAGTCTTGGTAACATATTTTTTTTACCAGAAATATTTATTTTTTTCTAAAGTTCTCTCAGGATTCCATGAAAATTTCTTTGAAATATTTTTTTCCTTTTTGTTCATGTGAAAGCCTTAAGTGGAAGTGTACTGAAGATTTAATTCACTTTTATAAAATAAGTTAATGTTTTATAACACGAAACGATAACAATAAAGGTATTTTGTGTTCTCTCCTTACATTGTTTCTCAAATCACTTCTATCCAAGTTTCTGCTGAATGATTCATCAATACAAAATCCGGGGCTTGCAAGGCAAATCTCAAATTAGGCCACTTTCTGTAACTACTTGTGAACCTTAGATAACCAGTAGACAAACTCCATCTTGTGACAAAACAACAACAAAAGTATTCTAAAGAAAAAGTGAACCTCGTTGACAAAGCAAAAGTTAACATTAGCTTATGTTTGTTGTTATAAAAATGTTACCTTGCATATTCTTTGACTTCTATTTAATGTTCCCCAACTTTCGGTCTGCCCTTTGCGCAAATCTGAACATCCAATTCGCCTTCTGGAGTAACAAAATAGCATTTATTCAAAAACCTATACCCATTTTCATTTTACTGCATTGTACTTAAATCACATATTATTTCTATTTTTAAATTCATATTGGAATTTAGTTAACTTCAGCATCTAAAATTGTGAATTAGAAAACTATTCCTACTTGCACAAAATTCTAGAATCAAAAAAGTTATCTAAGAAAACTAAAACCAAGTTTTGTGTGTGTGTGTGTGTTATACATGGTAGGTGCCAGAGGTATTTTAGCTGTACATAAAAGCAAATGCACTTTCATTGTTATATTTAAAATATATATTGGAGTCTTTATCAACCATCTATCGATGAAAACTCGAACTACTGAAACAAAGACTCTTTTAAACTTGAGCAAGGGAATCTCTGTTTGACAAGACTGTTATAAATTTGATAAAATCTCTAAAAGAGAATAATTTAAGTAGGAAAATAACCTACCAATCTTTCAATGGAGAAGGTGGGAAAACTCTAGTGGTTTAATACTTTTATTTACAAAATTAAAATAGCAAAAATGAAACCTTTATTCTGATTTGGAAGAATTTAAAAACTGTAAAAAAAACTTACTTAAAAATTTTTAAGAGTACATCAAAAATTATCTATAGCAAAACTCCTACCTTCAAGGGAGAATCAAAAACATTAATGCAAAAGTGTTTGATGATTTAGTGTCAAATGTTAGATCCAAAACCAGATCATTTCTCCTCATGTAATTATGAGTAAACATAGCAACCTATGGAGAATTCACCTAAGACAAGATTCCTTAATTTTCTTTACTCCAACTACATTCACTTGAGTTTTATTACATCTCTATGCAGTATTTTCAACTAATTATTCAATATTTAACTAAGGGCAATGTCATTATTCAACATTTATCAAATTTCATTAGTTCACTAGTCATCAGGTGAAGAAATTTCGTATTGGTTAAGAACATATTCTAACACAACTATTCATCCAAACCCTATTTAGATTTAAAGTTAGTGCAAAGATGCAACCTTGCTTCTAGCCAAATAACAAAATAAATATCTTCAGAAACCCTCATACTTAAAATCATTAAAATTCTGTATAAAATACTTACTTGCTTTAGCGCATCACTGGACTGATAAAAAATGAAGGAATCTGAAGAACAATTTAATAAAAGGGGAAGCAACTGAATATTCTCATAGGAGACTTCAGGTAAATCTGGACCCCAGCAGTATAAGAGCAGATGAGAAATAAACCCAGCACACAGAAATGAACAGCAGGAAATCTTAGTTGACTTGATCTTGGCAGTAAGTGGTAAGATAATAAAATCGTCCTTGAGACTTTATAACCACAAGCTAGCCCTTACATGACCAACGTTTCAGTCTGAATCCACTCTATCTTGGCAGTCTGAAAAATTTGAATCCAGGAACTTAATTTAAAGTGGTAACTGAAGCAAAGCCCTATTAGAGAAACTCAGCTTCAGCCCAGGCCTCAAATAATCTACAGGTAAAGTTCCTGGGGTGCGTGTGTGTGTGTGTGTGTGTGTGTGTGTGTGTGTGTGTGTTGTTTGTGTGTAGGCAAGGGAGGGCTTTTCGTAAAAAATCACAACTAAAACAAACCTGCAATTAATACAGATATTAGAATTAGCAAATGCAGACTATAAAATAACTACCTTTCATTTATTCAAAAAATTAAAAGAAGCCTATAAAAAATATAAATAGAATAAGATACTATAAATAATAACCAAGCAATTTTGAGTAAAAACCAATTAAATCTTGGAAGATAAAAATTTAAATTTTTTGTCAGATTTTTTAGAATTTGAATATCTTTTTCTTTTTGATTTATTCAACAATTCTGAATATAAATACTTTTTTGGAAGTGCACTATAAGTTTTTTCTCCTGGTTTATGCTTTACCTTTTTGTTCTCTTGATGCCATCTTTTGATAGGCAAAGGTCTTAATTTTAATAAAATTCATTTATATTAATAAATAATTCTATTTTTTGAGTAAATGTTTATGGTGTCCTATTTAAGGAGTGTTTGCCTATCCCAAAGTTATGAAGATATTTTCTTGGGTTTTCTTCCAGAAACTTGATGTTTAATTTTTGCTTACAGTTCTGTAAATCACATTAATTTTTGTGTGTGGTGTGAGGTAAGGCTTAATATTATTGGTTTGTTTTCAAATGGATAGTCAAATTATAAGGAAGAATTTATAGAAAATATCAACCTTTCCCCAGTGAATTGCAGTAGTACTTATGTCATAAATCAGGAAACACAGACACACACACACAAACACACATATACATATGAGTTTGTTTCTGGTCACTCTATTTGAATTTGAGTATTCTTATGCCAATACTACACTGACTTACCTACTCTAATTGTAAAATTAATCCTGAGATCTGGTAAAGTACTTTCAATTTTGTTAGTTCAGTTCAAGACTTTTGGCTATTCTAGGTCTTTGCATTTTCCTATAAATTTCATATTCAGTTGGTCAATTTACACACACACACACACACACACACACAGAGTAACTTTAGTAGGTACTACATTGAATTTACAGATCAACTAGGAGGGTACTGGCATCTTAAAAATACTGGGCTTTTCGGGGCCGGGCGCGGTGGCTCAAGCCTGTAATCCCAGCACTTTGGGAGGCCAAGACAGGCGGATCACGAAATCAGGAGATCGAGACCATCCTGGCTCACACGGTGAAACCCCCATCTCTACTAAAAAAATACAAAAAACTAGCCGGGCGAGGTGGCGGGCGCCTGTAGTCCCAGCTACTCGGGAGGCTGAGGCAGGAGAATGGCGTAAACCCGAGAGGCAGAGCTTGCAGTGAGCTGAGATCCGGCCACTGCACTCCAGCCTGGGCGACAGAGCGATACTCCGTCTCAAAAAAAAAAAAAAAATACTGGGCTTTTCAATGCTTAAAAATGATTTATAAATTTCAATTGATTTTTTAAATTTCAGAGTAAAAGTCTTACATGTATTGTATTAAATTTATAACTAAGTATTTGGTATTTTGGCATTATTATAAATATTTTTTAATTTAACGTTTAGCTTTTGTTGCTGATAGCAGAAAGTAAAACTTACATTTGCATATTCAATGACCTTGTCAAACATACTTATTAATTCTAATTATTTGTATATTCTTCTAGATTTGATATGTGCATAATCATGTCTTACATTAATAGTGCAACTCAAATATTCCCTTTCCTTTCTTTATATATATATATTTTTTTCTTTGCCATGTTACACTGGATAAGACTTCAGTACAATGTTGAATAAAAGTGATGATAATACATATAGTTGTTTCATTCTTGGCTTCCATAGAAAATTGTTCAATATTTAACCAGATTAAATATGATGGTAGCAGTAAGACATTTGTTAATATCTTTTATCAGATTAAGGAGGGTTACTTTTCCAAACAATGAGAGGTTTTTATTATTGTTTTATGATAGTTCATTAATTTTATCAAATGATTTTTCTACTTCTATTTAAATGACATATGAATTTTTGTCTTTATTGTGACAATGATTAGAATTATATTAATTGACTTCTGGATGGCAAACCAACTTCAAATTGGTTTTGGATTTATTGGTTTCAAATTTTTTCAAATTTCTGGAATAAATATATTTTGGCAATAAAATACATAATAAGCTGTTCATATATATATATATATATATATATATAAAGAATACAGAATCTGTGTGACTGCAATCTTTTGAAATTTGCTTAGTCTTGCTTTCTGGCCTATTATAGGGTCCAATTTGATAAGTGATCCATTGACACACATATAGAACATTGTTAAGCAGTTGTTGGATAAAGTCTTCTATATGTACAAATAAGTCATACAGGTGAGTCCGATCTTCTAGGTCTCTCTTGAATTTTTTTGACTGCTGATTCTGTCAATTATTGAGACAAGTGCTCCAACCTCCCCCGATGATTGTTGAATTCTACATTTTTTCTTTTAGTTCTGCCATATCTTTACATTGAAAATATATGGTTTGTTGCCTAAAACTTTATAATTGTTATATTTTTCCATAAAATCAAGATAAAATAACTTTTTAATGTAATTACTGATATACAAGTTGAATTGTAAAATCCAGCCATTGGTTCTCTGTGTCTCATCTTTGTTTCCTAATTCTTTCTTTTTGACTTCTTTTGAGTAATCCATTTTTCTCATTTTCCTGCTCCATTAGATTTTTATTTTTACATTCTTCTATTATTCCTTCAATAATTGTTCTAGAGATTATATGGTTTCTTAACTTATTACTTAAATTAATACAGCTACCATTTCCTAATCAATGCAAGACACTCTATTTTCCTCCCCACTTTGTATTATTGTTGTCATACATTTTTTTTTTTTTTTTTTTTTTTTTTTTTTTTTTTTTTTTTTTTTTGAGACGGAGTCTCGCTCTGTCGCCCAGGCTGGAGTGCAGTGGCCGGATCTCAGCTCACTGCAAGCTCCGCCTCCCGGGTTTACGCCATTCTCCTGCCTCAGCCTCCCGAGTAGCTGGGACTACAGGCGCCCGCCACCTCGCCCGGCTAGTTTTTTTTTGTATTTTTAGTAGAGACGGGGTTTCACTGTGTTAGCCAGGATGGTCTCGATCTCCTGACCTTGTGATCCGCCCGTCTCGGCCTCCCAAAGTGCTGGGATTACAGGCTTGAGCCACCGCACCCGGCCTGTCATACATATTATTGTATATACATTATAAACCCCGTAAGACACCATTATTGTTCTCATTTTAAACAGTTAATACTCATTTATATTCCCTTTGTATTCACCTTTCTGGCATTATTTATTTATTCCTATAGTTTGCTTTTTTCATCTAGTATCATCTTCCTTGTGTCTGAAGAACACCCGTTAGTGTATTCAGGTAATAATTCTCTCAACTTTTTTCTTTCAATCTGCAAATATGTTATTTCATTTTTATTTTTGAATGATAAGGTCTACAGGTTTGGAATTTCAGTTTGGAGATTTTCCACTTTTAATACTTTAAGGATGTTATTCTTTTGCCTTCCATCATTCAAAGTTTCTACTGAAAATCACCCTTTGGTCTACTTCTTGTACCATTAATGACTATTGTCCTTTGTTTCAGCTGCTTTAAAGCCTTTCATTGTCTTTGATTTTTAGTAATATGATGTACTCAGGTGCCGTTTTCTTTTAATATGTTGTGATTAGAGTTTTTAAACTTTAAATATATTACCAAATGTCTTACATCAATTTGGGGGAAAAAATCTCATGATTATGGAGAACAGGAATAGGAAGAGAGGATTTGTTTCAGAGATCATCTCAGTCAGAAAGTCCAAGAGTCCATACCTACCCACAAACCCCAGGTCTTCCTAAGGTATACTTGATATTCTCATTTTATATTGCATTATAGGCCAGACGTAGTGACTCACACCTGTAATCCCAGCACTTTGGGAGGCTGAGGTTGGCAGATCAACAGAGGTCAGGAGTTTGAGACCAGCCCGGCCAACATGGTGAAACCCCCATCTCTACTAAAAATACAAAAAATAGCTGGGTGTTGTGGTGCAAGTCTGTAATAGCAACTACTTGGGAGGCTGAGGCATGAGATTCGCTTGAACTCATGAGGCAGAGGTTGCAGTGAGTTGAGATCATGCCACTGCACTCCAGCCTATGCAACAGAGGGAGACATTATCTCAAAAAAAAAAAAAAAATGCGTTACAGTACATTTCGTTCTAGAATGTAGCTAGCTAGCTTTTCCACTAGTGAAATGAGTAGAATGCAAATAATGTGGACTGTTTTTTAATATGTAAAAATATGCATGTATATGAAACACATAGAAGGTGATACCTTTATACTTTTTATTTAATGTTTTGTTTGTGCATTGTGCTTAAGAAAAAAAAAACTAGGAAATAGAATAGGTGCTTTGAAATGCCATAAAAAATATTTATTTACTGGAGGGTATTAAGAATTATTTGAATTATAAAGTTATATTTTGCCATAAATATTTACTTAACAAGGGGATCAGCTATTCTATTGTAATTGGTATTTAAATTTATACTAAGTAGAAATGATCTTTGAAAATACTTTTTTGTTGTTGTTTTGTTTTGTTTTGTTTTTTTCTGAGACGGCGTCTCACTCTGTCACCCAGGCTGGAGTGCAATGGCGCCATCTCAGCTCACAACAACCTCCGCCTTCCAGGTTCAAGGGAGTCTCCTGCCTCAGCTTCCCAAATAGCTGGGATTACAGGCATGCGTCACCACGCCCGGCTAATCTTTTGTATTTGTAGTAGAGATGGGGTTTCACCATGTTGGTCAGGCTGGTCTCGAACTTCTGACCTCAGGTGATCCACCCATCTTGGCCTCCCAAAGTGCTAAAATTACAGGCATTAGCCACCCCACCCGAAAATACTTTTAATTAAAGAAGAGCCTTGAATGATTTTTGAAAAAATGTACAACCCTTATATCTGTTTCTTACTCTTATTTAGTCAGTGTTTCTCTTCAACTTTATTCTCAAGCATCTTTGAAAACATCACCACACACTCACTGGTCCACTTGAAGTATGAATTACATTAGTTTGTCAAAGATTGGAAAACTAAAAACCATTCACATATTCTCTGCATTTGACAGACATTTCTTTGACAAACATTGTCTATTTCTCTACATTTAATATGACTAATGGAAAAAACATATTTAATATTCCTATAATGTAGCTACTCTAAGTTCCCATAAGTTTGCAACGGAAGTATGCCACTGCAGATAGCTACAAGAGTGGCATCTGTTAGTCACTCATGTACCTGCAGGTATATGACTATGGCAGAAAAAATATGACAGCTTGACCACAGTCCTGAACAAAAGAATCAATTCTTTCAATGGCAAATGGCTATTCTGTGCTAATAGTTTGTAATACAAAGATGACCCTAGCACAGACCTTGTTGTGTACTACAGAAATTTTTAGGATGTTTATGATTATGCAGTAAGGGAAACTAGAAGGCAAATGCAAGAATAGAGATATCATTCAAGTGCTGTTTGGGCTCAAAGGAAAGTATGCTTGTAAATGGGGAAGTCAAAGACCCCCAGAAGAGGTAAAATCAAAGCCCTGACAGATTCGTGCTGTCCCGCGCATGCCCAGGCAATGTCAATTGTATGAGACTCAGCAGAGATGTTGGGAAGTATGGAAGAGGATATAAGTGATACCAGGTATCAGTTTATCCTTAGAAAAAAATGTGAAGCATAGCAGCAATAAGCTGTAAATATAAATTCTGGCCTCAGCATGAGGGTAGTTAAATGAAAATAAAGGCTGTTTGCATTTATTCTATAAGGAGAAAGAAGCAAAGAAAAGAATTTGAACCAGAGAGTGACATGTCAGGCTTGGCCTTGGGGATATGGATTCCTCATTAAACCACTCAAAGTCCCAGAGATAATAGAGCTCAACTAGGATAGTACAGAACTGAAAAAGAATTTCAAGAAAAATCAAATGAAAACTGCCTTAAATTCAACAGAAACAATGAAGAAAGACAATAAAAGTTCTAGTTATTTTCAGTGAAATCACACAGTTCTTTCAAGGCACAGTTGCATTTGAGGAAGAGTCGACATCACTCAGGTGTTGGCTCAAATTTTACCTCTTCAGCGAGGCCCTTCTTGACCAGCTCAGGTACCCATGGGCCCCTCATCCTCTCTGTCCTCCCGTTTCATTTTTCCTCCTAGCAATGATCTCCACTGGACATTTTATTATACACATAGTGATTTCTATATTTCTGCCACCTACCACAACATAAGTTTCTGGCAGGTATACACATGCCTGATTTTTATTTTAAACAGTACCTAACATGTAAAACATGCTAAAAAATGTTTGTAGAATGAATGAATTGCAAGAGGCCAGGGATTAAGCAGGCAATTGGGATAACCTGAAGAATGAGAGAAAATATTTTTGAACTACCCATTCAACAAGGGATCAATAACTGGAATATATAAGGAGCTCAAACAACTCTATAGGAAAAATCTAATAATCGGATCAAAAAATGAAGTCAATGACTATGTGAGGCACAGTCATGAGTCTGAGTGGTCAGGGACCAAACAGTGGATAAGACAGTGGCTGTTTTGTGTATGCTCTTCTGGGCTTGGAAGAAGAGTAAAACTACCAGAGAAAGAAAAGATGATTGACAGAGCAAGATCCTAATGAAGGTGACCTCTCTGCCTCTTTACAGTCTATTTTAAGCACGGTGAAAATAGTGATCCTTCTGAAATGTGTCAAATCATGGCACTTTTCTGCTTAAAACTCTCAATGACTTTCTGTTTCACTCAGAATAAAAGTCAAAGTCCTTACAATAATCTAGTCCACACAGTATTTTGTGACCTCCCTGTCCTCATTTTCTTCTTTTTTTTTTTAATTGACACATAAGTGTACGTTTTATGGGGCACACAGTGAGGTTTTTTGATACATGTAATATATTGTGATCAGATCAGGGTAATGATCTCAAATATCAGTTTTTGTGTTGGCAATATTCAATATCTTCCTTGTAGTTATTTGAAACTCTATGTTATTGTTAACCATGGTAATCCTATGGTGGTATAGAACATAAAACTTATTCCTATTACCTAGCCATAATTCTACATCCTTTAAGAAATCTCTGGCCCCTTTTCTTTTTTCTTCTTTTTTTATTTTTTTATTTTTTACTTTTTTGTTTGTTTTTGTTTTTGAGACAGAGTTTGACTCTGTCGCCCGGGCTGGCGTGCAATGGCGCGATCTCAGCTCACTGCAACCTCTGCCTCCAGAGTTCAAGCGATTCTCCTGCCTTAGTCTCCCAAGTAGCCAAGATTACAGGCACCTGCCACCACGTCTGGCTAATTTCTTGTATTTTTAGTAGAGACAGGTTTCACCATGTTGACCAGGGTGGTCTCAAACTCTCGACCTCAGGTGATCCACCCAACTTGGCCTCCCAAAGTGCTGGAATTACAGGCGTGAGCCACTGCACCTGGCCCCCCTTTTTAATACTATTTTATTCTCCCCCTCTGCTGCATACCTGCGGACCAGATAGGCAAGGTCCTGCCACAAGGCCTTTGCCCTCCACCTTCCACTGCCTGGAAACTTCTTCCCAGCCTCCACATGGTAGATGGCCAGGTGTAATTGCCACATGGCTATCTATCTCCAGCAAATCTTTCATATCTTTGCTGAAGTGTTACTTTCCTTAGGTAAAATTAAGCATCCTCCTTCCCTGTTCTTCCTCTGCCTCATCCTGCCTTATTTTTTCTCCATAGTGTTGATTACCCTCTGACATATTCCATGTCTTACTTTGTGTCTCTTGTCAACCTCTCCCTGTCTAGAATAGATGTTTTGCTAACACTATTACAAATAGTTACAAATCATGGTATAATGATTCACACTGCACACATACCATTTCATATTTTGCCAGTGTATCTCTGGAATGGATGTGTAGAAGAGGAATTGCTGAGTTAAAGCATAAATGCATACACAATTTTTCAGGATACTGATGGGTTCTAGAGCCGTAGAATTTTTACATACCTTTTCGCTTTTAGAATAAAGTATAGTTATACCATTTTCATATGCATATTGTCAGTAAAAAATCATTTTTGAAATAATTAACTACATTGTTCAATGTGTTATGTAGAAAGTCACAGAATGAATTTCTGTCCGCCCTTAAGTTTGGTAAAGTCCATGTGTTCCTTCATAAGCTGGCATGTTCCCTTCAATTATTAGGCTATCAATGAAGGAAACATGCCAGGACTTCACTTGTCCTTCATCAAAGGAGAAAGTTGGGGTCACACATATTCAACTGAGGATGTGTGCCACCTCTCTATTTTGCTAAGACAGGATCAGGTGGGACCAATCACTCCTGCAAAAGGTAAGCACGGCCCAGGAGAGAGTCAGTGCTCTGTGGGACCACAGTGCCAAGGTTGCTGTCTCAGAAGGACCTAGGGCAGAGTCAAATGACAGCAGGAATAGGTGTTGCTCATAAGAGCACAGTAATGCTGTATCTGGGAAAGCCAGTGTCTGCCTCGTCAGGGGGCATTGCCTCTCATGAAAGCGTAGGCTAATTAGTGATCACCAGTGGGTAAGACTGAATGCGGTCATCACCCCCCGCCCCATTTCTTCACCTTCAGAGATGTCCAAGAATAGAAGGATGAGATTTTGCTAGCATCAGTCAGGCCTCTGCGGGGCTAGAAATTGCAGCACACACACCTCACACACCTGCACATGCATGCATGCACATACACACGCACTGATTAGTGAATGGAACCCCACATCCTCTGGAGATGACAGAACTTCGCAAAATTGTGAGTGGAAAACCAGAGGCTTCAAATAGGAGGACGTGAAGTGAGCAAGGACAACTAGCAAGAGAAAGAGAAGCTGAGAGAGAGCTGCAGGGTTGGGGGGAGATGCTCTTTGAAAAGGCTTCAGTTTGTGAGGCTCTCTCAATGGTAAGGAAAAATTTAAATGAAGTCTTAGATTCTGGTCTTTCTCAGCTGGCCTGTGAGATCAACCATCTCATTAGAGATGAAGGAGTTACCCCTCTACAAGAAAGAGCCACCCTGGGAGTCTCCAGCCTTGGGCAGATTGGTGGCCTGAGATGGTGCCTCTCCCTTAGAAAGGCTTAGACGCCCTCTCTAGGAAGGAACAAAAAAATATTCATGGTCAACTGCTGCAGTTTTCCTGAGTCAGGACTTCTTGATGTTCTTTTCTTCTCCCTCCATGGAAATATCTTTTATAATGATACCTCAAAATATTTTGGGGGATTTAGTGGCAAAAGAAGGAAAGAAGGAGGGAAGAAAATAAGAAAGGGAAGGAAGAAAGAAAAATAGAAAAGTTGGTGTTCAGTGATGCATTAAAGATACAATCATTGTTGCTTTAGAAAAGTGAATTATCTCTCATCAAAACTGGTAGATGGTCCATCCAACAGGCCAGTTCATCTAGTGTCTAATCTACTTTAAAATTATGAAAATAAAGAAAACAATTAGATATACTTCAAAAACAACACAATTAATTATACTCTTTTATTGAAAGAAAAGTAATACGATGGAGTTTAAAAAGCTACATTTGTTATGGTTCATAAGGACAGAGGTTTACAGAGGTTTTATATATGTACACACTCACAACACTATATCACAACATCAGAAGCACCGTTTTTGCCACAGCATTAGGTAATGAATACAACTCCAAATTAATCTGTTTAAAAAAATATCTAAAATGATACAGTATATTTGAGGATTATATAAATATATGAGACATATTTAGATATTTTTTAAAAATAGTGTTTATATATATGCATCACAATCATCTCTAATTCTCAAAATATTATGGTACCAAAATTCTGTTTGTCAAATAAAACATCAGATGCTGCAGTATGTATCCAAGCACCAGTTTAGCACAGTATTTAATTCTCCTCCAAACTAAAAGACTGCTAACACGTACAAACTGAACTGAGTATTTCAAACAACCAGTGGAATCATTTAGGCCCTCAAATTTTTTTTTTTTTTCATTAGCTGATTGTTCTTAGAGAAAAAAGAGGGAGCTAAACCATTTAGATTAATGTTGCTCTGTGTAGTAGAATCAATCCTAGGGCTCAGAGAATATTCCTAGGCACTGGAGAAGGTGCGGGGAACAAGTAAGTCCATTTTATGTATGCTACAAGTTGGAGTTTTGCATGGGATTTAGTTCATAGAAAAGGTTCTACTGCTTTAAAATAAGTTTGGAAATATCAATTTGGAAAGTGCTTCAAGGTAAATCTTACTTGATCATGCTAACATAATTTCAGAAATCTGTCAAAACAGATTACAAAAGAGATTACACCCAGATCACAAAAGAGATACACCCAATTATATACCTAAACTGAAGGTTTACAGGAGAGTATTATCTATATTAGTTACAGATGATATAATCCTAAACTTTTGCATACATTTTTCAATCTAGAAGGACTTTGAATGGAATAATACATTAGTTCAATAATATGACCAAATAACATTGTCAAATTATAGGCCAATAATTAAAAGTGGGGAAATAATCCTTTTATATATGAAATTGATTATTTTTCTATATGTTTTTTATCTTATGAACTGTGCTAAATAAAAACAAATGATCACTTCTGAAAGTGAGACAGTTATAATTCTGTTAATTAAATGTAATTCTAATTGTATTTATAAAGCTAACTAAATTTAAAAATATATTTTAGCAATACCTAATTCAAAAAAAAAAAAAAGGAGCATTTTAATAAGTGCCTCAGACCTGGAAAATCATGGAAAACATTATTAATTAGGAAAGTGGGTGCCAGAATATATTAACTCGCCTTTCCTCTTAGATACATGTTAATATTATCAAACATTTTTAGGTGCTGTCAGATTTAGGAAATATATGAGAATTCTAATATCGCGCAACAAATTTTTATGGAACAGAAATGGCTTTTGCTATAAGTCAAGCAGCCATTAAGAATTTGTCCTCATAACCACCAGAGGGCGCCAGTGCCTGCAACATTATTAGTTGTAGACAATCTAACCAGTTTAGGTGATATGTGACTTTGGACATTGCCAAGCTATAAAAAAATTTAAAAAAGAAAATCAATAACTCCCAAAGAAATATATTTACATTCTGTAACACCTAAATAATTTTCGACTGTTGAATTAAAACAAGAGTTAATTTGCCTATTTTTGGTAAAGATTAATTTAACACAGGATTTTATTAATATTTCTGAATCAGGAATTGAATGGATAACACTTTTAACAATGCATAAAAGGAGCATTACTAAAGCCATCAACACTAACAATTCATTTAGCACCATATATTTAGCACCAGAACAGATACTGACAGTTCACACTGAATAAAAAAACTTTAATTGCTAAGAAACTTCAAAACTGATAGCAAGGATATGTGGTAATTGTAATGTGTTTTCAGCACCATTAATCAATGAAGTGTTAAACCTTCTAAGTTTTTTACTGATCTCCCATAAGTCAAATTTAAACAATAACATCATTTTAAAAATTATTTTGCTTGTGTCCCAATAATTGGACGTGATTATATGTTTTACCAACACAAATAATGACAAATTTTTATGAAACATAAAAGCAAAGATAATGTTAGACATTAAGACAAATGTAACTTTATTCTCCCTAATCACTTTGGTAGGTAAGGGCTTCCATCTATGTCAAGATTGGCATCCTTTGATACTGCAGAGCCTGGGTATATGGCTACACAGGAAGAACCTACACCAAAGTCTAAGCATTATTTTTCCTTCATAGTCCCATTCAAATTATGTGTTTAGCTTGTGCATATATTTCACAAGCACGGCATCAACACAGAACAAATAAACTGGCTTAAATATGTATTCGATTTCATTACGTAGATAAGTTGGTTTCACACAAGTGCATATTATGAGAAAAATATCTATTGTTTCAATTCAAATATTCTGTGTAAACTGAACTTGCCCTAGTGTTTGGTCAACTCTGTGCTAAAGCTGCATGGAACTTTCAAATGAATGTTTCCATGAACTTTTCAAATGAATGTTATGGCGCTGCCAAATGAAATTTGTAGGGCAACTCTGTTGGGTGATGGGCCACAGAAGGGATGATGCTTAGACAACTGAACAGAAGCAAAAACAGTAAGAACAATAATGACTTCATCCACATTTTTTGAGCAAACTTATCTATCATAACCAGAAACATTAAGACTGTGCCTACACAACTCACAGATAATTCTATAATAAAATCCATCAGTTTAATTCTAAAATTATAATTAAGCCTCTTGATGATATGGAAGCCCCAAAACCTGTATTGTGGGAATATTAAAATTTTTCTACTGGTCATATAAAAAAATCAACACCATAGAGAGGATTGATGCTATGAAATACGTATGCCAATTACTTTTTTTTTTTTTTTTTAGTGATACCTTTCCACATGAAAACCTTAATACTGACAATTTAAAGCTGCTCTTATGAAATAGCTTATACCCAGACCCTTTCTGCCTTTGGCAATTACAGTGAGAAATAGTTATCTTAGCACCATTGTTGCATGCTGTGAAAAATATGGCAGGCTGTGTTGATACTAGCAAACTTTCATTTGCTTTAGCCTGGAAAATAAAATATTTTACATGGCCACTTTATATTATTAACTTTAAAAAAAAGAGTTAGAATAACAAATATACCCGTTATATTTTCAGCTGAGTTGTTAAATTATAAATAAACTTGTAGTTCTTGTCATGGTTTAGAAAGGATTGTTGCCTAAGTGTGTAGACCCTAGTCTTAATCTGATATATTTGATGATTTATCTGGATTTTTGATACAATCAAAACTTTGTATTTAAGACATTTTTGTCTTAAGCATGGAAAGATGGGATTTCTGTAAATTGTTGTCATTCTTGGCTTTTTAGTTAATTCTAAAAATCCATTCATATAAGCATTTATTAAACATTTATTATGTTACACCATTTAAGAAGCTGGGATAAATACAAGATTAAACAGAGTTCCTGCCAAAGAGGGGCTCGTGAAAAATTTAATTTAATCTCAAATAAACGTTTCATAATATTAATGAAAATTTTAATTTTCATGAATTTTTATTAATCTGGTAATTTTACCTTCATAAGAACTCCTGTGAAATATGTAGTAAATATTATTCTTCCTTATAACTGAAAAGTGAACTCACAGAAGCAATTCAGCAACAAAACTGGAACTTAGTGTAGCCATCTTCTGTTTAATAGTACTTATTGCTGTTTCTGTAGAATGAATATAGAAAAATCGAAGAAGGAAAAACTTTCTAGATAAAATCAAGCAAATATCCAATGAATGAGCTTCCCCTACAATTGTCTAGATATATTAGAAAAAAGTTGGATTAAGACCTAAATAATGTAATTACTTCTATTCTCCATTTTAATCTCAAAATTATTTATCTTTAGTAGCATCTGCATATGTGCCCACAGAGGCAGAGTGGTATGATATCAAAGCATTTGGTCACCATATCCAATTTATAAGAATAATTGGGCCAGTCATTCGTTAAGAAGTAGACTCAATCTCCAGATGGTGTATTTCTTCACCATTGAATGGATTTAATGATCTGTCATCTTTCAAAGTATCCAACCTAAGAAACTGCAAATGTGTATGGAATTTTAAACAAGTAGCTTCCTTCTGTTATTTGCACTCTGGAACTAACCATATTTAATTGTTCTGTAATTCTATGGAAGCATTACACAACCTGAATAAAACACACACACACGTACTTGAAGTGCAATATGTTAAATGTCTGGACCAATATGTTGCATTCTCCTCTCTGAAAGAGATTTCATGATAGGAAAATGTTGCATTTCCAAATTACATGAGGAAAATTTTCATAGTGACTTTGAATGGATTTCCATGATCAGACTCAACGAAGAACTGAAAATGTTTCTTCTACAGAAACACAAAAATAAAGTTGGTAACTAGCCCTTAGAAAAGCATCTGAAAAAGGCTACTTTAACAAAATCATGACTGCGTGTGGTGTGCACGAAGGATCTTTCGTACAATACTCAAAGACCCAAGAAGATACATAGATTGAGTCAATGACAGGCTAAACAACAAAGAGATAGAGGTGGCCTCAGCACCTCCACATCTCTTTCTGAAATCCTTCGCCTCCTGCTGACAGGCCTCAAGATGTACTAGACCCTAAGCATAGCCCATTCTGAAGCTCTCCATCTGGTAGTTAGGTGCAATTACACTTTTCATACCTGTTCCCTGAATTTTATTTCTCTTGAACTTCATTAGTTTTCTGACGGTCTTACTTTCTCTTTTCCAAAGTCACAGCTCTACGATCTGCTCCAGAAATCTTGGCACTTGTTAATTCTTCCCTTCCCCTTCTCATTCCAAGCACCGTAACTAAATTTCCATGAGAAGCAGAAGCCTTATGTATATATTGCACTGCATGGCTTATTACTTGCTCCACGTACAGGTAAATACTGCTGTGTCTGCTTCCTTCAAAAATAATTTTATAGCAAAATCACCAGTCAGCATTATTTCCGGAATATTTTGTGAGCTTCTTGAGGGCAGGAACCATGTCTAATTATCTCTGCATTATCAGAACATAACTAGCAGAGTGCCTTGCATGTAGTAAGCGTTCAACTCATGATGACTGATTCAATAAAATGAGACTAAGTGGAAGGCATGATCTGAGAATTTACATAAGATATACGTTGGCATTATCCTTTGGCAGACTCAAATAAGAAAAAATATCTCCAGAATGAAATTCATCGTTACTTGATTAAATTATTATTTCCAGATATCACTAAGTGCTATTTTACAAATTAACATTTTGTGGGTATTATAGAAATGGGTGCTAAAGAAGTCCCATCACCTCATGTATATCTGAAAATAGTTTTTTAAAAATTTCCCTCAAGTTGACTACTGAATCATATTACTATCTACGTGTAACGTCACATATTATATGTTTGTGTGCATATATAAATCCATACACATATATATGTATATGTATACATACACACACTTGTCAAATATATACTTATTCCTTAGGAACATAATGATATAATTCCTTTGGAATGTAAATTTTAGGATTGGATGCATCAACTATGTCATCATTACATATACAATATCTTAATTTAGGCTTAGAGGTCAGAAAATAGAAATTGATGTTTCAAATATCTCAAAGGATTAAACAAACATGCTAGACAAATACTAATTTATACAAAGGAATACTAAAAGGAAAACAAGATTAGCACAAAATATGTATAATATGTGCAAAATTCAATATATATATATATACACACACATGCCCATGTTCCCAGAAATCATTATATTTCCTGGAGGAAAAGGTAAGCTTATTTAAACCAGTACAGGTAGTTTGACGTAACTCCTGGAAAACACAGATTGTCAGTACAAGATCCCCCATAACTGGGAGGACAAGATGAACATGGTACCCCTACTTTATATGGTGCTTCTCCAATCCAGTTGCCTCTAGAAGGGGGGGGAAAGAAAAAAGATAGCCTTAATGCAACCCATCCATTTTTTACAAGTAGATTGTCCTTAAGCCATATGTTCATATGTATTAACATGTGATGATCTGTTTGAGAAGTTGCTTTAGAAAGTCACTGAAAGTTATAATCATTTCTTATTTCAATAGTAACTTATTCTGTATATCTTGCTTTTAAAATGTAATCTGAGTATTGTTGATGCTATGTTAATTTACAGATAAGAAGTTTCTCCCTGCAACACCTGATGACACAGAGTCCTGGGACACCAGGCTCATTCCACTCAAATCGCTCTCCTTCTACAGCAGATTTCTGGAGCACATACTCAGGCCATATTCCCTTAAACTTACTCCTTTTAAACTCATACTAATGCTCATCTAAGGATGATTTAAAAAAGAAGCTAATATTTTCTAGGAGACTTAAAAGTAATGGAATGAGTAACAAGTTATCATATACACAAAATATATATTATCATCAATAAAAGGAGATTTGCTTCTAAAGCTGTAAAGTATTTTAGATTCCCAATCTTCATAAAATGAGACATGAAAAACCTCATATATGGTATAATGGTATAAACCAATATACCATTATTCTCATATTAAGAAAATAATGTCTCTCAGGAACAATTAAAGATGATTTCAAAAGTTTTATTTCATATGCAAATTCATAGCTACTAATTGTTTTAAATTTGTGCTATTAGATTTTTGATAATACTGAGCCTATCTAGTTGAATTACTTTGTGTTATCAATATTTTTCCTTCACTGTGTTGATAACCATTATCATAACAATAAACCAAAATCTCCACTTTACAGTGTTAAACAGCCATAATGTCATACTGTTATTTTGCTCTTTTAATTATAAAGGAAAAGTTAATAAATGTGTTTTCAGTAGCGTGGTGATAAGTAACTAGAATACTAAGAAATAGCAATATAGACAGCAATGTGAAGACAATTGAATGGTCGGGAGAAAATTTGTTTATCGGTGGTAAAAAGTCAGGGTTGAAGATAAGACAACAATAGGTAAGAGGCTAAAACGTAAAACAAGTGGTCCTCATCTTCCTGAAGACCCAACTAAGACCCAGCAGTGACTCATAAAGTCTGTAAGACATGAAAATATCTTGATCAACCAGTCATTAAAAATTCAGACTTTTATCTATAAAAAATCTATACAGGAAAATCTATCTTTAAAATGAAAAACTTTTATTCATATTACAAAACGAGATGGGATTTTAAGACTGCCCACCTCTATTAAATTTATTCTACACTATGCTCTAAGGATAAGCTTCCTCATGCATACTTTTGATGCCATCACAGGCTTGCTCAAAAAGGTTCCAGAGGAACGCATTATCTTATGAGTGTAGCTCGCTCTCTTATTCTAATCCTGTACCATTCATAATCTTATTTCCCTCTATGTTTTTTGTTTGTTTGTTTGTTTTGTTTTGTTTTGTTTTTTGAGACAGAGTTTTGCTCTTGTTGCCCAGGTTGGAGTGCAATGGTGCAATCTCAGTTCACTGCAACCTCCACCACCCAGGGTCAAGCAATTCTCCTGCCTCAGCCTCCTGAGTAACTGGGATTACAGATACACACCACCACACCAAGCTAATTTTGTATTTTTAGTAGAGAAAGGGTTTCACCATGTTGGTCAGACTGGTCTCGAACTCCTGACCTCGGGTGATCACCCGCCTTGGCCTCCCAAAGTGCTGGGATTATAAGAGTGAGCCATTGCACCCGGCCCTCCCTCTATGCATTTACCAAAGGCTATAAAAGCATATGGGCCAAGCCAATGCTATCTTAATTTCATCTTTTTTGTCGATTTGTTTTTCACACATTTTTGAAGCACATATTTTTAGAAACAGAAACTTGGAAATAAAATTGTATTATAAGTAAAATTATTACATATTTTATACTATAAACTTTTACGTAAATGTCCGATTTTATTGAATAGAGGATAATTATATTCAAAACAGTGAATCAGCCAATTTATACATTTATACTATTCATTCTTTCATTTTATGCTATTCTAACTAAATTCTTTCTCTTTCTCTCTCTTTCACTTATCTCTTTGCCTCCTTCAATTCCTTCTTCTCTCTCTCTCTCTCTTTCTCTCTCTCCCTCTCTCTTTTTCCCACTGAATAACAGTTAGACTTGACATAATTTCATATTAGGTTTGGAAGAATTATTCAGCTACCAATCAGGACTTGAAAACCTTCTTCATTACTTAGTTTTCAGAAAAATTGTTCTTTATTACAACTGAAATGTAGCATGTTAATGTAATATCTTAATCTCTTGGACCTATAAAGCAATAATATATCTCACCGATAACATTAGAAAATTATAACTATGGGCCAAAAATGAATAGTTACATAAATGAAACAAAAATCTCTTAGACTATTTGGGTACCAACTGGCCTATTTATGTCAGGGAGAAAGGGTAAAGGTTTCATAGGAAAATACAACGTGTAAAACTAAAACTTTCATATAAATGTACAATTTTAATGCTTTTTTAAATAATGTAGACACAGTCTACTTTCTGAATCTTCCTATTCTAATAATTATGAAGAGGGGAACATAGGGAGAATCACTATTTTTCTGACTTTGTAAAAACACTGCCACTGGCATACTACCATATAAATGAGTAATGCAGTTATTTGTGAAACATTTTCTCATTCCCTCCCCATGTTGGAATAGCTGGAGAAAATCTTTGTTTGAGACTTACTTTGGAAGACACTAGCAATGTCATAAATCCTTTGCACATTTTGGTATTTATTCCAAATGGGAACAGAATTGTGTATAAATATTGGAACATTTTATCATCTGAAGAGTTATTGTAATCAAGAGGCATTTTACCAAATGCTGATAAATGTTTATCCTCATAAAGAATGTTCACGAATATGGCTATATCTTATAATGTTTGATAAATTTCCATAATCCATTTTATGTATGCCCTAGGATTAAATTATGAATTTTTTAAATATAAAAAATAAGAGAAGGAAGAAGGAATTGACTTCCAATGCTTTGCTAAAAAGGTAAGCCAACATTTTTGTACTGATAGATGAGAATATCACGGAAGATTCTTCATTTATTTTATATAGTTATTAAAAGCTTGTGTGGTACAGTGTTTATTTTACAATTGCCATAATTAAAACCTATGGTAAGGAGAATTTAGCGAGCCCCAGCATTTCAAATTGCTTTGCCTACAATTTTAGACTAGAATCCCCGTCTTTGTGAAAAGTAATCTTTCAGCTAATCCTTTTTTCAGAAATATTGGAAGGATAGTGGATTTGAAGATTAGAGGCCATTATAGCTAAGTCCTACTCACTTACCTGTCACAGATACCTATCAGCCTAGGGATATTTGCCATCTTTAAAGGATCCAGGAAACAGAATCCAAACTGGTACTTACTTTGGGGCATAGTTGCATACCAAGTAAACTGCACGTCGCCAGACAGATCCCCAAACATTCATGTTTTGGCAAGTATGAATTGCACATCCTATCCGATTGGAAGTGGCCCAAACCATCTGTGAAAATAAACCAATATACTATTACAGACGTCAGAGCTAAGACAATGCATGTCCACCAAAATAGTATTAGCATATTTTAAAAGTATGAATCAAAAATGAACAAGGTCATTGAAATAACCTGCGTATAATGTGTGCACATGGGACCAAAACATCTCATAGGACATCTGGGGTTGCAATCCTGGGGATATGGAAAAGCATAATCTTTCACTTCATCATACCATGGCTTGACCAACTGGAGAATAGAGCGATATCTGCATATCAAGAAAATAAAGAAATCAGAGTGCAGCAGTGGTAATATATAAGGGACTCATGTTACACTGTAAATTGATTATTCTTTTTACAGATTATTCATGAAGATCCAAGAGCACGTCCACCCCTCACAATCACCATCACCACCTAGTCAGGTCCTCTATTCCTCCAAGTGGGGCCAAGCATGGAAATGGCCAGGGCTGGAGTAAGTGATTCTGTATTTGTCTAAACATGTGTCTGGTCATTCCACAAAGGAAATGCAAATAATTTCAGGAATCATCAATGTCTTGTTTAATCCATGTCGAAAACTTCCTCCATCAGAAATTTATAAGCAATTCAGAATTAGATGTATAAAAGTAGTCACAATAGTAGAACCCAGTGCATTTTTTTCACTTCAGTTTGAATTCCCTTAGTTTTAATAATAGCACAGTTGATTTTCCTTCCTTATTTGGGGGAGATGGGTCTTTGAAATGTTGGATAATGACATTGCACAGTGGCAGAAAAATTATCCTAGCAAATTGGAATAGCTTTTCCCATAGCTGACTATACCTGCATGTATAGGTGCGTGTATAAATATATGTAAATGCATACATTTTTATTGTATACATTTAGGTATATGCAGGTATATGCAACTATGGGAAAGTTTCATGCATGTACATATGCACACACATGCACACACACAACCTCTGCACAGTCATGGAGCTTTTTCCTCAGATGGAGGGGGCAAGATACAGCACAGGCTTAACCCTTTCTAAGATTCTGTGAGCTCAAAGAAAAGTCCAGGCTAAGGGAAGGTGTTCCAGGGGTGAAAAGGGGAACTGGCCCTTTAACCCAATTAAATAATTCTGGAAGACATCTAAAATATTCGTAGACCAAGCATTAGTACCTGACACATAGTGAGCATTCAATAGGTATTTGTTGATATTATTTGAAACTGATGTAATTCCCTCCTAGAGTCCATAATTAATAAAGCCATATGGATAAACTGCATCAGTGAAACTACTTCCTACCTTCCAGTGCGTACAGATAGATTTTGGCCCAAAAATCTCAGTAAGTAAGAAGGTCCATGGTCCCAAATGCAAGTAGCGGCCCAAGCCTCTGCCGATTTCGCAAGATTTTCATCCCAAACCTGTAGAGGTAAAAAGTCTTCAGCATTACGGGATTTGCTAATAATAAACAAAAAGTAAGACGAAATAAATGTTGTTACTATTTCCTAGAGTGTTTTTTCTTTTCTTTTCTTTTCTTTTCTTTTTTTTCCTGGGCTGGAGTGGAGTGCAATGGTGCAAACTTGGCTCACTGAAACCTCCGCCTTCCGGGCTCAAGCAATTCTCCTGTCTCAGTCTCCTGAATAGCTAGGATTACAGGCGCACACCACCACGCCCAGCTAATTTTTGTGTTTTTCACCATGTGTGTTTCACCATGTTGGCCAGGCCAGTCTTGAACTCCTAGCCTCAAGTGATCCACCCACCTCCGCCTCCCAAATTGCTGGGATTACAGGTGCGCGCTACCACACCTGGCTAATTTTTGTGATTTTTTAGTAGAGACAGGGCTTCACCAAGTTGGTCAGGCTGGTCTGGAACTCCTGACCTCAAGTGATCAGCCTGCCTCAGCCTCCCAAAGTGTGGGGATTACAGGCATGAGCCACCGCTCCAGGCCTCCTAGAGTTCTTTTAATTCTGATTCCTGAGACTGCTATAACTAAAAGAAAGCAAATTCAGGCCACTGTTATTCAAAGTTCTGTAATGCAATATGGTTATACTACAAAAAATTACTGCCTTTTCAGTGTCATCTAGATCCAACATTCATACATCAGCTTTAGTAAAGAAAAGGTTAACAAAAATACCATAACTAGTTGTAACTTGGGGACAGCTCATCTTGACTACTGAAGTTTGAATCCAACAAAGTCCATTGGTTTTCCTAGAGATAATTTTCACAGCCATCGGGAGCCATTATATTAATATATTTTAAGAAACAAAGATGATCCAATTTATTCAAACTGATTTTACCAAAATTAACAATGTCTAATTTTATATTGCAACATTTAAGGTCATACTCTATTATGATATAATAAATCCCATAGAGTCTACATACATAATATAATTTGAATCATTAGTGGTAATAACAATAATACTATGAGAATTTACATTTTTGTTGGCGTAAACTAGAAACAAACTAATACAAGTAACACTGCTACATAGTGTTATAAAAACATAGTACTTCATGGCTCAATTAAATAAATTAAGAAAAATAGCAACTGTTGCTTTCCTTTATAGAGAAAGCTAAGTTAATAAGGATGTTAGTGATGTATGGTAAATTTTCTTTAATTGAAAACTATTGTATGACAAAATTTGAATGAGCCATGGATTTAACATACATTCATATTAGTTACCATATGGATTGGCATACTCATTTCCATAGCCACAAGACGAAACCAAGTCGAGCATTTGTGGACCTGTCAGTAATAAATCAGCTCTGAAATGGTAATCTATTTTCCAGCAAGTCATAAGGTGCAAAAATACAGAATAGAGAATATTTATAATTCTTATACATATTATAGAAAAAGAAGTTTAAAAATTTTCTCTTTTAACATAATTTAGTGATGTATTTACCTGTTGAGAATAATTATTTTAAAATTGGTTTCATAGTTCAATGTCATGGCATTATTTCCTAAACTATTTATAATATTTATATATTATTCTACCTGGAAAAATAGTGTTCACATTGTGACTAGACAGTGGTTAGCAGTATATTTTAGAAATTGAGACCTTGTGTGAAGAAGGAAGCAACAGTTTTATAATCACTTATATTTACATGGAGCTTATATGAGGAGGTATGTAAATGTCCTATTGATCTTTTTGTCCTACTTTTCTTCCATCAGATTGTGTTCAGCTAAGCAAGGATTAGTAGCTATGCATTCACTGTAAATTACAAGCTTTCAAGCAAACTCATGGGAATGCTTGACCATATCACTGAAAAGGCTTCATTTCCCTTGAGGATAATGAATTGCATAGATTTATTTAATATAACAACATATTTAATTGAAAGAAACTAATTTAGCGATTTTAAACAAAATAAGAAAAAAAAAAGATGAACTCTTCAAGAGACCCTGTTACCTCAGGAGGCCTACTTTCAAAAGACATTTGTTAGTTACTCAGAAATAGTTTTAAATTAGGAAAAACAAAGTCATCTTACACATATTGACCTAGGATGGCATAAAATAAACTCACTCACAGAGTTCATGCAAAAATTATAGCACTCTGGGGCTGAAATGAACTTTAAAAAACATTTCATTTGGTTGAAAATTGATTTATCAAATATTTTTTCTTCTGACCAAATATTAACAAAATATGGATTCATAAAATATTGATTGCAGTTCACCACAATACAAAACACTACAATTAATTTATAAAGGCATTTCAGACGTAGTAGCTTCAACAAATTATGTCCCCTACATGGTCACTAACAAATTGTAGTTACTTGGGAAAAAGTACATGTATCCATTCTGTACATATTGGACTAGAGCGCACACTCAGATCTATAACTGCTAAAATCACTTCCTTATAATCCTATGTTGAAATATTGGCACACCACGCACACATAGTGCTGACCTGGATCAGTGACTAATCAAGGATCCTGTGCTCTAACCCTAATTCCACTGCTAAGGTCATCTGCGACTGAGGCCATGTCAATTATGATCTCCCAGTTAACTCATCTGTAAAATGAGATTGAATGAGGTCATCCTCAGGGTCCCTTTCATCTTTAACTTTTTGTGATTTCGATACACTTGAGTAGCCCTAGCGTCAGAGCCAGGAAGATCTATATTCTAATGGCCTGGGACTTCCTCAGTTCTAGTATTTTCCATATCATGGAGAAAGCAAATCTAGATTACTTTCAAAATAATTAAAAATATTCAAGACATTTCTTTTTCGTTATCTCACTCTCTATATGTATATTGAAACATCACATTGTGTACCTTAAATATGTACAATAAAAAATAAGTAATAAAAAATTAAGGCATTTAACAATTTTAAAAGTAATTTACCATATGTAATCCTATATTTATACTCATTCATATATTTAAAAGCTAAATATTGAGTATGTCAAAAAGATAAACTAAAAAGTTCATGCCTGAAAAATATCTTACAAGACCATCCTTTGTTAACTGTTATAGGGAATTTTGATATGAAGAAAATGTGTTCACTGACGTCCATGCTTTTAGATATTTCTATGTACGAATATTATATATTAGAGAAGGTAGTTACAGGGAAGGAGGGATAATTGCTTTCTCTCACTGTGTTTGCTTTTAGGAAACTGAGAGGGTTTCTATCTGTCTCCATGTCCCTAAAGGAAGATTCTGGAAAGTCTGGCAGGCACTGTCAGACTCCCACATGGAGACAGGACTGACCTACCCTCTGATGCTCACTGCGGGGGAAGTCAGAGGGCCCCATGCTCTTTCTTGCCTCTCTGTCTCCAGGCAGAACTCACATCTACTCGAGAGAGAGGGAAGGTCTGGCTTAAGTAGTGAGCTCTAAAATTTGGGAATTACATCGTATCCTCTGTTAAAACTGAGACCTACATTTACTTTCTCTGTCTTTCTCCACTGGTTACAACTCCCAGGGAAAGATCAGTAAGTGATTTATCCCCTTAGTCTCCAGTTATTTAAATTTATTAATATGAGTTTTATTATTAATATTAATTATTAATATTAATAACTAAGTTTGAAACTGACAAGCAATGATAACTTTATTTAATAACTATCAGAACCACATGAAGAGAAGTTGATTAATGGGTACAAATATAGAGTTTGATAGAAAAAATAAGACCCAGTGCTTGATAGATAACTAGACTTTAGTTTACAATAATCTAGTGTATATTTCAAAGTAAATAGAAGAGAGTTATTCAAATGTTTCTAGCATAAAGAAAAGACACAAATTTAAAGTGATGGTTATCCCAATTACACTGATTTGATCTTTACACATTATATGAATGTATTAAATTATCATATGTACCTAAAGTATTTCTATTATGTATCAATAAAAAATTTAAAAAATTAAGAAACAAAAAATATAGAAATTTTCAACAAAAAAGTGGGGTCTGTAAGAACCTATGATTAATTCTTTCCTATCTGGAAGCTTCAAGTTGTAATGAATGTTGCCATTGTAATTATGGGAAACATTTAACAACTTATGAAAGTTCAGAAAATGAAGATGTAAATTATTTAAACATTTCACTTAATTTATTAATTTCCAGATGCTTAATAGGCAACCTATCTGACAAATTTCTCTGAGTGTCTGTAGCATTTATTTAAAATGATTTTAATATACTCTACAGATGTATCAGTGGAAGAAAGAAGGGCACAGGTGTGTACTTATTTCTATGAAATGCCTAGTAAATATACAACATATTGTTATCTATTCTTGAAAAAACTAAACACCTAATATATACGGAGCTCTTATTAAACCAGATTCAACATTCTGATATCTCAGTTCTTATCCCTCTCAATAGATAAGGTATTTTCACAGATAATTTGCTTGTAAACACTTAAAATATTTCAATTTAAAAATGAGGCAAAATTAAGAATATTATGCGTAAATATGCAAAAATATTTACAAGACCCATTAGAAGTTATATATTATGATTAAATTAGATAAATCAGATAAATTTTAATTCATAAAATTAAAATGGTTCATAATGGTGTCAGAATATGCATATGCTTGTAGGATGCTTTATTGCTTCCAAGCAGTTTTCTTCCATTCTTTTTTAATTAAGAGACATTCAGTTGGTCAGCTCATACATTGGTTGATTTAGCTTTGGACTAAAATATTCACCATAAGCTATTGTGCTTATAAATAAAATTAGAGAGTTTGAGGTAGACACAGTACCTTGTCTGAGAAGCACAAGAAGTTGAAACCACATAGTCAAACTAAGACATGACACATATCCAGAATTCACACTGAAGTCATTTAAATATCTAAAAGAGTAGTGATGCCAAGAGATAGAAGGAATATGAAAAGAATGCAGGATTCTCATCAAGTTCAGATATCTTTATAACTTGAGTTGAATACAAAATTGAGTTAAAAATGTTGCTGCATGGGCAAAGGTTGCTGACTTCCATTAGTAGACAGAAAAATTTGATAATACTGATCCAAACCAGATACGAGGCTGTCTTATCAATTGTTTTTCTAAGTTTTGGGATCCTCAACACAGTGGCAGCCAGGACCATGAAGCCCACTGACATCTGAAGATGTTGTCCTAAATCCCAGCCACTATCTCTGGCTAATAAGAAATGCAATAAGAAATGGAAGGCAACCGCCAAAATTACTTGGGACTCTATTCCTAAACCTGATTGAGATGACTTATTTTCCTTTTTAATTGGGTAAGATCCTCTAACTCCAAATATAAAAATTAAATGTAGAGATGTTTAAAATGATAAAATTTAAGGTAAAAATCCAAATAATGCCCATTTTCACTTATAAGTGGGAGCTAAACATTGAGTACACATAGACACAAAGATGCGAAAAATAGACACTGGGGACTACTTGAGAGGGGTGGGAGGAAGGTGGGAACAGTAGAAAAACTGTTGGGTCTTATGCTCACTACCTGTGTGATGGGATCAATTTACTCCAAACCTCAGCATCATGAAATATACCCAGGTAACAAACCTACCCATATACCCCCTAAAATATGAAAGTTGAAATTACGTTTTAAAAAACATTAAAAAGAATGGGTTTTTAGGGTTAGGACTCTGATCTTATTTGATATTACTAATATATGTAATGGTTACAAAAATGCCCTATTACAGTAACATGTTAGTCTTACATTTTCAATTTAAATATATATGGATATAAATACTTGAATTTATGATTTTACATTGAAAATGATAAGAAAATCTGTTAATTTTTTCTACAGTTTTGCAAAATTTAGGTGAATTGAATCACTACATTTCTTAGAATTATATAACTTATTTAACTATATGGAAAGTATTACTATCAATAAATATATTGAAATACTAAAAAAGAAAATCAAATCTATTAAACCCGTACATGCAGTTTAAGAAATTTAATTTGCAAGTGGTAACAAACATTAAATAAATGTGATTGTCAAAACTTACTATACTTGTGAAAAGAACAAAAATTTATAAAGTTAAAATGTTAAGGAAAAAACAAGAATATTAATTTTGAAAATTAAAGTGACCTTTGAGAAGTCTATTCTACACATGGAAACCATTTTCAAATACACAAAATGCTGAAAATAAAAATATCAGACGTTGAATTTTGGGGGACAGATATACAGTTATTTTCTAGATGCCGTATCAATGGCATTGGAGATAGTATGGCATGTCCTATAGACATTTATTTTTTCTTGGATGTTTATGTGTCATTTCACATATATAATATAAAAAGCAAAAACATCTTACATAGACAAGTTTTTATTTTTGAAATAATTTAGCTAGGGCTATTTGATCTTTTTCTTGGATTGGGAAAAGAGTGCTAACCTATAGAAGTGGGGAAAAAAAAGGCATTAAAAATTAAGTGATGCCAAAATTATTTTCCTTTAGGGCAGCCAAAGGCTTAAAAACACTTCATAGGCATGATTACGGTTCTGTTTTAAAATTAGTGGATTTATCCTCATGACATAGAAATGCTTGTGAAATGGCCAATAAGGGAAGCTGACAGCTGAATACACAAGAACTTGTGTTAAACCAGACAGGAGGGCAGTACTGAGCCTTGTTAGGCCAGGGAAGGGGAGGGTGGCGCAGAGGATGAGAAAGGGCTTTCATAGGAGAATTTGAGAGTGGTGATTAGATTAATTAGATGATGTTAAAATAGTTCTTTGTAAGAGTAGAAGAGGATTAAAGAAACTTGATTTAAAAAGCATTCCCTTCAACCTCAAAAATAACTACAAAATATGACACTATATTATGTATATCAAAATATATAAAGGTGAGATCCAGAGGATTTTTGTAATGTTTGAAGAAAGATAATGAATTATTTCCTTAAATAAGATGAGTATTATCTTTCATGTAAATTTCTTTATCTATAAAGAGATGATGCAAGTTGCACTATTTTTAGGGGCTCTGAACTGAATCATTGCCAGCAACATAAATATCTTAAAAGCACATAGATAATTGTAAAAATCCTCTTTTGAACCCTTTTCCTATTCCAACTGCTATGCCATTCTTCTCTTTTCTTTTACAACAAAATTCCTCGAGAGAGTTGTCTTCACTGGGAATTTCCAGTTTTGCTTTCCCCATTCTCTCTTGAGCCCACCCAAGGCAGATTTTCCACCCTATCCCCACTCCACCCAAGCAGCTGTCTTCAAGGTCATCAAAGGTCATCTCCTGGTCATCACCTTCCTTGGTCTATCAACAGCTTTTGGCATGCCTGACCACTTGCTCTTTCTGGACACACTTTCATCCCTTGGTTTCATGACTCTACACTTGTCTTTTTTCCTCTGGCTGCTTCTTCTCTATCCCTTTGCTGATTCCTCCTTATCTCCACAACCTCTGTGTGCTGGAAAGTTCCCAGGGCTCAGCCCAAGTCCCCATATCCACTTCTCTTTTTTTTTCCATCCTTGTTTCATTTATATTCACTGCCCAGGTAAACTCATCCAGTCTCATGGATTGAAGCACCAACTATATGCTGCTGGTATTATTCCAAATTATATTTCTAGACTCTCAGTTGAATTTCAGACTAATTTATTCAAGTACCTACTTTTCCAAAATTGAATTCCAAATATTCATAACCTTACCCCCATCCCTCCAAACCAATTATTCCTGCTGTCTTCCTGGTATCCGTGAATGACAATGCCCTTTCTCTAGTCCAGGAATCAGCTAACTATGGTGGACAGGTCACGTCACCTCTACTGCCTGTGACATATTGTCTATGATGTTTTCCTGCTACAGAGGCAGAGCTGGGTAGTTGCAACATAAACCATAAGACCTGCAAAGCTGAACATATTTACTATCAGGCCCTTTACAGAAGAAGTTTACTGGTTGCTGTTCTTTATTGCTCAGGCCAAAAATCTAGTCATCTACTCTATTTTTTTAGTCTATATCTGCTCAGTGAGCAAATCTTGTTGACTATACCTTCAAAATACTGTATATCTAGACTATAACCACTGATCACCACCACCGCTGAATATCTGGAGCTCAATTTTTGAAAAGTACGTAGGTGAATAAATTAGTCTGAAATTCAACTGAGAGGTCTCTAAATACAATTTGAAATATCATCAGCATATAAGTGGTATTTCAATCAGTAAGACTGGATGAGTTTACAGCAGCAGTGAATATAAATGAAACAACGATGAAAAACAACGAATCCCTTTCCATTATAACAACATCATCTGCATTTAAAACACACGTTTATTTGACCTACAAGCATCTTAGTTCATGAGAATGTGAATCATCAGGAGAATGTGCCCACTGACTCTGCCAAGTTAGCTTTAGGATACCTCGACAAAAGTAGAGCAATTGGAGAGTAATTTGTCACATAAATTCTAGACATCTGCCTGTCAGAAGAACACACACATGTTGTAACCCAACCAGAAAGTGCAACCCGTGATGGGAATTCCTTGCTCAGGGCTGCACGGCTTCCAGGTCCCAAGATGATCTCACTGTCACTATTCATTCGTGCATATGTAGAGTAAGAGGCAGGTGGGGAGTGCCTTGACTTTCCATTTCCTTAATTATAAACTTCTTACCTTTTCCAGGATCTTCAGAAATCCACTGTCTTTGTGTAGCCTCCCCTGACAGCTTATATTGGCAACATCTGAATGGAAAGGATTGTGTGTATAGGTGTTTAATACAAAGGGTCTTGAGGCTAAGAAGGGGTTTGGTGACAGGATCCACTGAGTCAAGGATCTATGACATAGAGGTTCTCTTCCCTCTTAATATCCATTCTGAGACTGTATGCTCTGGCCTGTGAGTTTTTCTGGCCTGTGAGATTTCCAAGGATATATATAGTACAAAGAGAAATAATTGATTCCACTAGAAGAAATTCTTCCTAGTATTCAGCAATGCCCTCAGATGAAATGCCTGTAGGGAAATTCTCTATCCAAAGGGCTCAGGAACAGGAGAGATGAACATGGGAAGAGGAACAGGTACTTTATATTGCTATTTAAAGCAGTGCTCCCAAGGTTTTTGGCACGAGGGACCAGTTTTGTGGAAGACAATTCTTCCAGGGAGGAATGCGGGGAAGGATGATTTTGGGAAGAAACTGCTCCATCTCAGATCATCAGGCTTTAGAGCATTAGATTCTGATATGGAGTGCACAACCTGGATCCTTCTCATGCACAGTTCACAGTAGGGTTGGCACTCCTGTGAAAATCTAATCCTGCTACTGATCTGACAGGAGGTGGAGCTCAGGCAGCAATGCTCGCTCATCTACTGCTGTGCAGCCCAGTTCTTAACAGGCCACAGATGGGCACTGGTCTGCAGCCTGGGAATTGGGGAGACCCCTGATTGAAAGCATGCGCTTGTCAGATAGAATTGTGTTCTTAACATTTTTATTTACTTGCTCTATGACCTTGGGGAAGTTACTTATGCTCTCCAAACTTAAGATTCTCTATTTCCAAAGGAGGAAAATTTTCTCATCTCGCAAGACTTGAGAGGGTTAGGTGAGGTAGTGACTGAAGTATACTTAGCATAGCTCTAGCAGGGCAAAGGTGTATTTAATGGTAGCTATTATTATTGTTGGAGATTTGGGAATGGTGGTAGAGTCGGTCACTTAAAATGAAAAGCAGTGAGGTGCACTTTTGATCACATTATCTGACAGTCTGAAGTTTAAGAGACATCAAGAATTAATCTCAACTAAGCAGGCAATCAGCTAAAGTGAAAAGAGATAAACCCTGAAGCAACTAAATAATCAGAAATAGAATTGTAAGGAGATTCTAAGGAGCTTGCTTACAGGTAAAAGAAGCTGAAAATTAGAGAACATTTTAGACGTTTTAAAACACATTAATTCACCTCCTTAGATCCTTCTTTAATATATGTTTTATCTTTAAATTTTAAAACCACTTGTTGATAGAGTCTAACAATCATCCCACTCTCCAGGGAAATATAATACCCACCAGCTATCATTTACTATTAAAATTATAAGACAGGAAGAGATTTATACATGTGTTTAATTGTTTTCACCAACTCAATATTATATTTTAATAACTAATTTCTAGATTGTTGAACTCTCCTGTGACACTCTTGCAAACCTCATATCTTGCCATTGCCCACTTGCTCAGAAGGATTCAAATGCCTTTCCGCCTACCTACGGCCTGCTGCAAACATGATCTCTCTGGAATGCAGAGAGACAGATTTGATAGAATGTTCATATTTAACCAAATTATGAAAAGTGAATTCGATGCACTTTTTACTAGAAAACAATATTGTGTCCTTAAGTAACATTTTTGGACTACTTCAGTTTGGAGTATGAGGTGTGAAATTTTAAGAGATTTTATGAAAAGTTTAGTCTAAAAACACAACTTGTTGGGCATTCTTCCATATGTGTGTCAAGAAAAATGACTGGCACCTGATTTCAGATGCTATGGATAACATAGACTGGAAGAATTCAAATCCCATCCCTCCAAGCCTCAGTCTAGATTGCATTTTATGCCAAACATCTTTCTTGACCATTTTAAACTGTTAGTTTATATCTTCTGTGCCCACTTCATAGTCTTTTTCAGAAATTCTTATAGATAAGCAAATACCTCAAGTTCATAGCTATTTAAGGGTAAATGGTTTTCATAAATGCTAAATTCATGACACCACTTAAAAAACAGAGGGGGGTATTTTCTTGCATATTTGTTGAGTAGATTCCCAGGTATAAAATAATGCATCTATGCTGTCTCCATGACACTACCCAACCTCTAGCATGCAAAGTGATTCATTTTGACTACCAAAGGATATACCCATCCAAAATTCTTTAGTAGAAGAATGCTCCTTCCCCCACACTAGCTCCTTTTTTCAACCTCCAAAGGTGTGTATCCTGGGTGATAAACCTGCAGCCACTAATGGCTTCCAGAATTCTGCTCTTTATTTTGTGTTCTCTAACTCAGAGGAACTTAATTGTCTTTGTCAAAAATGGAGGCGTCCTCCTAGGCTGCCTCATCATATAAATCCTCATTCTATTTCATCATGTAAACCACTTACTCCTATGGACTTGTACCTTACATATTTCTCGGCTCTAATTTATGTGTGTGTTTTTTTTTTTAATATCCTTATTGCCTTAAGCATAGCTGAGGCTACCTAGACTATCCTAACAGCCTCTTGACTGCATCTTTTCTTCACTTCTTTGACTATATAACTTCCCTGCTTAAAACCTTCAATGATTACCCTGGATCTTAAAATGGAATTCAAACAAATTTTTGAGTGCCTTCCTCAACCTCATCAAACATCAGTCTTTCTTCTCTACACTAATCCAAGCCTCACTGAATTTTTATCCATGTCTCCAGTGTACTACATACCGTCTTAGAACATCCTCCTATACCCACTACAGATCCCTCTTTCCTTAACTCACGCCTGTATAACTTTATTTATTTTGTATATTTCCTATTTAAAATCATTCCTTCTGGAAGCCTTCCCTACCTTCTTACTCCCACTCCACATCTGAACTAGGTCTTCCCATGGGATTCCAAAGCACCCTGTATCTATCCTAGTTCAGCATTTAGCATGCTGCCTTGCACCTGACTTTTCTGTTCACAGTACTTCCTCCCAAAGAGAGTCCCTTTGCTCCCCACTGACTCCCTCAGCACACAGTGCCAGACATATGAGTAAAAATTATGGAGTGAGTGATTGAATGTTGTACAACTCTTGCCCCCCAGAGCACCACAGTTACACTCTAACAAGAAAAAGTTAAAGGACCTCATTTAATTGTTCCACAAATAGTTACTGAGTAGTTACTACATATTCTCTGTGGAGCCGACATGATGCTAGGCTCTATAAACGTTCAGGAGAAACACAGTACAATTATTTTTCTACGCTGTTGCATTTGGTCAAATATCATTTTCCACCAAAAAACTGTGTCCAATATTGGGAAGGACAGTCACTACCTATGTGATTCACAACTTTTCTGCCTGCCTCCTGATGCTGAGGTTTCAAATCACATCCTGTTACTGCTTTTACATTTGCATGTTTTAGAGCCTATATTGAAAATGGTGACAAACAAAATGTTCTTACCTTCAGCGGCTGGCTCCCTATGGAGAGAGCAGAACAAAAGGAAAGAACCTTTAAGGTTACTACCTTCTTCAGGCGTATCCAAGTGATACTAAGCAACGTGCACCTTGGAAGAAAATTCCTACAAAATGTGCCCAGTCTCTTTCTGAAGCCAAGACATTGAAAAGGTTTTGCATCCAGGAGAGCAGGAATGCAGAGTTCTGAATGTGCTGGAGAAATGCCTCCTGCCAGCAATTGTTCTCAGTACATTGCCTGCTGGCAGAGGCTCTCAGGAGGCCTTCTAGTGGTCATGAAAGCATGCATTGGAGAGGTTTACATTATACGCATTAAAATTCTCATGTTTATAGCAAGAAAATTGAATTATCCTTCCCAAAAGACAGGAAATGTGCCATGTGGGATGGTATATGGCTTTGTTAAAAAATAGATATATACGTGTATATATAAAGATAGATACTACAAGTGTTCAGTCAACTACTGAAGAAAGAAAAACAAAAAGTAGTTTACCTTATCCACATTCTCTTCCACATGAAGCCCAAATAAAGAAAATCAGCATTTTTCTTTATTCCCAAGTCATAAATTATCATCCTAGGCAAATAGTTCACGGACTCTTTTCAAGCATGGATTAATATGTTCTCCATTCATTCATTTAAGTCATGCTTTCTGTAACTTTACTACCTGCTCTGATTTGGTATCCAGTATTTTTCTTTTTTCCAAAACACTGTAGGAAACCTTATATCTATAGCTCTGCAAATAATATTTGCGGGCACCAAATAAATAATATAGATACTGTATTATCAATATAGTTATTTTGGCTTCTTAAAATTACATTACACATTTTTTTTTTTCAGTTTTAAAGTGATCAGTTCATTTCCATCATTATATTCACATTGCCCCTCATCTGCCTTTCCACCACTCCACACCATCTGTAAAGGCTGCCATCTCACCCATGACACTTCAGGGAGTTGTCCTGCCTGCCGCTTTATGTTGGTGCAGCTGTGTGGTTCTTCCTTACCTTTGGCTGAAGGATTGGCATTGCTTACTCAGGAGTCATCACCTCTCTGGTCACTTTCACTGCCAATATCAGCTCCATCAACTGCCAGGATCATCTTTCTAAAATGCATCCCTAATCCTTCTCTAAAACCTTCACAGTCTTCCTAATTGCCTTTGGAGTACGGAATCCTCAACCTTTTCTCAAACTCCTCAAAAACACAGCTCAAGTGTCATGGTTTTTCTCTGCTGGAGATTTCGTTCATGCATTGCTTTGCCTGCTGTAACAGCCAACCCTGACCCTTCCTGGGCATCTATTTCACATGCCCCTTCTCCAAGGAGCCTTTCATGATCTGCCAACTAGAGATTATCACTCCCTTCTTCAACTCCTCCATGGTATTTGTCTGTACCTCTTTTATTACATCAGTCTTATACAGCAGTATATTATACTGAATTATATCCTTAGTGGATTTTTTTTCCATTTGTTTTGTTTTTATCGCATTGTTTAGACTCTAAAGACAAAAATTTTGGTTTTCTTTGGATCTCTTTCTCTTATGGAGGGACCCCAAAGTTTTTCAAATTAATTTATTCAATTGACTTGAATTCAGAGAACATCCTACAAATTTTACTCTATGTGTGGGTCTTGCAATTTTATTCTTTTGGAGATAATACTTATTCTAAGAAACTAGTGTGGTTTGTGGTTTAGAGTCATGGTTTAAGCTACCCTCAGGAAGAATAAAAAACAGCTGGTGTCCAAGGAGCTCTGGAAATTAGTCAATAAACTAATTGTAAAACAGAAGCCAAGAGTAAAAAAGTTTTACTTACAAATTTTAAGTTCTATCTATATGTTTTGTTTTTAGAATTTAAGAAAAAGTTTTTAATTCAGGTGTAGAATCAAATATTATTACAAATGATGAGAAAAACTATTAAAGCATTTATAATATCAAAATTGATGCTAATTATAAACATATAACAATTCACAAGGATTTCAACTAAATTTGACAGATAATGGTTGATCACTTTCTATACACAATAAATTGCCCAAGAAAACACAGATACAAAAATGAATAAATATAGACACAGCACCCAGAAAGCTCAAAATTAAAGTTTGCAAGAAATGCACAAAGTAACGGTAAGTCACTTCATGAGAGCAAAACATGATGAAAGTAGACATGAAGGGCTACCCCAGCTCAAAACTAGGAGAAATCATCTGTGGTCATGGATATTAGAAGCATTCTGACATCAAAAGCTTGAAGTGTAGTATTATAAATAAAGGAATAAACTAAGGAAGAGACTTTAGAGGGAGAGAAAATGGAGTGGCAAAAGGCTCAAAGAGTTGTAGGTGAAAGGAATTACAAACCAGGCTGGTGCAATTCAAAGCCCTGAGCCAAAGACCATCTTTTATTAAGTTCTCTTGGGTGATATCACTCACTGAGGAGAATTTGCCAACACATGGCTGGTGATCAGAGCACATATATTTGTGAGATATCAAGTGAGGGGTGTCCTAAGTTTCTGAGGTATATAGAACAGGTTAGGAACTCTACTATATTTCACATGCTCACAATCCAAATCAATGTTGAACAAGTATAACTAAAGGAAATAGTGTCAAACTAAGATCTGCATTTTCTATCTAGCCTAGAGAATTCAAGTCACTTACAGTCCCTGCTTCAATCTCCAAGCTACCTACTATACTGTACTTCCCTCCAAATTCCTCTGGGTCTTCATGGGGGATTTAGATGAACTCTTTCCAGTGATCAATTTACTCAAAGAGTCCTTCTAACTTATGATTTCACTCAATTGAGCACATTTTTCTAACTGAACTGATGGATGTTCTCCCACCTCCAGGCCTTTGTCCAAGACTCCTCAGTCTGTCTCTCTTTCCTCATCTTTGAGAGTGGCTCACTCCCTCGCCTGCCTCCAGGCCCTTTCAGTGAGCTCCTCCTTGACCATTTATTAAAAATCAAACCCTCACCACAAACCACTTTATTTTTCTTCATAACCTCATCATCTTACATCCTATGTAACATATTTATTTACCTGGCTTATTGTCTGATTCCCCACCCCCACCGGGAGCCAAAGATGTCTATTTTACTCATGAACGTATCCTCAGTTATGTAGCCTAACATATAGTCAATGCTCAACAAATATTAAATATTTAATAAATATTAAATTAACAAATACAGGTGTGAATGAAGTGTATGCACAGTATTTACATGAGTATTTGAAACAAACCCTATTTTAATTTCTAGCACTTACTGTTCTCATCACTCTTACCGAATTAAGGAGGATTTACAAAGCATCTACTATGTAATCAGCACTGGAACTAGTTCTTACAAAATAAATAAGAAGAAGAATGGAATAATAAATAAAGTATGAATATTATAGGACTTCAGCTAGCATTTTACCTTGACATCTTCAGGGGTCCCACCATGGAGCATTTCCTCAATGCAGCAAATGAGAAGATGCTCCCCAATCGAAGCATGGGCTTTGAAAGTACACAGACCTAAATTCTAATTCTGGCAGTGCCATTCATTATCCTTACCACCTTGGCCTAGTCGTTAGCATCTCTGGGTCTTAGTGATTTCATTTGTAAAATGAAGATCACAATGTTAACCTCACACGGAGAATGTGAGCTATCAGATGAGATCATCTATGGAAACAATTAGTCAAGTCATTGGCATACGGAAGCAATTAAATAAATGCATGTGGAATGAATTAATTCTTGATAAGTGAGGGAAAATTGAGCTAGAAAAAGATGTGGCTTTTTTCAACCTACTTATACTGTGTTTACCTAACTATGCCTTTCCTCATGGTGAACCCTGTGACCTCAATATGATAAAAATAGTGAATTGCACTCTTTGATTGGTTATTACATGTACTGTTATTCTCATTTTACAGATAAATAAATTGGGTCTTAGACACATTAAATAACTTGTGCAAGGCCACAAAGTAAGCAGCAGAGTTAGGATTTGAACCCAGATGAGCTTGCCTTCAAAGCTGGCTGGGCAGTCTTGGTTCTCACTTTAGAGTCATGTGATTGCTACAAATTCTCTAAACTCATAGTTGGGATATTACACCTTTCTGAGCTTGCGTGGTATCTTAGGCATATTTATTTCATCATTTTAGTGATTTTAAAAATGTATTTGTTCCTCTACTTTTTACATATTTACATCACCTTCTAAAAACATCTCTTCTGTATGGGTAACCTTTTGTCTTTAGATCTTGAATGAGTTTTCACTGGGCACCTTTTACAAGAAGTTCAAAGAAACCATCAAAACTAATGTTTGTTGATCATCGAGTTAGTGACAGGTTCTGGTCTGATTACTCCCCAACTCATACACTTATCACAACAACGCTATGTGGCAGATACCACCTTTATCTTCATATTAGAGATGATGAAAATGAAACAGTGTGGTAATGAGTTCATTCAGCATATACTTCAGGACTAGGATTCAAACCCAAGCATTTAGATTACATAGCCCATATTCTTAATCATGAGACTATACTGCTCCTCACACACCAGGACTGATTACGTCTTCTCTTTCTTTATTAATTCTAGGAAAATGCATTTTCATGGAGTCTAAATTTTACTTCTATGAACTATGACTCTCTTACATCATTTAGCAAGTCATTAGTTTTCCTGTGACGTTGGCATCTGCAACTAGCCAAACTTTTTAATATAAAACGTATTTATATAAAACAAGTAAATCTAGAATATGATAAAAATCCCAAATTTTAATTCAGCACGTATAAAACTGTTAGTGGTACCCCCTCCCCTCATCCCAATTTGGAAATACCATATTCATGGTCTTCATTGCCTTAAACAGGCTCCAAGTTGTACTCTTGTAAGACACTGGACTTTAAATCATAACCTTGCATAAATTCAAAACCAAATACAAGCTTTAACAAGACTTTTTCCTTTCAATACTAACTTTTTTTTTTCCTTTTTAAGTAAAATGATTTAAACATTGTCTATTTTTAAGAGACAGCAAAGAATGTGTTCACGGCAAGTTGGAACAGTGTGGAAGTGAACTGGCTTCACTGTTATCTGGACGGCAAAGCATTAAATCACAAGGAGGGAAAAGTCAGCGTGTTCTCTTAGAATACAAATAGATTAGCATCAGTAAGAGCTTTGTCCAAGAAAGGGAAAAGACACCTACCCAGAGAATACATCATGAATATGAAACCTATAATTTAAAGAAGTATTTTCAAGAAATGTTATAGCTGATAATATGACTATGAGATAAAGAAAGCACAGAAAAAGTTCATGTGACTTTTCTTTTAAGTGGACCTTCCAAATTTGATCAGTCAACATACTCTACTTTTTATCTATGATTCTTACATAAGATACAATTCACCAGTAGCTATGGAACTCACAGAAGAAAGTCTATGTAGACTCTCTCTCTCTCTCTCTCTCTCTCTCTCTCTCTCTCTCTCTCTGTCTGTCTCTGTCTTTGTCTCTGTCTCTCTGGACCTCTCTGTCTCTCTGATTCTATGATGCAACAATACTCAACATTATTAGGCACATAAGAACCTTAGGTTAACATATGTAAAAAGTCCATATACCCGGACATAGAAACACTCATGGTCGTTTGAGATTCTGCTAATGTACAATATAAAACTTCCTCCCTCAGAACTTAAAAGAGAAATAAAAAGAATTCTTCTTACCATATATTCCATATTTGCTGCCGGTGGGAACACTTTGCCCCGAACTTGATTATGATAATCAAGAATGGCGATCATGTCATTCTGCGAAATGTAGCGCTTCCGCCTGGCTTTGGGAATATCCGCCGAATCTAGTTGTGCTTTCAGAGCTGCTTCAATATCAGTGAAATTATTGGTTGGCGGGGATGAGTCAGTGGAATTGAGTAGGACGACGGTACTTGCTTCACAGAGAAGGGAGAACAGGAGTGCACTGCTGACGGTAGAGATTGCTATCATTTTGAGGGGTGGAGAAGAAGAGGCCACCGAGTTTACTTTGCTTTAAAGCAGAAAGGTAGAGTTAGGGTCTATGAAAAAAAAATAGGGCCAGAGGGTATGAATTTACAAAGTCATCATTTGGGAGCATTGCTTGATTTGACTTTCTCCAAAAATCCAAACAAATGTTGAACTCAAGCTTAGGAGATAACCTACAGTAGAATCTCTATTCATTTTGTGTAGTGTCATGAGGCAGACCCCTAAGAGGAACTTTGCACAGCAGAGAAAAATAAACAGCATGACCATTAACCCTAAAATGAATGTGAACCATTTGTCTCCAATGTCTGAACCACAAAATGCATTACTGCATATTTATTTTCAGTGGGAAATTTTCAGAAATTGAAATTCACCTTGAGAGTGAAGAATAAATCAATCACAGGTAACAACAGAGAATGTGCTGAAAATGTCTGCCAGACATACAGACACACCAAGTGATAGAACACATACAAAAAAGTCATAGTACTCCAATCTCATTTCTTTAAAAATAATGTGAGCTACTTTAAAATCAATGCATGCAGTAGAAACTTGTTGAGCTAAATAGCTTACCTCTGCACAATGCCAAAATGAATATATGGTTCTTCCAAAAATTTAAGGTTCTTTGCTATGTTGTAGCATGAACTCCTGTAAGAGGAGTGTGTCTTATTACAAACTCTCTGAGAGCAAAGCCCTGCAAGGTTTGAATGCTGCTGGCTACAGGAGCAGCTAACAGCTTTTATATGTCACAGTTTGCAACGTCCAGAAAGGGCAGTCTTTCTAAGGGTCTCTCTTAGCCAAAATCAAAGGGGAGGGGTTTGGGGTAGAAAAAAAACAGTGATTGGGTGGCAACCTTTTTATGTGGGTGGTGAGGAAATTGAGTCACACCCACAGCTTACAAAGTACAAGCCATAAAAGACAAATCCCTTTTTCTCTGGGCTTCCACCTTTGCTGTGAGTAATTTCTCTCATTTTATGCTTTCTAGTTCCTGGTTCCCATACAAAAAAGAAGAAACAAAGAAAAAAAAAAAAGGCTGTGGGTTCATAAAAGCACAGACGGTTGAGTAACAAGCAGTACATTTTTTTAAGACAGTAAATGACATGGGAGCTAAAAAGAACAAGCTGATATTAAATCAAGAGATCAGCTAACATAGTTAATCTGGGTGGCCACAAATATGATTTGAGAGGGATGCCAGGCAAATCAGTAGTAACCAAACTATAGCATACGATATTAGGATAATAGATGCTCAAGTGGCTGTGTTCTCTGTTTCCATGCGGCTGCATTCCTGTACTCTATAGATTTCTTCTTCTCTCTCATTTTACCTTCTCTCCCTTTTTTTCTTTCTCTACAGAATGAAGTCAGAAATTACTTGCCTTGTATAAAATGTATAATCTTTTACCTGCCTTGTATAAAATGTGAATAGAGAAGCTCATGGCAAATGACAGCAGCCAAGATAACATCTGTTTCGGGTTTAGAAGCATATAGCTGAAATTTTAAGCAAAGAATAGCTCAGCCTCTCAGGAAACATATTAGAGGGCACAACACAGAGGCCATGAAGAATTTTAACAGCAGCAGCAGCTGCCAACAATTAGAAGTGCCTTGTTAGGAGGATGTCATAGGGGCAAAAATCTGTGTCCGACAAAGCAAAAAGAATGTGAACATTGGTGCTCTGTAATGAAAGGACCCTCCCCCAAATACTTCATGATCTCATTAACAAAATGTGGACCATTTACAGTCAGTAGCAATAGGAATCCTGGAAAATACACACTCTTCAGTTTAGAAACTTATTTAACTTACACTGATTTTTTCCAGCTTGCTAATGTGATTGTCTCCCACATGTTTCAGCAGAAGAAATACTATGTGAATTTACAGTCATCAGAAATGATGGTCATGTGGCACACTGGACAGGGAGCCAAGTTTCCTAGGATATATTCCCAGTTGGATCACGAGTAGTATGTGTGGCCAAATGCATACTGTTTAACTCTTCATTGGTGCACCTAAAAATGGGAGAGAAAAGATTCATGTTCTGTGGTGAGACAGACACCATCAAGTACTTTAAGAGGGCAGTGAGGTATACCAGAAGTGTCACTAAAATTCAAACTACAGTGAGATACAGACTTTACAATAATATGTACCAAAGTTCAAGTTTTGACACATTTTGATGACTATTCAACTCCTAACTAAAGTGAAATCATTTTAGGAGAACCGTAGGTGAAATATTGAGAGCTTTAAACAAGGAATTAACACTAAAATTGAAAAGGCATACACAGATAATATAAACTCAGGAAGTGAGCAAGGATATTATGAAACATTGGAGCAACTAGAGGAAATTCATGTGGTTGTTCACAGCTGCAGATCTTAACAAGTGGAGCTGTCCAACTAGGGTCACACCACTTCAGAAAGTATTCATGGCACCTTAAATGAATCTCAAATATGCTTTATTAAGGACTCCTGAATCAAATCAGAGGTTGGATGAGAAACTCTCTGTAGGCCATCCAGCTCTAAGATCTGTGGGCTTTTTGAGAAATTAGTGGCAGCACACATTAGCCTTTACTCTCTACATATCTCATACAGCTTCCCAGCTATCTGAGGAACTAAAGGACTTTTAATACCTGAACAGCAGTCATGAGCCTTTCATTCTCCAGGGTGACTGAGTTCTTGCTTAGAACCTCATAAGAATCAAAAGTTATATTTAAGACTACACCCTTTGTCATACACACAAAGAGGTATTGTCTACCTCTTGGGGTTTGACTTGAAAGATTTCCATAGGGATAAAAATGTGATGCTTGAGAAACTTGTCTAAACCAAAAATGGATTTCCTGTAAGTGCAGGAAGTGGTGGGATGGAGGAGGAGGAGAAGGAATTTCTGAGATACATCTAAACAGGAGATCACCTCTGAGTCCAATTACAGAAGGGCAGAGCTGATAGTTGCTTAATCCGGAGACCCTGAGGCATGTCAATGATTTCAGATGTCTTTCAGCACACATGGATTATATTGTGGAATTTCGGACTATTAAGGAAACCCACAAGGCTATGGAATCATAAAAGAAAAGACCTGTGGGAGGAGAGTTAAGAATTCTGCTTCCAAGCAGACATTATTGCCAGAAGAACTATTTGAAATGCTTTGGAAGTAGTTTTAATTTTAAAATACTCGCAAAATTAAGAGGCATACATCCAAGTTGTCAATAAGAGGACTATTAACGAACAACTAACAATGAGGTGGTTTTTTATGAGGATTCTTCTTGAAAAAGACCATTGACATGTTTTGAAACCTTTAGGTCCTGCTTGCCAACAGAGACAGAAATGGAATTTAGTTATATTACTGAGAAGAAATGCATATGCATTTGGCAGCATCTTGAAACCTGTGAGAAAGTAGTTGAGTGGTTGTTATTTTAAAATGGAAATCACATGTAAGCATTCCAGAATGGTACACCTGCTTAAGCAAAGCTACTTTGATGTGTGTGTTTGTGTGTGTGTGTATGTGCCACATATGCATTTGACTTTAGTCTAATTCTTTTCTAATTGAAATATGTTCTGTGGACTAGTACCCTTGAGATCACCTGGAAACTTGCTAGAAATGCAGAATTTCAGGTCCAGCCAAGACCTACTAAATCAGAATCTTCATTTTATCAGGAACCTCAGATGATTTATATGCACATTAAGGTTTGAGAAGTACTATCTAAATTACTTTGCTTTCAGAGACACAGAGACACAATCTACTACACACATGCCCATTGCATTAGCTATTGGAAAAGTCGATCTATCTAGCAACATAGAGAGAACTAAAGACAATAGAAGTATGCCCAAGTGTCTTTGAAGCAGAGAACACAAGTCAACCTTTATTTTATATGAAAAAAAATGGATTGGGCACGGTGGCTCACTCCTGTAATCCCAATACTTTGGGAGGCTGAGGCGGGAGGATCACCTGAGGTCAGGAGTTCAAGACCAGCCTGACCAACGTGGTGAAACCCGGTCTCTACTAAAAATACAAAAATTAGCCAGGTATGGTGGCAGAGCCCGTAGTCCCAGCTACTTGGGAGGCCGAGGAAGGAGAATTGCTTGAACCTGGAAGGCAGAGGTTGCGATAAGCCAAGATGGCGCCACTGCACTCCAGCCTGGGTGACAGAGGGAGACTCAGTCTCAAAAAAAAAAAAAAAAAAAAAAAAAAAAAGACCGGGAAAAGAACACACAGCATCTTACAAAGAAGTTATTTAGCAGTGGTGAGAATCTTTGCAAGATTACTATGTAAGCCATATTTTTAATTTAATACATATTAATTCATCACAAGATTGCTGAAACAACAAAATTCAGTATATGTGAAAGGACTCATAAACTGTGATGTGGCATATAAATAAAAAAACTATTATTTTATTCGGTCTCCCTAAGACAAAGGCCCAAATCATCCTTTGTTCCTCACTCTCTCACCTTGTTTCATACAATCAATAACTGGAAAACATGTGTATTTTTATCTCTGACCTGTTTTGCCAATCTACTATTTTTATCATCATCATTATTATTGTGACTGCTTAAAGTTAATGCCATTATCTTTTTCTAGAATTAGAATAATCACCTTCTAGCTGATATTTCTCACTCTAGTGACTCTTATCATTATCCACACTGCTTTCAGCTACCTTCCTATAAAAAAAGCTGAATCATTTAACTCATCTACATATAACCCTCTACTGGCTCTCCATTGTCCACAGGCCCAAGTTCATCTGCCTTGACCTGCCTTACAAGAGCCTTGACTATTAACACAAAAGCATATTTTTAAATTTTGAGTGCTCTGTGTAATTCACATTATATATTTTAGGGTATAAATATATTATATATCATTACATATTTACATATTATATATATTACACATTTATATAATAGATATATAATTATAAAATGCCAAAATACTGTATTACCAAAATATTTGAGAAATTTTATAAAATATATATGTATTACAACCTATTACTATGCATGCAGCATAAATGGGGCTGGAGGATTAACTTCCAGGATGGCTCATCCACACAATCGGCAACTGAGTGCTTCTGGCAGGAAAGCAGCATACATGGACCCAACCACATAGACCTCTCCATTGAGCTGTTTGATCATCCTCACCACATTGAAGCTGGCTTCCTCCAGGGTGAAGCGGGAGCAAGGTAGAAGATACAGTGTTGTATGGCCTGTACAAGTCACACACCAGCATTTTCACAACATCTTATTGTTAACATGGGTCACTCGAACCTATTCAATGTGAGAGAGTACTACACAAAGCCATGAACCAGTAATTGAGAACTCTTGAGGGTCATCTTGAAGGCTGGCGACAACAGGGAAATTTTGGAAAATAGCTGAAACAGAACCACAGTTAAACCCAGCAATCCCATTACTGGATATATACCCAAAGGAAAACAAAAATCTACAGAAAACACACATGCACTCATATGTTCATTGCAGCACTATTACAATAGCAAAGATATGCAATCAACCTAGATGCCCAACAATGGTGGACTGGATAAAGAAAATGTGGTCCATATACTCCATGAAATACTACCGAGGCATACTCTATGAAATACTACCCAGGCATAAGAAGAATGAAATCATGTCCTTTACAGCAACATGGATGCAGCTGCAGGTCATTATCCTAAGCCAATTAACACAGTAACAGAACACCAAATACCACATGTTCTCTCTTATAAGTGGGAGCTAAACACGGAGTTCACATGAACATGAAGACAGGAATAATAGACACTAGAGTCTACAGAGGAAGAAAGGGAGCCATGGGCTGAAAAATTACCAATTGGGTACGTGCTCACTACCTGGGTGATGGGATCATCCATACCCCAACCTCAACATCACTTAATAGAACCATGTAAAAAACCCTCGCATGTACCCCCAAATCTAAACAAAATTTGAAAGTATTTTTTAATGAAAATAGCTATCTAAAAAAATAAAGAAATATCTATATTACTTGGAAATATGGAGTTAACTACCAATAAGAAAATTTTTAAAGAGGTGAAAGTGGTTGCTTCCTGAAAGCAGAAATATAGATGGGATTGAGCAACATGGGATTCTCGTAATTTTTATTTTAACTTTACAGAACTATTTGACTTTGAAAAATATATGTATTTGCAACTTTAATGTAAAAGGTAATTACTAATTAATAGAAATTAATTTGGTAAACAGTGCAGATTAAAGTATGTTTAATGAACTAATAAACACACAACTGAACTGGAGATGTAGATAAAACTGAAACCACATTTGAGTTTGCCTGGTATCTCTCTCACTGGGTTTGGTTATGTTACAGAAGTTTCTAACTGGCTGGAGCTTTAATCTTAATTCAGTCGCCTTACTCTGAGAATAACCCTTCAATGTCTTCAATGTTTTAAATGATCCTTGTCTAACTTCCTTGTTCTACTGAGCTTGAGACTATCCTTTTATCTTCCAGTTCAATGGAGGAAATGAGGCCCTGAATTAGCATGTACATGGCTGTTCCTCAGTACAGTAGCATGGCCCCAGATAAAGAGGGGGTAACCTTCACTCTTCAGTTTTCTAATCAATACTTAAAATGCACACATCTTTTTCTCTCTGTTTACTAGACATCCTTCAGAAAGCCTGGGCAATAAACCAAAGGCTCTTAAAAAGAGCAAAGTGTCTGGTGAGTCAAGCAGAATCTCAAAGCTGAACTAAATTTGATGAATCTGGATTTTGCCAGCCCTGAAGAAGAATAAGCATCAAGGAACTCTTCAAGTAGCTAGTGCATTTGTGTTGCTGTCAGCAAAACAGCCAGTTGGAGAGCTATGCTGTTCTCCACTAAAACGATTGTGGAACCATTGGGCTTTAATAGGTTTGAAAGACTGTATAATTGAATTTATAATCATCTGGCTTAGAAAATATGCAAAATCGCATTCAGAGTGAGTAGATGAGTTATGGTATCAGTGGACAATTCTGATAGGAAATATTGGTTATATCTGGTGAAACCCACAATAAACCAAAGGCACTTTAAGGGCAGATGGTTGGAGTTGGGGTGTGATTGTTGGTCATATGGTGGAGGGGAAAAGACTAAGATGTTAGGATCATGCAGAAATTATGTGGTTACCCTACAGAAATGATAAGCTGTAAAGTTCTACTCTGGCCTGTGCTTAAGATAAAGTCGATGCTAGAAAAGAAAAGCAATAGTGACACAAGGATAGGGTATTTGTTTTCCACAGGCCAAGAATATGTCAAAATAAAGCCCAATAGGATGTCTATTCAGTAGTCAAGTAGACTGAGAGATGTTAACGCACTTATTCATGGCATCATTTCAGATTTTGCCTATAGTAGGCATTCAAAAGATGTTTGTTAAATTTTATAAATAAACAAAAGCTATATCAGCATGGCCTTTTTCTAATCCAAGCCCTGGGCACACAGCCAGGATAAACTTAGGCTGTCCAAAAGCCATGTGCGTTCTCGCCAGAATCATCAATTCTCTCCAGTCATTTCACTATGAAGAAGGACTGGATGAACTTAGTGGGAAAGTCCCATAAGCTGCCACTCTAGTATTGCATATCTACATATCCTTCAGATTTTATGTCCCCCAGTCTATTTGTGTTCTTACTAGTCCTGATTTTAAATTATTGCTTTTTCTTTTAATATTGTTCTGATTTTTTTTTATATGTTACTCAATATTCTTTAATGACAGCAAATAATGATACAAATAATAGCTGCCATGGCATGTTGAGGCTTCCTATGACAGAAACTCTTCTAAGATAAAGTTTCATCCTCATGACAACTCATAACGTTTGAGAAAGTTTCTATACATTTCTACTTTTACTAATAAAAATACTGTGGTTTAGTGAGATTATGCAATTTACTCAAATTCACAAAGCTAGAAAATACTTGAGCTGGGATGCAAACCTGTATCTAAGAGAAGAACCTGATTTCCTTATTGCTATATATACCATTAATTTGGAGCAAAGCAAAATCACTTAAAAATCCTTTTAAGTGATGATTAAATAAATAATTATTAAACAATGATAGATGCTTAATTATTTTAATTCATTTAGCACTAAATATAACAACAATAGTAGCAATAATAATAATGATAACCCATCCACCTGTGTTCTTAAATGTCTTATATATTAGTTGTGGAAATAAGACATATATGGTGAACTGTTAAAAACCATAGAAGAGAATTTATACCTAAATATGTTGTTCATGTATTAAGTCATACAAGAAAGTCATTTGAAAATTTTAAAGTGAAATCTGCAAATATTAAGTCAACTGGGCATTTCTTCTCAGGAGATGAAAATTAAGCTGAATCTGAATCTGAAGGATCCTAAGAATAAAATTGAAGGAGGTGAAGACAGAGACTTCCACATAAAGGAAATAGTTCGAAATTAAGCACAGAGACAAAAGTAAAATACAGTGTTTTTGAGGGGGAGAGTGATGGGCATATCCAAGAAACAGGATTTATTAAGTAGATTGATAAGAAGGTTTAAATGCATCAAAAGTTCTAAGCCTAGATGCTTGGAAACAAAATTTGACCAAGAATTTGGATAATAAATCTGAAGAATAAAATGAGAAGCTTAATTTGCATGTGTTCAGTTTAAAATGATACCCAGTTGGAAATACCAAGTTGCAGAGCTGGAGACATTATACTGGGAATTGAGTAATGGTCAGGATTTATTACACTGGGACAGATGAGACCAACACATAGAATACACTGAAGGTCAGGTTCTGTCTAGAAACCAGTCAACACCAGAGCATTAATGAATATGTGAATAAGTAAGTACATCTTCTTAGCTCAGGCAAGGAAACAGATTTAAAATGTAAGAAGTCTATATGGGTGGGAGAAAGAAGTAGAAATCAATCTAAAGGAAAAAAAGCAAAATCAGAATGTACAATCTCTCATCTGAGGCCCTAGTCATATGTTGCTAGCTATAGAGGAGTGATTAAATAAAAGTGTGTACATTTGGAAGCAAAGACTGCATCCTATGAGATTTCAGAAGCTATGGTTATTATAAAGAGCATTAGACTCTCAAAAATACTCTTAAAAGACTATACATAAAAATAGCTAATATTTAAAGGCTCATAAAATTCTTGAACAGGTACTAGCCATTTAAGAAGTGATGGTAGAAAGAGAAATGTATAGGTCAGAGAACAGTCCTTGGAAAATGAAAGGAGTTAGGAAGTAAGAAGAAAAGCAGGGGAAATAAATGAAGGAATGACAGAGAAAAAGAAGGAACTATGTTGGCATTTTTGCAACTATGATCGTACTCATTATGTTTCATTTTACCTTATCTGCATTTAAAGATATATAAAAATAAATAAATATAGCATAATAAGCTGTTTAATATAATATCCTAGAAATAATGGCCTTGAATATTGTGAAGATGTCATTGTGTTAGGCTGGTGATCCATGGATATATAGTGACTAATTGTAATGTGTTTTGAAGAAATTTCAAGATTCTACTTACTACCTAATCTCCCCACTATTCACCCCCTCCCTCCCTGCCTTTTCACCAATGACAATGCCCAAATTTAGAGTCCCTCATGACATAGTCAAGAAATGCAATGCAAATGTGTACAAAAGGCCAATATTACAATGCATTTATGATACTTTCCACCTTTTTTTCCCATCCATACACAGATACCATAAGTAAATTCTTCCTACATATACCTTGAAAGCCATACATGATTTGCTCCCCGAGGACCTCTCAATCCCCACTGCACCCGCACCTTGTAATTAGCCTTACCTTTTCAATTCTCTTAGAGCAGAGGCTATCAAACTTGAGCATTTATCAGCATTACCTGGAGGGCTTAACACACCATTAACTGGTTTAGAGTTTCTGATTTAGTAGGACTGGAGTGGGCTCAAGAATTTGCTCTTCTAACTTATTCTCAGTTGTTGGTGACACTGCTGGTCTGGGGACCACACGAATAACTGGCTTAGAAGAATATTGTTGTTGTTTATAGTGAGAGTCACCAGTTAATTTCACATTTACCTCCTTCACCAGATAATATGATAAGGAGAAGACTGTCTCATTTATCCCTGGACTCCCCCTGGGCTGACACATACCTAGCACAATAATAAGCATGGGCTGAATTAATGAATAAACGAACAAATTTACTCTCATTCCTGTCTCACAACATGGTTTGTGTGTGTGTGTGCCTATATCGAATTTAGTATCCCTCATCCCCATTCTTAGAGAAATACATCTTCTTTTCTCTTAAAATTAAATCTTCAAACTTGCAACCTTGATTTCCTGCATTTCTGGAAGAAATAAATGTGGAAGGGAGGCATCTCATTCACAATGAGGCATATCACATCTACAAGTATTCCTTCCCTTTCCAGCCTTTTCAGTATATTTTCTCTACAAGTTTTACTTTTCCCTGACTGAAATTTTTCACAAGTTCTACTTATTTCAGAACAGTTTTTGAATAAGTTTAATTTGTCCCTCCTCACTTTCACCTTGTAACTTTTGGTATGCCTTAAATCAGGGTTCCCCCACTGGATCCAGTCCATGGCCCATTAGGAACAGGGCCCCACAGCAGGAGGTGAACGGCAGGCGAGCTGCATGAGCCCTGCCTCCTGTCAGATCAACAGCAGCATTAGATTCTCATAGGAGCGTGAACACTATTGTTAACTGTGCATGCGAAGGATCTAGGTTGTACACTCCTTATGAGAATCCAATGCCTGATGATCTGTCACTGTTTCCCGCCAACCCCAGATGGGACCATCTAGCTGCAGGAAAACAGGCTCAGGGCTCCCACTGATCCTACATCATGGTAAATTGTATACTTATTTCATTATATATTATAATGCAATAATAACAGAAATAAAGTGTACAATATGTCCTTGAATCAACCCCTTCCCTGGTCCATGGAAAAATTGTCTTGCACGAAACCAGTCTCTGGTGCCAAAAAGGTTGGGGATCACTGCCTTAAATCTCAGGCCTTGGGTCCCTTATCTCTCAACAGTACTTCTCTAAGAAAGTCGTCTAAAGGTCTTTATCTTTAGACTAAACTTTTCACTCAAATCCCAACCTCATACTCCACACTACCTTCTAAGAGATAACTTCAAACTCAATAATACCAGAATAGACTACAGGCATACTACTGAGATATTGTAGATTCAGTTTCAGATCACCACATTAAAGTGGATATTACAATAAAACGAGTCACATGAATTTTTGGTTTTCCCAGTGCATGTAAAAAGTTATGTTTACACTATACTATATTATATTAAATGTTCGATAGCATCATGCCTAAAAATATGCATACCTTAATTTAAAAATACTTCATTGCTAAAAAATGCTCCCTACCATGTAAGCCTTTAGTGACATGGAAAAATTTTGGTGGAGGGTCTTATGTCAATGTTGACAGTTGCTGATTGATCAGGGTGGTGGTTGCTGAAGTCTGGGGTTACTGTGGCAATTTCTTAAAATAGGACAACAATAAAGTTTGTCCCCTCAGTTGACTCTTCCTTTCACAAAAGATTTCTCTCTGTAGCATGCAATACTGTTTGATAGCATGTTACTCATGGTAGAACTTCTTTTATAATTGATGTCAATTCTCTCAAATCCTGATGCTGCTGTATAAACTAAGTTTATGAAATATTGTAAATTATTTGATTTCATTTCAACAATATTCACATCTTTCCCATGAGAGGATTTCATCTTAAGAAATCAGTTACTTTGCTCATCCATAAGAAACAACTCATCTGTTCAAGTCTGATCATGAGATTGAAGGAATTCAGTTATATTTTCTGGCTTCACTTCCAATTCCAGTCCTCTTGCTTTTTCTTCCACATCTGCAGCTACTTCCTCTACTGAAATCTTGATTCCCTCAAAGCCAACCATAAGGGTTAGAATCAACTCATTCCAATTCCTGTTAATGTGACTGTTTCGACCTCATCCCATGAATCATAAGTGTTCTTAATGGCATCTGGAATGATAAATGCTTTCCAGACGGTTTTTAATTTACTTTGCACAGATCCATCGGAGGATTCACTATCTACAGTAGCTATAGCCTTACAAAATGTATTTCTTGAATAATAAGATGTGAAAGTAAAAATTACTTCTTTACCTATGGGCTGCAGAATGGATGTTGTGTTAGTGGGCATGAAAGCAACACGAATTCCCTTGTGCATCTCCATCAGAGCTCTTGGGTAACTAGGTGCATTGTCAATAAGCAGTAATATTTTGAAGGAAATCTTTTTTTCTGAGCAGTAGGTCCCAAACGTGGGTTTAAAATATTCAGTCAACCAGGTTGTACACAGATGTGCTGTCATCCAGCCTTCACAGTATGTCTCCCCAGTGGTGTAAACTCATTCTGTCTTCACCTCTGCAGATCTTTTCTACAAGCTATCTAAACACTTCCACAAGTTGTCTCAAGTCCTTTGTTTCAAAACCTTTTTAGGGACAACATGAAGTAGTGCAAACCAATGTTTATCTCACTTCTCTGAATTATCCTATAAATGACACCACTCTATTTTGTATTTGACTAAATACTTTATTATTCCTTCTCTGTTTTATGTGGATCAATCTGCAAACTACCACACAACCACAATTTTTTTTTGTTTTTTTTTTTTCTTGGTGGACAAAGACTATACTCATCTCTACCCCCACAGTATCTAGAAAAGTAATCGGTACATATTATAGACTCAATAAATACTTTTTGGTTATTCAGTTATTTACACATCTAAACGTTAAAGATAATAATGACCATAGTACGGGTGAAAGGAAATGATTTTTGCACAAGTGCAAAAATCCTTGCATTGTGGTTAGACTAAACTCTTAAAAACTCAAATGAAAGGTACCTTTTGTGTGTGCCCCTTTAACATCTCAAGTCAAATTGTCCTTTACAAACCACAATGTGTAATATCTCTGATTAACAGTAACTAAACCAAAGAGTACAATTTCCCAACATTGTGGTGGAAAAGTCATCCCATATTACCCACTTTTCTTGTAATTTTCAGTCATTTATTAAACAGAGGTTTTTTTTTTTTTTTTAAGTATACATACTCCCACTACAATGTAACGTCAGCAGTGTAATCTCTTAACTCCCCCAAATTTGTTTACTTGGCCAAAGACCGCATCTTCAAGCCAACTTTTCAAGGATCTGAAAAGTAACAAGTGGTACACAAAGCTGAAAAAAACCTGTAACATAGAAAAATACATTTTTTTTTTTCCAGGAGATGGTGGCAATTAAGCCATAATAATTCTTTCTTCTTTTTCCCTAGCTCTAGGATATCTCCAGCTTGTTCAAGTTTCAGCCTCACATTTACCACAACCTTTTCCTATATTTGGGGAGGGAAGTGAAAGGCAGCCCAGCAGGGCAGTTGAAAGCACGTCCTCTGGAAACACACAGCCACCTCCAGCATATGTCCAGCCCCACTGCTTCCCAGCTGTAGTCTTGTCAGCAAGTCACCTAACCTTCTAAAACCTGATTTTTTTTCCTCTTTAAAGGAGAGATAATAATCTACCTCCCTGGGTTGTTGTGAGAATTAAAAAGAAGTAACCTACAAAAAGCACTTAGCACACAATTATACACACATGTACATATGACATAGCACATCTAGGGCATTTCTGCTGGTGTCCAAGAACCCTGATGGGAGGGGGAAATTGTGAGAGTGAGGAGGTGGGAGGGCAAGGGATGAAAGGAAGGAGAATGTCCAGATTTTTGAAGGAAGAGGAAAAGAAACATGTTCTGACAATTTTCTAACTTTAACAATTGTACCTGGTTGGGAAGGTCATCATAAAGGCAGTAATAGAATTACATTTTTGAGAAATGTGAACTTAGTATAGAGAAAGAGAGAATAAAAATGGGTTGAAAGGAAACAACTGTCTATAACTAAGGGTCACAGTCTCCCACACTGTCCATATGCTACTGTCAGCCGCAGTGTGAGTTGGTCAGACCAGCTGCCAGAGGAGCCTATGCCAATTCCTGAAAAAGGTGGATACTTGGAATAGTGGAGGAAGAAACTGATAAAGAGAAGGGAAGAAGGCTTGTGTAGGGTAAATAGGCAGTAAAGAGATTCGGTGGGAACATCTGTGAAATCCCAGATGTCTAGACACATCAATGAGGTCTTGGTGTCACACTGTCCCAGCACATTGAGTAACATTTAGAACTGGACAAACACAAGTGTCCTTTGGTCTTTATCCTTGCTTCTTTTTCCCACCAATAGTGACTGCCTCTGTGCTCACAGAATATCTGTGCATCATCTGAGCTACATTAGTCCATCGAATGATGCACTTGTTCAGAAAGAGGTCCATGTGATTGTCCAAATGTTCGGGCCAACTTCAGAGAACGCCAAGCAAGATCCACTTCAACAGATCATAATTTATACTGGCAGCTGGACAAACAAAAGCAGAGTGACGCATGAACCAGCTTAAGAAAATTGCCAATCCTCCACCAACTGCTTGTTATATTACTCTTAAATGTTTCTAAATAGGTCAGTTAGAATAACAGCATGTGGGCCATAGTAAGTCAGAAGAAAATAAATGTCACTTTTAGCAAGTTGAATTCTTCTAAATACCTTTACTTTGGTCCTTTTATTTAACTATCATCCAGCTGAGGGTAAAAAACAAAATTGTCATGGTTTTGTAGTGCTCAGCAGTTTCAATGATTCGCATTTCAGTGTGGCCCTGTGACAGCTATGGGTCTTTTCCAGGTGGTTTTGGCTCTACCTACACCGCTGGTCACACAATGTATTTTGCCTTGGAGACTGGAATAATAATAACAATGACCCCATCTCTCAGAGAACCACAACTTTACTCTGGCAGAGGTTCTGAGCCAAAAGCTCTGAGATCCCGAGCTGTAGGATGGAAAGGAGGTCCAGAGTCTCCAGCCTCTCCTTCCTCGATATTCAAATGACAAGATAATCCCTGGAAGTGTCCCAAATCAGTTCTCTGGCTGAGATTGGACCTCATGTCAAAAGTGATCTCTAATGAGATTTTAGCCAAATGGAGTTGTGTTAATGGCCTTGCACATTTGGAAACACAACCAAAAGAAATTTGTCAGCACTGAAAACTGTAAAGGGCAGCTGCCTTTTTTTTTTTTTTTTTTTTCTTGGCTTGTATGTACTGTTCTGTCTGTGATGCTACCAAAGGGAAGAAATTAGTAGGATCCGGTTTTGAGGTAAGAAAATAGCAAAACTATAAAGGGGGAAAGAGGAGCTGAAGTTGCATATTTTTCTCTTGATGTTTTGATAGTGTATGATAATCATGCCTTCTTTCCATATAGAAAACAGTGGTCTCTAATCACTCCCAAACATCGCTAATATTTGCACAAAGACGAAATATGAACCCATGGAACTAGTCCAAAACCCACATCATGGGCCTGCTCTTGTCTTATCTACAGTAAAGAGGGCACTACGTGTTGGTCGGTTTGTTAGTGGTGGCAGGTATCTGAGTCACCGGCCGTTAATCTGTATGGGTCTGCCGCAACCTCAATTCTTGCCTCTTCAGAAAAAAGAATACAACTGAGGGGCATAAGGTGGGAGAATAGACCAAGGCAAGTTTTAGAGCAAGTGAAAGTTTATTAAAAAGCTTTAGAGCAGGAATGAAAAGAAAGTAAAGTATACTTTACAGAGGGCCAAGTGGGCATCTTGGAGGACAAGTTCAGCATTTGACTTTTTGACTTGGATTTTATATGGTGGCATACTTCTGGGGTCTTGCATCCCTTCTCCCCTGATCTTCCCTTGGTGGGGTTGTCTGCATGTGCCATGGCCTTCTAGCTCTTGAGAAGGGAGCATGTACAGTGTGTTTATTGGAGTTCTATGCATGCTCACTTGAGGTGTTCTTCCATTTACCAGTGGAATGTCCCCAGAAGGTCACATACCAGTTAAACCTCACCATTTTGCCTCTTAGTGAACAAGCTTCAGCCTACTGGCCCAACTCCTGAGATCTTACTGGGAAGCTGCTGATCACCAGTTACAGATGTTTCTATCTATTATGAAACTGCCTTTCCCTGGAGCTGGCTGCAACCAATTATTATTTTAGACTGACAGTGTGAAAACTGCCTGACCATCACCTGATGGTTACCACACATTCCTAGTGGGGTGGGGGGCAGCCCTCTCCTGCCCTCCTCATGCCAACTAGCTACCTACTCTAACATGTTCTTCACACATCCTTTTAGGTAAAATCAAGCTCATCAGTGCAACTGTTTTTCAATAGATAGCTATCCTTTAATTTATTTCTAGCCAAATATATTTTATATGTATTTCAGAATATGATACCTTTGAAAAGTATTTAAATAGCAGTAAGAAACCTCTGGAAAACATTTACTGAGACCCTTCTATGAATTTTAAATAAATGCTGGCCACCAAAGATTCACACGTGGATAGACCCAGTCCCTACCTTCAAGCAACTCATGCTTGAGTCAGGCAAAAGATATACACAGTAGTCATAGCTCAAGAAAAGGTTAATCAGTAAAAATTTTAAAAGTAAAAACATAGCATTATCAAGTATGGGAGTGATCAATTCTAACTAGCACAATAGGAAAAACTTCATAGAAAAAAAGCATTTTATCAGAATCATGAGAGAAAAATAGAATTTCAACAGAGAGGGGTGTGGATCTGAAACCCCCCCACCAAGGGGTTCTTCTTGCCCACTGTATAAAGAAAAACCACAGCATTGTGGTAGAGAAAGAGTAATTTGTAACCACCCAAGGGGTTCTCCTTGCCTGGTGCATAAAGACAGACCACGGTATTGCAGTAGAGAAAGAGTTTAATGGACATAAGGCTGACCATGCCATATGGGAAATGGAGTTTGTACTCAAATCATCTCCTCCAAAGCTGTTAGGTTAGGGATTTTTCCGAAGGCAATTTGGGAGAAGGGGTTGGAGTGGCCAGGTAACAGGTACTTGCTGCTGATTGGTTGGGATGGAGATGAAATCACAGGGAGTGGAAGCTGTCCTCCTGTGGGCTGAATCGCTTCTGAATGGGGCCACAGGAATGAGGCTGGTGGGTCCAGTTAGAGCCATGGGTGTCAGGCATGCAAAAAACCTGAGAAGCGATCTCAAAAGGCCAATCTACAATAGTGGTATGATTTTCAGGAGTAACTGGGGAAGTTGCATGTCTTATAACCTCTGCAGTAAGGGCTGACAATCATTTCTGTCTGCACCCCAGCAGCACTCAGGCTTCTCTCCTCTCCCCAGCCTGATGGCCTCCCATTAGCTTTACAAAAGCAGTTGAGTTTTAGGCAAGGCCTATTATCATTGAAACTACAGCCTAAATGTCTTCCAAAGTTAGCTTGGCCCAATAGCCCAGGAATAATTAGGGGAAAGGCAAGATGCCTGGTGGGTGGGTTAGCTCAGATCTCTTTCACTGTCATTATTTTCTCATTGACATAATTTTTGCAAAGGTAGTTTTTTTCAGATTGTTACAGGAAAAGGGTCAGGATTCAGACCCCCAGAGAGGATTCTTGGATCTTACACAAGAAAGAATTCAGGGCTAGTCTGTAAAGTGAAAGCAAGTTTATTAGGAAAGTAAAGGAACAAAAGAATGGCTACTCCATAAACAGAGCAGCTCTGAGGGCTGCTGGTTACCCATTTTTACGGTTATTTCTTGATGATATGCTAAAAATGGGGGGATTATTCATGACTTCCCTTTTTAAACCATGTAGGGTAACTTCCTGACATTGCTATAGCATTTGTAAACTGTCATGGCACTGGTGGGAGTGTAGCAATGAGGACTACCAGAGGTCACTCTCATCACCATCTTGATTTTGGTGGGTTTTAGCCAGCTTCTTTGCTGCAGCCTGTTTTCTCAGCAAAGTCTTTATGACCTGTATCTTCTGCCAACTTCCAATTTCATCCTGTAACTTAGAATGCCTTAACCATCTGGGAATGCAGCCCAGTGGCTCTCAGCATCATTTTACCTAGCTGCTCCTATTCAAGATGGAGTTGTTCTGGTTCATATGCCTCTGACAAGCTCAACAGCAGAAATAAAGGCAAGGGGCTTTACAGAAGCTGAAGTGTTCATGGCACAGAAAGTAGAATAATAAGATTAGAAGCTGAACTGTGTGGAGGAGGAGAGGATGGGGAGTTGAGGCTGGAAAATAATATCAGGTCCAAATTACAGAAAGTCCTTAATATTATGCTATGAAATTTGAATTTTATTTTATTCTATGTGAGGAGTCATTGAAGGTTTTGATCAGTAAATGGCATGAAAATAATTGTGTTCAAGGAAGATGCCTTGTGACTGTCAGGCATCTGAGCCCAAGCCAAGCCATTGCATCCCCTGTGACTTGCACATATATGCCCAAATGGCCTAAAGTAACTGAAGAATCACGAAAGAGATGAAAATGCCCTGCCCCGCCTTTACTGATGACATTCCACCACAAAAGACTTGAAAATGGCTGGTCCTTGCCTTAAGTGATGACATGACCTTGTGAAAGTCCTTTTCCTGGATCATCCTGGCTCAAAAAGCTCCCCCACTGAGCACCTTGTGACCCCCACTCCTGCTCACCAGAGAACAACCCCCCTTTGACTGTAATTTTCCTTTACCTACCCAAATCCTATAAAACGGTCCCACCTTTATCTCCCTTCGCTGACTCTCTTTTCAGACTCAGCCCGCCGGCACCCAGGTGATTAAAAAACTTTATTGCTCACACAAAGCCTGTTTGGTGGTCTCTTCACATGGACACACATGACAGTGACAACATAAATGATGGACCTAGAGAGAAGGAAACAAGCAAGAGGCATTTTGAAGAATTATTATAATAGTACAGGTGATAGACCATGAATGACTGAACTAAAACAGTAAGAGAATGGTGTTCAGAAAGACAAACTCTAAAAAAATTGGCTTAAGGTAATTGATTTAATAAAAAGTATCTGAATAAAGGAAATAAAGACAAGGGAAGATTTCAAGCAACAGCGGAGGGAAAGACTTCTTAGATGAAATGCAGGAGGAAAAGCTGATTGGGGAAGGGGGGTTACAATTTAGTTTTGATCATATTGGGTCCAGTGTGAAAAAGGGACAATTGTACCTAGAAATAGCAAATTCTTGTATAGTATTTTGGAAAGAGCATCAACGAATTATTGGGACAAAAACTAGATTTCGGTGAGTTCACTCAGGGGATGAAGAGAAGATCACAAAGGTGGTAGATGTAGGCTTCTTTTGAGATAGGTACAGCTAACTGGGTTGGTAATACATTTATTAGACCTGTCTGTCAAATATATATTTTTTATATTAAAGAGGATTTGGAGTATGACTGTTAATGTCCAAAAAGTATTAGAAGAAGTTATGGGCTTACACAAAAAGAAGGTAACACACAAAATTAGTATAGACGATGAGTTTAGGCAGACAGTGATAGCAGAATTATAACTGATTAGCTAAAATTATTGAGTTTGTTTGCATGCTATTAAAGATGGAAAATTATTGTACTTTTAGAGAAAGACAGGAGACCTCTTTTGCATTCACCTGAAACAATTATATGTGGCAGGTGGAAATTTTCTTAGGAATTACTTCATCTCATTTTACTTGAGAACATGAAGGCAAGCAAACATCTCTACTCAATTCAATTTAAATTTCTCTTCATATTATAAAAACTACATACAATGCAGGCTTAATAATGTTAGTAAATGGAAAAAGTAAACAACATAGAAGTTTATGAAGGTTTCTTCCATTTTTATCTGTAGGTAGGACATCAATGATAAGAAGGCAATCAGATACATGCATATGATAAGAGACTAGGAGAAAAATCTAAGATACAATCTCAAGCCATGCACTCCAAAGAAACAATAACTTCAAAGAAAACAATGTGATACAAATAAAATGGCAAAGCAAGGTGCTGAGAGACTAATTTGGGCGACCAGAACTTGTTTGATATCATATGATGTTGAAGTTTAATCTAGAAATATTTCACAAAGGGTGTTAACTTACACAGAGTTGGGATTAATTAATTAGGGAAGATTTAGTGATAGGTTAAAGGGACACTTCACATAGAAAAGATAAAATGTTTATAACCCAGATGGGTGGAAAACAAATGAAAAATAGTGAGCAATAAGTTACTAATCTTTGTTCTAGTTTAGAGTGTGGAACAGGATAAGATCAGATGAGAAAAGATTACTTCTATATAGTGTCAATAAACAGAATGTTACAAAGCAGATTACTGGGTTAAAATTAGATTTGAAAGTTACCCCTAAATTTTCAGCAGAACCAAACTATTTAATATAAAATCCAATTGATGGGGCAACTCTACTAAGTTAGAAGATGTCAAGGGAAATCATCACAGTTAAAAAGGAAATGGTCTAGAGAAAGAGCCCAAAACAGAAAAGCAGACCAGTCTCAAAGGATTCCCAATAAACACTTTGAATAAAAAAAGTTATTTAAAACTATTAACAAAAGAGTATTGGATTTCAAAACCAAGGAACATTTGGCTTCTCCCTTCTTCATTATTGTCATGTTCTGACCTTTTCACAACTCACCCTTAGTCACTGAGAAGTTGGTACTCGATTTATTGTCTTTCTTTCCATTCAGATTTCTGGCACCATAATAGGAGAGTCTTTCATCTTCATAGAAAACTCATTCTAATAATTTGGTATATTTATTCCTTGATCTTAACAGCTTTAACTTTTATTTCACATTCTACAACTTCCCATTTGCAGTGTCACATTTTGGGTCTTGCCAATGAAAGGACATCCTTAAAGTGCTCTAAAGAAACCATATCAATCCAAAATTCTGTATCTATTAAAATCAATCCTCAAAAACAAGGTGGAAATAAGGACATTTTCAGAAAAAAAAACTTGAGAAAAATCTACTCCTGGCAGACCTGCTCTGTAAGAAATAATGAAGGAAGTTCTTCAAGATAAGAGGAAATGATACCTGATGGAACCTCAAATTCACAGGAAGGGATAAAAAGCACTGGAAATGTTTAATTTGGTTCCAGAAGTTAAGACTTTGTGACAAGCAATTGTTAAAAAAGAAATTTTTAAGGTAATTTTTCTCAGTTAGTGGAGTTGTGAAGAGCTCTCTTATGAATAAATATGTAATTAATGCAATTGATACATGCTGGTGTTCTATCAATAAGTACAAATTTTTAAAATAAAAATTGAAAAGTGACGAGCATTTTTTTTCCAGGCACATTGGGACAAAGCTGAGCAAATTAATTCGGAAGTCCAAGAACCTGTGTTACAGAGGATCTGAATGCAGCCTTCTTAATTTTACTGTGGATGATACCCAAAGCTTCCAGAATTCAAGCAACCACAGGAAAGAATTCATACATTATGCAGATCTCAAAAACCTAAGACATTTTCTTTTGTGATTTTGGGTAGAAAGATTAACTTAAGTGATTGTCAAGAGTCTATGGGAAATGCCCGGGCCTGGTGCAAGGACAACAGAAACTATACCTACTTTGAAATAAGTGCAAAAAATGTCAGGAATGTTACAAAGGCCTCTAAGCAAGCAACTTGGAGAGTTCTTGATACAGAGAATAGACTAGCCACTTATTCCTGGCAGACTGTGAATTCCACTAAAGCCTAAATCTAGCTCCTCCTGTTGTTGACTGTTAGGGAGTGCCAATCTGTTCTAACTCACACACACAGCATCAATACAAAGATGGATTATATAATATGTATTTGTGGAAATGTGCCATCTACTAATGCAATTAAACTAATCAAGATTGCCACTTCATTAGTGTACAGGGAAAGAAAAATCTTCTCACTGAATTATCTATTTCCTGAATCATAGAAGCTTATTCTTATATATTTTAAAGGATGCTTAATAACAATATATCTTCTGTTTAATTATTTAACTAGATAATAATAGTAGAGGTAATGAAAACTTTAATTATAATTAAAACATGAACATCCTAAAAAAAACGAAAAACATAAAACCATGGCACATACACATTTAACACAGAAAGGAAGGTTATGTTTGAATTTTGCTAAATGGTATAGTAGGTTATTGCTGGGGTGTAAAGGCTTAGTTTGGTTTTCAACAAGCCTATCCGGAAAGGTGGTTTTCATGATGTGATAATTATCTGAGCAACTCATAGCTCACTTGTTAATGATCTCCTTCAATTTAAGTGGGAATTCCTCTGCCTCGGCCCACAAGCCTAATCAGTAGTAGTGTTTCATGATCATTTTTTTCTAGGTTGCTTACATTTTTAATTCTTCTCATTAACTGTTCATTCAGAAAATTTTTAGAATATAAAGCATACTATAACCACTTTAGATGTGACCCTCTGGTTAGTAATATGTACATCACATACCATTTAATTTCATCCAGATAATCTGGAGAAAAAACAGTATATAAAGGTATTTTTCCCACCTTCATTCTCTCTTTCATTTACTAACTAAATCTCAGATGTTGGTATTTAGTCTTGTTCTCCCTCCACTGGGAAATTACCTCATACCTTCCTGACTCATGAGCTATATACACAGATACTATAGGTCATTTCCTGCTCAAGTATTATATTTTGGGAACAGAATACTACGAGGTTTAAAATAACACAGTACCACAGTCCAAATATATGAAATTATCTTTGGAAAAGTTCTATGATATTTTGCTTTGAGAAAGTAAAAGCACGTTTACCAGTTAATCAACACTTTTATTAAATATTTACATGTACTATGAAGTATAATACATAGACATTGTATTCAGGAGGAGCAAAGAAAACAAATACGAAATATTAATGTAGTAATACATAAAAATATATGATGAAGTGCTAAGGGAGACAGGTTATAAATGCTATAAAAATTCAGAGATGACCAAGAATCTAAATAGTCAAAGAAAGTTTTCATTGAGGCAGAGAGGTTGACTTAATTAATGTTTGGCCTTAAAAAGTGGATTCAATTTGGTCTATGATTAAGGAGGAAGGGCATTGCTAAAGAGCATCATGAGCAATGATAAGGAAGGAAAGTCTATATGCAGAGGTAGAAAGAGGAATTAAGAACAATTGTGAAGAACATGTCAAAGGCTTAAGTTAGTAAGGCTGCAGAGAAGAATAGATCAATAACTGTATTAGTCTGTTCTTACACTGCTAATAAAGACATACTCAAGACTGAGTAATTTATAAAGGAAAGAGGTTTAATTGACTCATAATTCCACATGACTGAGGACACCTGACAATCATGGCAGAAGACAAAGGAGGAGCAAAGTCACATCTTACCTGGTGGCAGGCGAGAGAGTTCAGGGGAACTCCCCTTTATAAAACCATCAGATCTCATAAGACTTATTCACTATCACAAGAACAACACAGGAAAGACCTGCCCCCATGATTCAATTACCTCCCACTGGGTCCCTTTCATGACACGTGGGAATTATGGGAGCTACAATTCAAGATGAGATTTGGGTGGGGACACAGCAAAACCATATCAATAACTAAGGTCAGATTTTTGAAAAACTAAAAATTTCATGAAGACAGCAGGCATCATAGGTTTGGCCATAGTAAGCCCTGAGCATTTCCTGGGGCTAAAGGATCACAAGAAAGAAATTGTGCTGTGGGAAGTTTGGTCTGATATTTACACAGATTACCAATAAAATTAATGACACAAGGTTGGATCTGGATGTTGTTATAATAATCCAGATACAGAATTATAAAATTGTGACCTCACATGGCGGGAGTAGGAATAAATGAGTAAATCTGAGATACTTAAAAGTAAAACTTAATACAATCTGGTAGTAGTTATGATCATGGGAACACGAATGCAAAAACTGCCAGAGGAGTTTATAAAGCCAGGAAAGAAAAAGATTAATATTGCCACTAATCAAGATATTGACAGAGATAAGAAGGTAATTACAACATTATTTTTATTTAAACATAAGGAATTTTGAGTGAATAAAGAATATCCACATAGAGGTGTTTTATGGGAAGTAAAGAATACAAGACTGGAATAGAGATGAGAAGTCAGGGCTGCTGAAGTTGATTTGAGCATCATTTATTCAGAGCTACTAAATGGATTACACTCGCTAGCTCACTGGTGGCTCATGGTTAACTTATATATCAGCTCAACTGGGCCACAGGATGCCTAGACATTTAGTTAAACATTCTGGGTGTATCTGTGATGGTGTTTCTTAATCAGATTAATATTTAGATCAGTAGACTGATTAAAGTAATTTATCTTCCCTACTATAGATGGGCCTCATCCATCCAGCTGAAGACCCAAATAGAATAAAATGTCTAAGTAAGAGGGTCTTCCTCCTGCCTGACTGCTTGAGCTGCGACTTTGGTCTTTATTCTGCCTTTGGACTTAAACTGAAACATCTACCCTTCCTTGGTCTTGAGCCTACCAGCTTGCAAACTGGAACTACACAACAATCTCTCCTGGGTCTCCAACTTGCCAATTACAGATCTTGGGACTTGTCAGCTTCTATAATTGCATGAACCAATTACTGATAACTTATCTATCTATCTATCTATCTATCTATCTATCTATCTATCTATCTCCTATGGATTCTGTTTCTCTGTAGAATCCTGATTTATACACATGGTTCCTTGGGTGATACACTTTATTTTTTCTATCAGACTGCAAATACATAGATAACATAAATCATGAATTCTTAATCTTGTCTGTGACATTGCCTAGCAGCAACAGAAAATGAGCAATTCAGTTTCGGAAAATAAGTCAAAAAATGTAGACCCAAAGTTGATTATGTCCTAAGGAATAGATATAAATGGAAATAAAGAAAATATGAAAAAAAAAAAGCAGATGCTGTGAAAGTCAGTACAATATAGAAAGTTCTATGTGTTTGTTACTGAAAATTGAAGAAAATAGGAAATTAGTAAAAAGACTAGGGCAGAGAAGAATGGAGTTGGGTGATGTTTGGGGGTTGATTGTTGGTTTCTCTGCACTTATTTTTCTTTATTATGGAGGGGTGCTAGTGAAATTTCTGAAACAAGGAATGAAGAGGAGAGAAAATGTGAAAAGAAAAATTCAAATATTTACATAGACATTAAGTCAGTAACATTCTCTAATTTATTTCATATTCAGGCTTGGCTGTAAGGCCTTCTTTTAAAATGAGAGTAGTTTCTTTCCATCATAATAATTGCCCTAATGCTATCTGGTGTTAACAATATGACAAAATCATGATTCCCATTTTATAGTATCATATCATTATCTTAATGATACTGGTCCATTTTTTGTACTGACAATATAGATGCAAGATACAGAAATTACTTAAAAGCTTCTAAAATTCTGGAAATGGTCATGGAAAGGTTGAAAACAATAGTAATAATTATCTATCTAAAACCCATGGTTTACATATAGATAAAACAAATGTCTACTATTCTTAATACTTAAAATCAAATATAAATAATTTTAATTTTGGAAACAAATATGTTTATGTCTATGAAATTTAATATTTCAGATGACTCAAAGTAAATAATAATACACAAAAAATAAGATTGACTATTTTCAATTGCATTTGATATTTTTATTGTGTCAACTTGACATTAGACTAAGATTGAAGTACCATATACTGAACATCTAATATGTGCTTAGACCATCCTGAAAATCACCCTTTAAGGTAAGTTGTTATTCTAAATTTACACTCTAGTGTACTAAAGTTTCAAAAGGTAAATTACCTTGTCAAATATTAAATAAGCTAATAAATTTGAAGCTGGGATTCTAGCCAAGTTCTTTTGACTCCAAGTCCAGTCATTTTTCAGATTATATTTTGCTGAACTGAGTATAACTGAAAACTTTTTAGATGGCTAGGTCTCTTTTGAGACCAGAATGAGAAATTGTTTGATATTTTTTGGATAACTATGAGAACCTTGCTTGCTAATTAATTCCAAACCATCTATCAACCTCTGCACCTTGCTAATCCTAAATCTCCACTATTGGGAAGCTATGTTTTCCAACTGGATTTTTTGCTTGTGGTCACAGACATAGGCAATAGCCAAGCAATAGTATATTGGCTAACCCCAGAAAAACTAAAGGTTGAAGGACAATTATTTATTTGATAAGTAATTGTCTCTAGCTTTCAAAAAATATAAATAAAAATATAAATAAAGTACTGGGAGCATTTACAATTATTCTAGACCTAAAATTTCTCACAGGATTATTTGGGCTAGGGATAACAAATAAAATATTAAGGAAAAACACTTAAAATAAAATTTGCAGGGAAAAATGCACTAACTTTATAATACAGTCTATATAAAACTTATAAATTTTCTCCTCAGGTCTTTTCAGGAATTGGTCATTCTGTTTGACAGAAACAAAAAGAGTAATAAGATGAGTATCTAAAAAGCAAACACAATGGCCAGGCCACCAAATGTACCTCAAAAAAGTTCACTAGCAAGACATTAACATAATCAAGCTTACTGCAGTCACTTAGATATGTCAATTAATTTGTGAGTTGTTTTTATGTAGATTCTATTAAGAAAATAACATTGACTTTTAAACAAATGCAATCAGTAACTACAGGAATAACTGACTTAGGAAAATAAATGATTGACCAATAAATGTTTTCATTCTTTAAAAACTACTTTTGGCTAGGCACTGTGACTCCTGCCTGTAATCCCAGAACTTTAGGAGACCAAGGCAGGTGGATCACCTGAGTTTGGGAGTTCAAGACCAGCCTGACCAACATGGTGAAACCCTATCTCTATTAAAAATACAAAATTAGCCAGGCATGGGGGAACATGCCTGTAATCCCAGCTACCCAGGAGGCTGAGGCAGGAGAATCTCTTGAACTCAGCAGGCAGAGGTTGCGGTGAGCTGAGATGGCACCATTGCACTGCAGCCTGGGCAACAGTAGTGAAACTCAGTCTCAAAAAACAAAAAAAAAACAAACAAAAAAACCCAAAACACTTTCACACCTGAATGACTAAATAATAGGAAATAATCAGGGTGGGGGTGGGGGAGAATAAAGCTACTGAAATATGGAAAGAAGACTAAAAGACTAACACTACTTTTAAACTGATGTTCTATTAATGTAGACCCATACATCATATCACCATTACATTGTTTAAGCATTGAAGTCTGCATGTAAGTAGCTCTTTAAACCCTTCCCTCCGTTTCTTTTCTCTCTTTTTTTTCTTCAATTGATGTGATTTTTTTTTTTTTAATACTGACTCTAGACACTGCATTCTGAAAGTGCTTGGAGGAAGGGCATAATTCTTCCTATTCCAAAGTCAATTAAGCAACATGAGGAATTTGTATCCATCTAAGAAATATTTTCCTCAATATTTCCTCAGAATTTAAGATGAATATCATTTTTTCCAATAGGAAGAAACTTACATTAATTTGATGATAAAACAGAGATATAATACAATATATTTAATTCTGAAATATTTGCATAATAGAAGTAAGATATAGTATCACTAATCCAAATAGTGACTAAAACAAAAATAATTTACATTCAGCTTGGCATTTGTTTCTGTATTTTTTCATGTAAAAGGCTTATTTTCTTATTTCTTGTTTATGCAAGTAATTAAAATTAATGTTTTCTTCCTGAATTGGATCAGACCAAATAAAGAATTCAGATTTTTTCCTCCACACACAAAACATCCATGCAGCAAGTAACTTCTTGTATATAAGTTGAATGTGAAAATTTAATGGAATGGTGGTTGCAGAAGCTCTCAAAGAGCAAGTCCTGACATTAGGAAAAACATTGTGAGAAAACCAAAGAGAAGCTATAACATGTAAAGCATAGGTAACAAGAGTTCAGAATTTCAGGAGACTAGATGAAATCTCAAGAAACAAGAAAAATAAGGGATTCATGAGAAGTGCTATGAATTGCTTAATATTTTTAAAACCCAGCTTTCTCAATTTCTTCTGAGCATTACTGAAAATGCACAAAAGACTTATGAAGAGAGATACATGATTCATTCTTTCAACTCATCTACTTATCACCAGTGGATTTGCAATATACATGGGAAAATACAGATCTCAAGAGTTAGAACTAGAATTTATCAACCCACAGATATCTGATGACATGATGGGAAAGCTCTCTTGGATTTGGAAAAGCTGTGTGAGCTTTTCAATGCTGTTCAGAACCAGGAAATTACACTAGGTTTCTTTTTGTTACTAAAATTTGGCTTTTAGTCAGAGTTAAGGCCAATGTTAGGTGTAAATCATAAGAGAATTTGGTCCAACTAAAATATTGTTTTTGAACTGGGTCTTAGACTAGACCCTCATATATATCAGCTGTTCCCAGGCAGAGTAGCAAAAAAAATTCTGTTAAAAAAAACACTGTTTACTTAATCCTATCTCCTAATATTGTGCTTAAAAATGATTATGACAATACTGGGAAAAAGATCGGGCTTTCTGTTTTGCATTCATAGAATTGAACTTTAATTTAAATAATAAAGCAAAAGGATATAGGATCAAAAACATTTTTTTCGTTGCTTAGTTTCTACACGTTGTGACCTTTTTTAGTTTTAGGTAAGGGGAAACCTCTGTTAACACTTTCTGTTATCTAAAAGCTTCCTAGGACTCTGTCTCCTTTTCTCTCCTTTTCCTCGCTGCCTGTCCCTACCTTGTTTCCTTTACTTTTGCACAGCCACGCTCTGTCAGTAGGATCTTTTCATTTCTCTCTATGGGCCCAGATGCATTCCAGACTGGGACATTGAGTACATCAGAAGTTCTATATCCTGTATCTAGTGAGTATTGAAGTTAGATCCTGTGGCCCATATCAACTCTATTCTTCAGCCTCAGGATTCTGGATGATTTCTCTCCAATCCTCTCATGACCTAGGGCACAGTTCCTACCTCATGCTCCTGCTTGGCAAACTCATTCTCCTTAAGGGATTGTCATAGGTGTTTGAACCAGAGTGACTCCATCTTGAATAGGGGCTGGGTAAAATAAGGCTGAGACCTACTGGGCTGCATTACAAGGAAGTTAGGCATTCTTAGTCACAGGATGAGATAGGAGGTTGGCACAAGATGCAGGTCACAAAGACCTTGCTGATAAAACAGATTGCAGTAAAGAAGGTGGCCAAAACCAAGATGGTGACAAAAGTGACCTCTGGTTGTCCTCACTGGTCATTATACACTAATTATTATGCATTTAGTGTGCTAAAAGACATGCCCACCAGGGCCATGACAGTTTACAAATGCCAGGGCAATGTCCAGAAGTTACTCTATATGGTCTAAAAACGGGAGGAGCCCTCATTTCTGGGAATGGCCCAGCCCTTTCGAAGAAAACTCATGAATAATTCACCCTTTGTTTAGCATATAATCAAGAAATAACTGTAAGTATAATCAGTTGAGCAGCCCATGCCACTGTTCTGCCTGTGGGGTAGCCACTCTTTTATTCCTTTACTTTTTTCTTAATAAACTTGCTTTCACTTTACTCTATGGACTCGCCCCAGATTCTTTCTTGTGCGAGGTCCAAGAACCGTCTCTTGGGGTCTGGATCGGGACCCCTGTCTGGTAACAGAATGAATCTTTGCCTTGAGCCCAGATTGTTTCTCGTTCTGCCAGCCTCCTTCCCCAGCAGGCTGGATTCTGTACCCTGCTTCTCTTCCTGTGAATCACGGGTATTACCTTGAGTACAGCATGCTGCCTCCATGAGTCTGCCTTGTAAAAATGTATCTCCCACCACTGCTGATTATTTCCTATATTCATGGACGCTTGAACTAGGTCTGCAATTTCATACTCAGAGTGTTTTGTAGAATCGCTCATTCTGCTGTTCTTATTAGGGCCAGCCTCTTAGCTAGGTTTTCCCACTTCCCATGGGCCTGGCTTCTTTGTTCCTTCCTGCTCACTCCTCTCTACATAATCTACACACCTAGACCCTTAGTGACACTATCAATTTTTATAACCATATTTAGGAAATATGTAGAGCCCTCTGCTTTCCATTGCAGCTCTCTTCTTCCTGCCTCAAACTCAAACAGCGCAGCATATCTTGTGTCCAAAGCCCATCAAAGGTAATGAAGAAAAATAATTATCTCCTGCTCATTTATTGTGCTCAGTTTCCCCATCACCCTCTCCAACAATGCACAATATAACCACCCTCCCACCAAAAATCACAGGTTGGTGAACAGAGTCTAATAAATGAAAAGGTGTCAAAGAAGGCCAGAGTGACTGCAGCCGAGAGAAACGTGGAGTAAGAACTGAGCTTAGGGAGGCATACTGAAGCCAAACAGACTAAGCCTTGTAGTCCATAGAAATGGAGTGATGTATAACTTGTTATCCAAATGGACACTATTCTGGAGTAAAAAGGAACACTGTCAATAATTTCACCAAGACAGTGATGTAAAATGTTACTATATAGGACTAATTGGAAAGTGTAGTCAACTTATGAATAAAGGAATTTTGTTTCTGGTCTAACAGCAATAAGGAATCCATTAGTGAGTTTTAGACTTGTTGTGCATGATTTGATCTGCATTTCAAGAATGCATCTGTGGAGGAAGGATCAGTTCACAACATGGCCACAACCCCTCTCTCCAAATGGTCCCCTTTCAATGGAGGGTCTCTTGGTCATTACCACTGCCACCAACATGCCTGCTCCACGGCTATGCTTCCACCTGGTAATATTCTAAGACCACAAGACAATATGATTTCACACTTTATTGAAAAACTGAGTTAAACAGGAAGCATTTAAAGATGGTGTGGCTAACAATGGTGGTAGGCCTTAACAATGCAGACAGCCCTTTTTGTATTTGTGGGTTCCATATCCATGGATTCAACCAACTTCACATCAAAAACACTTTTTAAACCCCAATAAAAATAGCAATACAACAATAGAAAATAACACAAATAAAATAAAGAATGACAACTATTTACATAGCATTTCCATTGTATTACATATAGGCAATCTAGAGATGATTTAAAGCATATGGGAGGATTGTATAGGTTATATGCAAATACTGTGTCATTTTACATTAGGAACCTGAGCTTCTGCAGATTTTGGTATCCACAGGAGGCTCCTGGATTCAATGACTTTTGGGTATTGAAGGACAGGGATGAAGTATTCAATTTCAAGTGACAGCTTATGCCTTGTAAAGAAATAATTATTATGTTACTTTTTCATAGTTTTAAATACAGACATCTTGAAACAAAAGTTAAAATACAGATAATTACAAAAAAGAAACTAAATGTTGCTATGATTATAGCAATCAAAAGTGTAATGATGAATATTTTAGGTGCACTTTCTTTAGCTATTCTCTTTCTCTCCTTTCTCTGTCTCTCCGATAATACTAAGTATAATTTTATTTCTAGTTTTTTTCACACTGTATTACATTATTTTTATTTTCCTATGTCATTACTACATCTTGGTAAATATTATTTTATTTTCTGTGTAATATGCCATCATATGGAGATATTATCTCTTAATCATTTCTCTATTGTTGAAAATGTTGATAAAAACTTTGGCAAAAATATGTATCTATACTTCAGAACATTTGTTTATAATGGTTTCTTAGAAGTGGAATTACTCTTAAATAAATAAAACCATAATCAAACTTCTTGATAGATATTGCCAAACTGCTTTCCAGAAAGTTTCATGTGATTTACAACCATATCAGCATTGTGGGAGAAAATCCAAGTCACTCTCTCAAGTTCCCAATGTTGCCACTTGCTAATCTCTGAAAGTAGCCTGTACCATTACAGCTTTGTAGAGTTTGTTGTGATTTTCTTTGTAATCTTTTTGTAAATGTCCCATGGACAACAGAAGTGTTTTGTTCTTTTAATTTTGAAGTTTGCTGAAAAAAGTTTTATACCCATTAATTAATCTACTTTACCAAATAAAATTTTCATCTTCTATGTTATCATGGATCTTATTTTTCTGCAATATACTCAAGGACAATCTATTTTGGGTTCGTCGATCAGTAGTAGATTAAAAATATATTTTAAAATTTTTCATTAGAATTAGTTTCTCCTCATATTTCAGACACTTTTGATTTGTCCGTGTTTATGCTCTTCTAGATACATGAATGTTGAGTCTCATGATTGTTGAGTCTTCCTTAGGAATTTTACCCTTTAGAAATAAAAAGTATTTTATGTCTATTTTCGTTAACATTAGTTTTTCTTTATTATTTTGTATATCCTTGCTCGCTTTTTCTTTTTATACCTTAAAGTTTTAATTTTATTTATTTCAAGTTTATTTAACTAGTTCAAGTAGCAAGCATAACACTGAAATTAACTTAATACAATCTAACACAATTTTTTTTTTTTTTTTTTTTTTTTTTTTGAGACGGAGTCTCACTCTGTTGCCCAGGCTGGAGTGCAGTGGTGCGGTCTTGGCTCATTGCCAGCTCCGCCTTCCAGGTTCACGCCATTCTCCTGTCTCAGTTTCCTGAGTAGCTGGGGCTACAGGCACCGGCCATTGCGCCCGGCTAATTTTTTGTATTTGTAGTAGAGACGGGGTTTCACGGTGTTAGCCAGGATCTCCTGACCTCGTGATCCACCCGCCTTGGCCTCCCAGCGTTCTGGGATTAACACTTTTACTTTTAAAATTTTGATCCTTTCATCTATTATATTTTTATATTCATTCTTGCATCTGTCATTTTGTATTATGGTCTTTTTTTCAATGTTTTCTTTCTCTTTTGTCGGTTTTTTGAGTTCAGCGTATGTGTGTGTGCTATTAAACATCCAATTCTAGCAGCATAATTTTCTCAAAGATATTTTTAAAAATCTGTGTTTAACTAAATGCCAAGGCCAATAATATATAATTTTAAATTAAAGGTGTAGTTTCAATATTATGTTTTACCCTTCTCCTTTTCCAGATTTTACAAATTCAATTAAAGTTGTAAATACATCCAAATTTCTTTTTAAAAAAATATTTATCTTCTTTTTTTAAAATGGGTCATTTTGTTAGTTACCTCTATGTGCTTATTTCAATGCTCAAATTATTCTAACCATGACTATCTCATTCCTGAGTTCCTTACTTCGATTTGTCTTTCATCTGCTACCACCAGAAACATACCAACATCTCTAGGCCTTAGGGCTTAGCTTTGGGTACTAGAGGTATACCTCTCATCCCATCTAAAATCCACATCTCTCCTATAATGTCCTACCCCAGGTTGACACTGGGAATATGCACACGTTTTAGAAGACATCTCACTTGTCACCCTGCCCCTTCCATGGGTGTGACAGAGCCTCATGGCAGGTTTCAGTGTCATTTTCTCTCCCTTAGGGCTGGAAACATGGTGTAATTTGCATTTAGGATCTAAGTTGGTGCACTTTCTTATTAGGGAAAGATTCTGCTATTCCCGAGCTTGTTGTTTTTGTTTCATTGTTTCTATTCTTTCATCCATTCGTTGGGTCTTTGAGTTCTCTATACTTACCACTTTAACACTATTATCTTATTTTGTTTGTGTGCTTTTTTTCCAGAAAAGGAAATTTACCAGTATTATTTTCCATGACATCTAGCCTGACTCCTTGTTGTTTCACATCCTTTGACAACTGTATTTTTCATATTTCTTGTCCAGGCTCCTAACTTTTCCCTTTATCTAACTCTATTGATATTCTTGTTGAAAGTCCTATTATTTTGTTGTTATTTTGTTTGTTTTCTAAAACTATTTCTTGGCCGGGCGCGGTGGCTCAAGCCTGTAATCCCAGCACTTTGGGAGGCCGAGGCAGGTGGATCACGAGGTCAGGACATCGAGACTATCCTGGCTAACATGGTGAAACCCCGTCTCTACTAAAAATACAAAAAAAAAAAACTAGCCGGGCGTGGTGGCCGGCGCCTGTAGTCTCAGCTACTTGGGAGGCTGAGGCCGGAGAACGGCGTGAACCCGGGAGGCGGAGCTTGCAGTGAGCCGAGATCACGCCACTGCACTCCAGCCTGGGAGACACAGCGAGACTCCGTCTCAAAAAAAAAAAAAAAAAAAAAAAAAAAGAATAATATGGAAAAAGGCAATAGTTTAAGTTAAAATAGATTATGGATAATATATAAGTATCAGTGAGTAACATACTTGGTAGAAGTGTAAGTGGTTTAGAGAAAAATAATGGGGAATTTATTTGGAAATGTAAATGGAAGCTAGATTATGCAATGCAAAGGCAATAAAATTTTCTGAACAGGAAGAAAAACGGAGAAAGCTACAGAACCAGTATGCATTGAGTGTATACTATGTACTTGGCACTTCCATGTTATTTCATTGAATTCTCTTCTTTGATGGCCATTTGTTCACCAAATATTTATTTTAACCTCTTTCTCTATGAAAAGAGAAAAGTTCGAGGCAGTAGGGATAAGATAAATCAAGAGAATACAGCAGTCTCATCTTATAGCCAGAGACATCAGTCTCACTGACTTTAAGCAGCAGACCTAAGGTAGTAGCCTGATGGTAAGAGTCAATGCAGAGACAGAAGCTGTATCCATCTGACAATAAAACTAAATGATCATTTGTTTATTGTTTTCACTATAACATGCTAGTTTAAATCATGCCCATATTTGAATTTCAGGAAAGTTCATCTCACAGTACAAGATTGATTTTCCATTCCTAGACCCCCATCTTGTCTCCTGCTTTTATTATTATTTTCTCTACCTACTCACATCTTACTTGTCTCTGAGTGCCCAGCGCATCACTCCCTTTTGAACAGTTCCTGATCCTCCCCCGCACCCCATTTCCAACTAGCAACTACCTCTGAACTGTAATAACACAGACTGGCCACACTATTGACAAGGCTCAATAGTTCATAACTTGTTGCATGCTTATAAGCACAAACGTTTAACTCTATGACATGATGGTAAGTCCCTGGAATCTGAGGCTTATAAACCATTGAACATACCTGGAGTTACAGGAAAGTGAAATGGGCCCTCCCTTGACTGGAGAGAGGCCTTATCTGATGGAAGAGTCACATGTGTGCACAGATAGTGACAATATGATGTGATAATTCTATATAATTCTCCTCAGAAAGGAGTGAGTATACCTTCAAAAGTGCTTCACACATTAGCATGTAATTAGTAACTATTTTTTGAGCAAAGAAGTTAAAATATTCATGTGTTTACTCATAATGTGCTTACAATATAATTTCTGATAAGTTCCTCTGGAGGTATTCATTTGAAAAATACAAAATGTGACAAGAAACATTACCTTTGATTTTCCTTATTGGAAAGCAGGAACATTCTTCCTACTGTACTCGACTGTGCTTATACCTTCCTTCTTCAGAGGTCTGGGTTTAAGATTCCCATGACGTTGGCTTTCATTCTGTTTGCTTTTTCTATGCTATTAGAAACAGCATTTTCCTGGTATTTGTATTGAAAATACTCTTGACTCACGGTATTTGGCTCTCTGGCCACAGGGTGCAAGCATGGGGAGGGGGTGCAGGAGGGGGAGAAAAGGGACTGTTCTACAGGCTGGCAACAGAATCCTAGAAGAGAATGCATTGAAACAAACCACACACTGGATTTTCCCAAGCCCCCAAGTGTCTGGATTTCATCTCAACTGAGAATAGGGAAATAAAGACGAGCATTAGGACTGCTTGCTTTCAGAAAACAGAGTCTCTCTGTGGTCCCAGTGTAAAGAATTTATTTCTCATGTTTTAGAAAGCATCATTGTAAATAAACACATTCATGGACCCTCCTTGCATGCAATTCATGACTGTAGCCATTTATTTTCAAGTAGGCCTTTTGAGTTTCATTGACTGGTTTCCAAGATACTGGTGCCTTCAAAAAATTGGAAGTCAAAGGGAAGAAAGATGGAGCAAAAAAGATCTTTTGTCATCAAACTCCATTTTGTTAATACTAAACAACGCAGAGCAAAGCAGAAGAACATACTTACTTACCCTTTTTCTCACTATTCAAAAGATTCTGCTGAGACTGGAGAAGTATGCACAACCTCCTCAACCTCTTTTCTCAGCTTTTGGAATATGTTCTCTCTCCTGGGGTGTGTTTCCCCTTGACTTTGCTGTGTCCTAGGATTTGACAGCTAATTTAAGCCAATAATCTCAAGTAGTTTTAAATATTATTTGGTGACAAGTGGTTCCAATTTTGAAACCTGAAGAAATCAAAGCCAAAGACACAAAAAGATAATATGAACAGTTAGCATTAGAGCTACATGTTCACCTGCTTTCGTAAATTGTGCCAAAAACCTGTAAATAATAAATATATATAAGTATATGAATATTTACATATATTCATATATCACTATATATGTAAATGTGTGCATATATATTCATATATATATATTAAAACAGCTGTGTCAAGGCAGTATAGTTTGTACAACGAAATATATCTCATATTGAGTCTCAACTCTGTTACTGGTTGTTGACCTTGGGCATACTAACCTTCTGAGCCTCATGTTCCTTATCTGTAAAGTCAGAATAATAATGTTCACCTAACTGTTGTTGATAGAATAACATTTACTAATATGCATAAATATTTCACCTAGCAGATAACTTGGTTTATAGCAGGAGCTCAAAATTATTATTGTTGTTGCTTTTGTAAAGTGTCCAAGATTCACCTTAGAAGATAAATGGAGAAGTTAAACAGCCCAAAACATACAAAATCTTCCCTGGTAGGTTTCCATTTAATTTCTGTTTGTTTCTTTCCCTTCTCCTGCCATGACTTAAGTGAGCTCACCACCAGTATGATTCCAAAGCAAAAGATGTTTGGTCAGCTGGATACCAGGAGAATAAGCGTTATTTCATTGCTTAAATGATCCCTTTGTAAAATGTTGTTTCTCATGTCTCCCTATATCATAGTCTTTGATTTTAAAAACCATTCACACAATGGAAAAAAAAAAGTCCATTTAGTCAACCCACTTAATGAGCAAGTCAATTCCATTTTTTAAACTGTCAATTCTGTTGCTTTATAGAATTGGCTTTTTCTCTCTCCCACTGGACCAATCGATTAAGTTACAATAATACTGTCTGTGTGGCTCCATTACATTGAATTTTCCTGCCATTGGCTGTCAAAACAAAAACAATATTCTTTCTTTAGCAACTACAAAGAACTATTTTCTTCACTAGTTTGATTTCCTAGTAACATAGAATCACGACTTAATTGTCCACAATAGTGATTTGACTTTAAGCCACAATTATTATGGTAACATCACCCCCAGCGTGTGTCTCAGGTAAAGGTTATGAACTAATTCCCACCTTCCAGTAGCAGTATAAATGGCATCTAGGGATTATCCTTTTGCCAGGAACCTGGTCTGATCTGTTTCAGCTATAGAGTACACTGCATCATTCAGGAAGTGTGAAAGCTCTTGCCAGTTTATTTTAGTAATAAGAGGTTAAATGTTTTATGCAGCTTTTCAAATTGGAGAGGAAGACATTAGTACAAGTTTTTTCTAGCCTTGTGGAACAGTTTGATAAGAATTGGCCTATTAACAAAGCAAAATATTTGCCACAACTGATATCTCCATACTTGACTTGTATTAGAGGTCTCTTTATACATTTTTCTAACACTTCATATTTCATCTATGCTTTGGAGACCTAAAACTCTCATTACTTTTGAGCCAATTGCTTTTGTTCTTTTTGTAATCTCTCCATTTTAATTTCAACATATGAGTGCAAAGTTAGTACCTAGAAATTACATATACCTTTCTGGTTTATTCTAATGGCCTGTGGCCAGTCAACACAAAGATTAAGTCTTGAAATGTAACATTTTTTTTCCTCGTCAGTGTAATTGGACATGCTCTGATGGTAGCACTAAAGTTTTTACCTTCCTGGCTTTTTCTTGGAAGAATAAATTTACTGAATGTATTAGACATAATTAAGCAAGAAGCCAGCATTGTTACTTTTGTTATTTCAGGGAGAAAATGGTGCCCCTGAGGAGAAATACTTCCAGGAATGGCCAAAAATAATAAAAAGAATCAAAATGCTCCTCGTTTTGAGTTTCCTCAATTGGGCAACCGGTAACTCTTTTGTCCTTCTTCTGTAGTATATGAATCATTTCCTTTCTGGCACAAAATAGGCTAAACTTTCAGACCTATACTTTCTTGATGCTCAATATATAATAAACAAAGTTTATTATATAGTGATAGGATATATCATTATCCCTGATAATATTAAGGGATGGCAATCTCTTTATTAAAATCTGATCTCTCCCAATCATAGCAAATATTCAGAGAGATGCATGCCATATCAGGAATGCGTTAGTGGTGAGGATAAGGGAGAGGATATTTTAACAACTGTAGCATCCTCCTTGGGATGATGATATTTCTGTGCCTTGTGTCTCTCATTTACCATGTCATTCCCTACAAGCAAAAAGCAAAACAAGAGAGAGAGAAAGAGAGATGTCCAAATAACAATAAGAGTTTCCTCATCTTCATGGAAGTCTGATTACTTTCCCAAGTCAACATGGGATCTTGGAAGACATCTTGAAGACTCCCTGCCACACCTTACAATCACAACTCTGTGCTCAACAAATTATCAGTCCTCTAACCCTCTAGCAGAGCTTTAGAATTCGTATAACATCCTAGGAAATACTGCTTATTTGGTGAGATACATACAGGATATTTGAGTAAAACACTTCTTTATTAACTGTCAAATTAAGTGATTTCCTATGAGGTTGGAATGAGAGATATTTTTAGACTTGAGTAGTTATTAAATTTTCATGGTTGTAGTAAGATATAAATGAACACTTCTGACCATATCCTCTTCTATTGAATAATGACGTGCATCACTCAATTTTTGCAACGTGTGCATCTTTTTTTTTTTGAGACAGAGCCTAATTCTGTGCCCCAGGCTGGAGTGCAGTGGTTTAATCGTGGCTCACTGCACCCTCTATCTCCTGGGCTCAGGTGATCCTCCCACCTCAGCCTCCCAGATAGCTGCCACTACAGGCATGCACCACCACACCCAGCTAATTATTTGCATTTTTAGTAGAGACAGGATTTTGCCATGTTGCCCAGGCTGGTCTTGAACTCCTGGACTCAAGCAATCTGCCCTCCTCAGCCTCCCAAACTGCTGGGATTACAGGCGTGAGCCACCACACCCGGCCCAAGTTTTTTACATACACTTTTTCTATAATTACTATTAAGCAAATAATATAACCCTCTTCATGTGGTAAAGTTCTTATAGTTAAAGCAGAGGTTTTCAACTAAGTGTAGTATTGCCCCCACCTTCACATCAAGATTTTTGTCAATTTTTGAAGACACTTTTGGTTGTTTACAACTGGAAGAAATGATGTTTCTGGCATTTACTGGGTAGAGATCAGGGATGTTGCTAACTATCCTACAATGCATAGTACATGCCTCTCCCATCCGCCAAGATAAAAGTAAATCTCCTACCACCCACCCTGTTTTATTATTTCTCTGAGCTTTTCAATCTCAACACTATTCACATATCTAGTCCAAATGTCAATTGTACTGAGACTGAAAAACTCGGAGAAATCACAAAACAGGTGACTGGTGGGAGAGGACTTATTTACTAAAGCAGTTTCACTCATTTGCAGTTTACATTCTCAGTAGGATCAATGGGCACATTATTTGTTGAGTTTCTATCATTCATTCTACAAGATCTTTGTGTGAACCTACAGTATTCCAGGCATTGATTATATAGTGATTAGCAAACATGGACTTTGTTCATTCTTTAAAGAGTTTAAGTCTAGTGGAGTCAGACGAAAGTGTGACACGGATGCATATTCAATTGCAAAGAGAGATCATTGAAGGAATGCAATTTGACTCTATGAGAAGATTAACCAAGGAAACTGACAAAATCTATGGCTAGAGAAGGTTCCCTTGTGGACAGGATTCTTCATCTGAGACCCAGTAGGTGAGTCCTAAGAGGTGAATTGGTGAAGAGCAGGGGAGGTATATTATATTTGCAATGCCCTGTTGATAAAACACAGAGAACAGGGGGAATGGCCCCATATGGAGCTGAAGAAAGCATGGGCCAGACAATGCCACGCCTGTGATCCATATTAAGAATTGTGATCTTTATAGTACAACCAAGAGGAAGCTATCAACAATTTTTAGCAAGGTAATGAGAAGATTAGGTTTATTTTAAGATCCTTGAGCAGTGGGATTAAAAACCGATTGCTCAAGACCTAGTGTTAGTGTCAACCTTGAAGAAAGACTGGTGCAATGGCACAATGTTCTGTTGTTATCATTTCCTGTTTACTAAATCATCAATGACTTGGATGAAAATATAAAAGATGTGCCAAGCAAATCAACAGATGGCACAATCCTCAAAGGAAATCCTACTATCACATATTATGATAGACGGCAAAAAAACTTAAAATCCAAAATTATTTCAACAAACCAGATCACTGAGCTGAAACTAAATAGGTGAAAGCTGCAGGAATAAATGTAAAAACCTCAATTTCATCTTTTAAATAATTAAGTTTAGAGGCTCAGTTGTAGGACTGGCTTTGGCAGTCGTTCTTGTAAAAATATTTAAATGTTTTAGCCTAATATGAGTCATTATGTTATGGTTGCATAAAAGAGCCAACACAATCTCAGGTTCAATTAATGAAAAAAAAAATAGCCTTTGCATTTGCCAGTCCATGTGGATGATACTGTACTCAGTCTGAGTACCATATCAAAAGCAAGATATTTGGAAACTACAATACATCTAGATAAAGGCAAACTCTATGGTGAAGGAAACCATGAGAAATGAGTCTATGAATTAGAAATCATAATAAAAATTTTTCAGACAAGAGTTGCTGAAGATTAAAACATACTATCTCACAGTGTGAAAAGCTCTCCATCATTTATAAATTCAAGCATAGGCTAAGAATATTTTCTAGGACACTATAAAGGGGACTCTCTCAATTGGAAGAGAGATAGAGCTAAATAGATGAGTTTGGCATTTTCTTCCAATTCTGGAGGTCATTAAAGTCTACAAGCATGAATCCTCATTTTCATTTGCTTTTCTGGCTGTCAAATATCTGAATTCTCTTTCTACACATGGTAAATTTTTCATTTTATAAGTCTTGGTGGGAGACAGGACCTTTCTTCCCCTAGAAAAACTGAAATTGCCAACTCCTCATTTTACAGCCTCCCTAGCATGGAGGACACAGAATTCATAATCTCAGTTCAGTAGTCTGAGGTACCTGTTGGGAACTTTGTATCATGGGCTAACAAGGCAAAAGCAGAGAGGAACAGATGGTTCCATCAGATCCAGAAGCAATATTCATGGGCAGTGGCCCCAGCTCAGCCATGGGCCACGGCAGCAATGCTGATCTTGTTTGTGCCAATGAAAAGATTCAAACTCTGTAAAATATTTGAAGAGATTTACTCTGAGCCAAATATGAGTTACCATGAACCATGACACAGCCCTAGGAGATCTTGAGAACATGTGCCCAGGGTGGTCTCAGGCTACAGCTCGATTTTATATATTTCAGGAAGATGTAGAAAATCAAGCAATACATGTAAAGTGTACTTTGATTTGGTCTGGAAAGACTGGGACAATTCAAAGCTGAGGATGAGGGTGCTTCCAGGTCATAGGTGGCTTCAAAGATTTTCCGATCAGCAATTGGTTGAAATAGTTTATCTGAAGACCTGGAATCAGACGAAGGGAATGGCTAAGAAAGGGGGTGTGGAGACCATATTTCTTATCATGCAGATGAAGCCTCCAGGTAGCCCATTTCAGAGAGAACAGATTGTAAGTGTTTCTTGTCTGACTTAAAAAAGTGCCAGACTCAGTTAATTCTCCCTGGATCAAAAAAAAAAAAGACCTGGAAAGGGAAGGAGATTCTCTACAGAATTCAGGCTTTTTCCCACAAGAGACAGCTTTGTAGGGCCATTTCAAAATATGTCAAAGAAATATATTTTAAGGTAAAACACTTCAATTTCTTTCAGGGCCTGCTGCTATCTGTCATGTGAAGCTATATTAAAATCAGGTTGGAATTTGGTGCCTTATTGCTACAGAGTCTATTTCATCAATCTTAAGATCTTTTTTAATGTTAGTGCTAGTCAGTTGTGCCTGAATTTCAAAGGGAGAAGGGTATCATGAGGCATGTCTGACCCCCTTCTTCCCATCATGGCCTGAATTGGATTTTCACATTTACTTTGGAATCCCCCTGGCAGACAGGGAGGCCATCCATCAGTTGGTTCGGGGAGCTTAGAATTTTATTTTTGGTTTGCATTTATCACCCCTTTTTGACTGTGGTCCTGGCAGCAGCCCAATCTCCGTTATTCCTGCCTGTTTTCCAATCCAGGTCCTTCAGCCTTTCCCAAGACTCTGTTTTCCCCAATATCGTTTTAATAAATGTATTTTTAACTTAAATCATTTAGATTTGGTTTTTGCTCCTTAAAATAACAAATCCTGACTGATGCAGTCTCAAATGTGTATTTCACCTAATGTTAAAATCTACATTTCTAAAAGGTGCTGAAAGACAACATGTCAAATTCCAAAATGAGACTCCTAATCACCATGTTCAGTTTTACCAAGGGGATGATTCCAAGGCTTCCTTCTTGAATCTGCGGACTTTAAACCAGATCAAAAATATAGACACAAAAACAGGAGAGGCCAGGCATGGTGGCCCTCACCTGTAATCCCAGCACTTCGGGAAGCTAAGGCAAGAGGATTAGGGCTCCTTGAGCCCAGGAGAATGAGACCAGCCTGGCCAACATGGTGAAACCCCATCTCTACTAAAAATACAGAAATTAGCTGGGTGTGGTGGTGCACACCTGTAATCCCAGTTATAATACTACTCGGGAGATTGAGGCCCAAGAATCATCTGAGCCCAGGAGGCAGAGGTTGCAGTGAGCTAAGATCACACACTGTACTCTAGCCTGGGCAACAAAGCAACACTATCTCAAAAAAAAAAAAAAAAAAGAACAAAACAAAACAAACAAAAACACAGGAGAAAGTCTGATAAGGATATTGTGAAAATATTTACAGCCAATCCTCATTATTCATTGATATGATATTTGCAAAGTTGCCTGTTTACTAAGATTTATTTGTAACCCCCAAATCAATACTTGCCACACTTTTGTGTATAGGACATATGCAGAGTAGTGAAAATTTCGAGTTATCCTATGTTCATGTTGTCAGCTGAGGTTGAACAAGGTAACACTCTGCCTTCTTGTTTCAGCTCTCGTGCTGTAAACAGGGTTGATTTTCAGAGTACATTTAGTGTTAGGCTTTCTCACTTTTTGTGACTTCTGTTGACTTCGCTGTTAAAATGGCCCTAAGCATAGTGCTGAAGAGTTCTCTAATGTTCTAAGTATAAGAAGGCAGTGTTGTGCTTTACGAGAAAGACATGTATTAGATAAGCTTCCTTCAGCCTGAGTTGTAGTGCTGTTGGCTGTGAGTTCAATGGCAATGAATTATCAATGTTTATTAAATAAAGTGTCTTTAAACAGACACACAGAGAAAACAAGGCTAAGTATTGATGGGTTGGTAAAAATGCTGTGACCAGAGATGCAAGAACCTAACCCTGTAATTCTCCTAGGAGCAGTGGCTCAGTATTTGCTAATTCAGTGTTCCCAGCAACTTTGCAGAACAAAACCGATGCAAATAATGAGACTGTATTTGAGGAGTCACTGTACTGTGAGTACTCATCACATCTCAAGGGTGAAGGGGAACTGAGGGCTTACTTTTCTCCTCTCAAGACTAGAGACTAGCTTTCATAGGACCAGTTGAGAGTTTGTGATATGTTTCACAAAGTCAGGGCTATGATGAAATATTATCTGACCCCAGGATCCAGCCCCATGCAAGACCTAGCTATGGAGGAGAGGTTTAACTCAAGTTTGTAATTTGGTTTATTACATGCATGGAACTGACATTTTAATTTCTGAATCAAGATTATGTTTGTGATTTACTGTGTCTGTAGAGCTACATATTACTTAAGAGTCATCAGAAAAAGTCATTGGCCTGCCAAAGTTTTCATACAGCAACGAGAAAAAATTCTCCCCACTGAACGGGGGTGGTAGGAAACAATGATTGAGTGTGGTTTAATGATGAGTTTATGCTTGTAAGATGAGTTATCTGTGCTCATATAGAATTTTGCTGTACTGTGTGTGAGATACCTGAGTGCTTGTTCACTACTCACCATATGACAACCGTGGCCAAGGTATTTACCCTTACGAAACATGAATTGAGTTACATATAAAGTACAGATGACAACACTATGGCAATAGTATTTTAGGAATATAATTTTGTAAACATTGCCCTTGGACCAAACCCAGATAAAAGGACAAGGGTGCAGATGAAATTTGGCTGCCTCAGATCCATTAAGTTATGGTCCTCCTGAATGGCAGCACCAGAAGCTCTGCGCTCATTAGGGAGCTGAGGGCAAAGTCAAGCCAAGGTAGGCATTCCTTCCTTATGTGGTAACCTCACTTCCAATAAGTTTCTATGTTCTTGGCAAAATAAACAGGGAAATTCTAATCCTACCATGGAAATATATGGGGACTTTTCCCAATAATCCATTGTTCTACATGAAATGTTTGCAAGAAACCACCGTGTGGGTTTGTATAAGAATATAATAGAATGGAAATTATGCATATAAACCATTTTATAGTATTTGGAATAATCAGTTTTATTTTGAAATTACCAATATCATTAATATTATTTAGATATGCAATAGATCCAGTGTTTAAATACACCACTCTTTTTTTTTTTTAACAGTTTAATTGGTTATTAGAAAATACAGCTGAACAAGACATCTGGAGACTATCTATGATAGACTGATGCCCCATGCCCAAGTTAACTCTCTAACCTTCCAAGATTTTCATCATATTTTATAATTAGTGGGAAATCTACAATGTTGTTCCTTAATAATGCACTGGGATTACAAATAATATATTTCTTATATCTATCTAAATTTTCCATGGGTAAAATTTTTACTTTTTTTTTTTTTTTACTTAAAAATCTACACAGATGAAATCGTAAATAGCAATCGGTACATCAGAGTGCTCCTCCTCCCACCCCTTCCTCACACTGTCACTAAGTTGCCATATCCCTTCCTCTTCTCCAGGCTTAGCAACTCAACTCTTTCATTTATTACTTTCCCTGATTTCACATCATTTTATTCTTTTTTATTATAGCCTATTCTCATTTAATTTTATGTGTTGCAAAACTTGGATATAATAATTTAAAGGTTCCATCCATGATTAAATATAATGAAAAAATTGTTTTTTAGCATTTAAATAATGTAGCATTCAATAGACTACTGTGGTATACTTATTTTTGAAAATATCTTCCTTGATATAATAGGATTTTTAAAAGAAAGCATCCCGTTCACAATCATTGGTTGACTACACAATTGCATGGGCTCCATTAGCTCTTTCCTATCTAGGCAAGTCAGGGTTTATCAGTACAAAGAGTTTCACTGGATTCAATATCTATCTTGAATGTGTACTTTGAACATTCCACTGTAAGAGGCCCTAAAAATAAAGTCTGAGGCAAAAAGTGCAAGCAAAGGAGAAATTTAAAATGCAGTCAAATGGTTGAAATGAAATCAAAATTGTAAATGATAAAGTATCCAAATCCCACTGTAAGAGCATAGATCCAAAAAGGAAGGGAAGTTATATGGGAAAGTATTCATCTTCATTTCTCTGACATGCGGCAATTTTCCTGGAGAGACAAAAGGTTTAAAGAAATTCAAAAACCAAATACTAATTCATCCAGTAGTTAAGTTTAATAGAAAAATAAGCTTTATTAAGGAAAGTTTTTAAACCTTCCTTTTGCCAATCTGAGGCAGCAGAATTTTATAAACATATTTGGTTTTTAAACTAAAATTTTTCTTCAATAATCTGTTCTCTCTTAAAAAGGGGTGAACAAATTAAATGATAGTTTGTAAGAATATGAATTTTATTTCTAATGAGACCTGATCCTGAGATTTTAACTTTCATCTGAACCCAGGAATTCCCCTATAGTTGGCAAAATCTGATCAACTCCTGGAAAAGAAACACATTTGGGGTTATTACTTTCTCTTTAGTCGTAATTTGAAGTGGCCTAACAAAAGCCAGAATATTCACAATAATTATAGAAATAAATTTCAAGACACTTTAGAAATAATTAAAACTTACAATGTATTCCCAGGTCACTGAGGAAACAAAATAGCCCCACTGTGTTTAACTACTTAATTGGTCAAAGACATAGGAAAAAAATATTTTATATACTCAACAGGTTCACCTCAGTCCCATTTGCATTGGCAGATCAAATGCACTCGACAATGACTACATCAAACACAATCAGAAACTGGGTTAAGATTCTAGAAGATGCCACAAAATAAAAAGGAATGGTGGAATAAATTCATTACCAGATTAAAACTATAAGAAATATCTGAAATGTTTTTTATTAGGGCAAATGAGTGACTACTTGATATACCATCAAGGAAGAAAGATCTTTACAAATTTTAATATTGCAGGAGAGTACAGAATAGCAGAGGAATGTAAAACATTATTATGTGTATTGAAGAGTGATCGTTCTCAATGATGTATTTTAAACCAATATTTCTTTATTTCACTTTATTATATTTGTTATATGAATCCTCCATTAGATAATACAATTCTCAAAAGTTTCCCAAAGAAAGGTTTTGTTTAATTCATCTTTAAGCTTAAGCTTATAGTTTTAACATGTTATCCACCTCAAAGATAATGCAAAATGCATACTTATTAAATTAACAGTCAATATTGTTTCATATTGATATCTGAATTCTAGAGGGCTTAATTAAAATTTTATTTGATGTTTTGATATAAAGAAAATAGGGAAAGACTTGAAGCCAGAAGGCTTGAGTTCTAACTTTTCAGCAAACTAATTGCATGTCTGTTCTTGTTCTCAATTAAATGAGAATAATAAGTAAAAAACACAATCATAATTTAATGGCTTAATTAAAAATGAGTTCAATGCTAAATTTTAAAATGATGCACCTAGAGTAATAATGTGCAATTTCAGATAGAGTCACATCATAAACAAGCAAATAACAGTCATTTGTCTGCGTTAAAAATAGACTACGCTATAAAGGCATTTATTCTTTCTGGGCTGAAATTTTGGGAGACACCCTCAGTCTTAAAATCTTACAGTAACCTCTTATCATGAGGACAAGCCAGGATTTCCAGATCAGCTGCTGAAAGCATGGGAGAAGGGAATCAAATACAAGCTAGGCAACAGCATTTTTCCTCAGTGTTCGCTAGGGAAAGCTGCTGCTAAAGAACAATAGAGTGGTAGGTTTGTAGGGTTTTTTTGTTACTTTGTTTTTGATAATCTACAATTTCTAGTTTCTCACTACTAACTGGATAACTTATTTGAAAAACAAAATCAAAGACATTTCATCCTTTACATAGGGCTGTCATTAGGAGGTGGCCCACTTGTGAAATAGGTATTCACTCTATTGTTAAAAACGGGACTATAGAATATAGAACATTAACACAAGTTAGACATAGATAGGCATAGATAGGCAGATAAGTTAGCCGGTATGGCAGACATAGTAACGATTTGCCAACGTCTATGCCCATCTCTTTTTCCAGACATGTGGAAGAATTACAACTTCCCTACTTTTTTTTTTTTTTTTTTTTTTTTTTTGAGACAGAGTCTCACTCTGTCACCCAGGCTGGAGTGCAGTGGTGCCATCTCGGCTCACTGCAAGCTCCACCTCCCAAGTTCATGCCATTCTCCTGCCTCCACCTCCCAAGTAGCTGGGACTACAGGCACCTGCCACCACGCCCGGCTAATTTTTTTGTATTTTTAGTAGAGACAGGTTTCACCATGTTAGCCAGGATGGTCTCAATCTCCTGACCTCGTGATCCGCCTGCCTCAGTCTCCCAAAGTGCTGGGATTACAGGCGTGAGCCACCATGCCCCGCCCTTCCCTTCCTTTTTGAATTTGAGTATGGTGGCATGATTTCTTCTAATGAATGAAATATGAACGAAGGTAATGAATGTCACCTTGGAGTAGAAGTATTCCAGAGGTGATGTGCATTCTCTTGCCCTGTTCCTCTGAATGGAGAGACTCTGGGTTTCACATGCCACAGCCCAACTGGCAGAGCATCTCTCAGCCTGGGTCACCAGTTTGCTGTTTAGAAGACCGTTGACCTGGAGAGTTATCTGGTCCTGAACAAGACCTACCCAAACAAGAAATAAACCTTTGTTTCAGTACACCACAAAAATTATGGTGCTGTCTGTCACTAAAACATCCTCCAGATTATTAACATAGTTGGTATATGATATAGCCCAAAATACAAAAGACTTGAGTTTGATATGAGCCCTTGGTAAGCAAGCTAAAGCAGGAAACCAAAAGGTGATCTGTAGTAGTATTGAGTACTTGCTAAAGTGAATTTATGGATCAGGTGGTACAAGTCAGCCCATTTTGATCTCAGGCTTTGCAATTTGCCCATTGCATTGTTTTGAGTAAAGTTACTTTACATCTCTCAATTTCCCCACTTGTAAAATGAAAATTGTAATCCAAAAATAGATTGGGGTTATGTCTATGGTAAGATTATGTCTACAAAGAGTTTAGTATAGTTGATCCTTAACCCATTTTGTTCTCTTCTCATATTTTTCCTTTATTCATATAAGCACCTACTATATTCCCAGAAAGAAAAGCTGATGTAGTAGGCATTGAGCCTACAGCAATGGACAAAGCAAGAAGAGTCTATCTCCATATATGACAATGAGCTGCAAAAAACTGGGCATTCAACCAGGGGAATTGCACGGTTAGTGACTTTCGGCAGGAGATATCTAATAAGACCTTTAAATGCTTTTAAAAAATAATCATAGTGTAAGGGCTAGACAATACATTTACCTTTCTTTAGTGGGAAATAGGACCAGGCTGCAAACTGCACGAGGTAAGGAATATTACTCATCTTATTCACAGTTACATGTTCAGTACTTTGCATAAAGCTTAACCACAAGTAGGAACTTTGCAAACATTTGTTAAATTGATAAATAAGTGAACAAACTAAGAGAACACCAACTAGAGAACAGAATAAAATGTATTGATCACAGCCTATTTTCTTCCCTTACTTTATTTAAAGCTCTTCTCTGGGTGTTAAATGTAGGTAAGTGAGCAAAACAAAGTCCCTGTCACCATGGAGCTTCTCAAGAGACTTAGAATTATTTTCGATGACAGATGGATGGCTGGGCCCACTTATGTTCTGAAGAATCAGATTACTTGGTGATCCTACTTCAGTGGACTTTGGCGAATGGTAGCGTCATCAGAGATTAGTTTAAGTGCTTATAAAATAGTTGGCAGAAAAGTACAAGATTTACTATGTCTATGGTTTAATTTCAGAAAGAAAATGGCTGCTGAGGTTTGCCTTACAATTTGCACTGCTATGTCTGTTAATTGTTTCTACTTATTAGCCCATGGGTTCATAATTAAGGCAATTTTGGCTGGACAGGAAAAACTAATACATTGGATTTGTTCTAATAACAGTGACTTAATCTTCTGCTTTTGATGGGAACAAATAATAACAAAAGCAAAGGGTCAACCCTTAAGTAGACTCCCTGGTGCCTTTAAGGTAAACAAGTCAACTGTTTCAACATAAATTGTGTGGGGTGGTGGGCATGGTGGGAGAAGTGGTTAATCAGGATACACTTTATGTCCTGCAAGTAACCAAGCTAATTTTCTATCCTGGATCTTAGGCAAGACATTTCCTGACCAGTGTCCTGTTTTCCTCTTGCTTTCTCATCTGCTTCATGAAAGATGAGAAAGTACTCAATATTATGTTTAACAGACCAGGGAGATAGCATCTATTTGCTTTTATGTAAAGAGTTAATATAATGTATAAAATATCTTGGTCACTATTTCTATGATCTATTATTATCATAATAAGAAAAATCACACGTCTATTGAATTGAAGGAGATTAAATTCAGACCTTAAAAGATCTTCATAATCATAAGGGGTGTTAGGGGCTTGTGGCTAGGAGACTTTGGACAAGATGCCAAAATTCTGCACAATAATATTACATACACCAAGATGTTCTTGAGAGTGTTAAGTAAAATGATCCATGTTTAGAGCTTAGCACAATGCATTGTACCCAGCAAATTTTCAAGAAAGGTCAGCTGTTGCTATGTTAGCTATTTTATGGTTATTATTACTAAAGGTTCTCCTAACAATGAAAGAAAGAATACAAAAATGGAGTCATGCTGTCTTACTCATAAACAGGAAAATGGACTAAATTATCTTTCAGTAGCTCTAAAATTAACAATTTTTATTATAGCAAACCTAGCAGTAAAACTTATTTTCTCACAATTATTAAATACAAGTTTCTAATATCTAACATAATAAAGAAGTGTTCAACTTAAATTTAAGCAATTAAATATTTATCTTCTCACTCTTTGCAAGTAAAAATCACATCCAAATTGTCACCCTTTTTTCTAGTGGTACTAAGTTTGTTACCTTAACATTTTCTTCTAATTATTTACAAGTGTAAACAGTATGGTGCCAAGTGAGGAAGTTTGCCAGTCAATATTCTTCATATCAAAATTACATGCTAGAGTCATCTCCTACATGACAAAAATTAACAGGAGCCAGAGGTAGCTCTATAAGCCCTGCCATCAACAAAGCAATGCTCTATGCCAGAGTCTGTGGGAAAACAGTCCAAACAGCAAACCAAAACAAAAATCCTAGGCAGGACTCCAGTGATGGCACAGCCCAAATGCTTAAACTCTCTGGATGTAGGAGTACACCACTGGCAGCTCAAGGTCACTTGGCTTGCTTTGGTGAGTCAATGTCTTGACTTCTAATGTTCACTGCAAAAGAAAAGTGAAAACCTGAGCCTGGAATTTTTCTTGACAGATACATGTTATCGTAACTTGTAAGCTGTTTCCTCCAAATTAGGAAATACAGATCTGCTAAATTTCCCTGGGGGCTGAAAACTGATATTTGCCAATGCATCAAGTGCAAAAAGAGTAATTTATAAAATGCTGCTGCACAGAAAACACTCAACCTGAAAGTTCACAGAAATCAGAATTCAAAAGAAGTGTGTGATTTAGTACCTACCAATTAAAAATGTCTTTTCACACAAAACATTTGCAGTTAAGAATATAGGGATGAAAGCAAATTCTCAAAGACTGCACTTCTATAAAGTCAGGTTTGAGACATAATTATTTAATGGAGCTCATTCATTACTGAAAAGCATCAGCAACCTCAGTAAATACCTCCCATGTCTATATTGGATAAGTGCTCTAAAGCCATAAATATAATACATGTTAGAAAAGAAATTGCAGCATTATTATCTAAATTCAAAGGAGACAGATGTCTATTAAAATGTTAACTTTAGCTTTGATGATTTTGTGCAAGTATCACTAGGTCCAAAAAAGATAATTTGTCCATGAACTTGTAGTAGTCTTGCCCACACTATGAGTTTTCTAGGCTCCTCCTTCCATCCCACCTACCAGCTGGATTTTCCTTACTCGTTCCCCACATCAACAGGTTAACCTAACTAGAAAACAGATCCTGCATTGCTGAGAGGGTTCTAATTTTACCACTCTTTCTCCCTACGTGGGTTTCAACATGTCCTTATTTGACTCATTCTGTACTTACTCTAACATCTGATCTTTTTGTTTTCCCACTCATTCTTCCTTTTCTAATCACTCTTTGTTTCTGTGTAACACATTGCATTTATTTTCAGCTCTGGTATTTCTTTTTTTATACCTTAAAATTTCATTTTCAACCTCAATTTCATAGTTCTTTCTGTGACCCATTGTCTCTGGATTGGGCCCTTGATTTTTGCATCTAACTACTGCATCTTACCTAGATTGTGTTTCTCATCCTACCTGAACACTCTAATGAATATCCATGGAAATTTCACACCCTCTGGTCTTTGGCATGGAACTCTTGATTTGGGGTAAAAAGGACACAAGTTTCTGTCCACAAAGCTCCACCACTAACACCAACCAACCGAACAACAATGGAAAAGAGTAGATAGGTTTATGACATTTATTTTAGGCTCCTTTCCTGATTTCTATTAAGACAGCTCTGCTTTCTTTTATGCTTTCTGCACTTGGACCTGCAACCATTTTCATGAGGATGCTAGCTGCAGCTTATGAAAATTCAATGCAGAACACCCAATACCCAAATCTTGATTTCTAATACCTTCTCTGATAAAAGGGAACCAGGTATTTGTAATGCCAGTGGTAAAACAAAAACAATGATTTAAAAAAAAAAAAAAACCCTATTCTAATAGGAGTATGTTGAAAAGCCAGAGAAGCCAACTGAAAGAGTTTCTAATGGCCAAGTTGCATAATTTGAAAAAAGAAATAAAGAGATTATTATTGGATTATAACCCAAAGTGTAAAATAAATATCCATGAATTCATACTGATATAAATAAACTCTCTATTAATAAATTCAGAAGAATTCCAAATAACTTACATAGATACTCTGCCTTCAAGAAAGGGGCACATAACTCTCCACTACCTTTGTTTGTGCTGCACACAGTGACTTCCTTCCAAAGAATACACTATGGAAAGGGGAAAACCTAGTAACTTTACAATGGAGAAAACTGGCAAATACTATCACAGCCAGGATCAAAGTCATTATCAACAGTGATGTTATGTTGATGCTATCAGCATACCCTCTGATATGATGTGGTGAAAATGGCTCTTTATCTCCGTGATGGTTAATATTAGGTGTCAATTTGGCTGGATTGAAGGATACCTAGACAGCTGGTAGCTGGCAAAGCATTGTTTCTGGGTATGTCTGTGAGGGTGTTGCCAGAGAAGATTAACATTTGAGTCAGTGGACTGGGAGAGGAAAATCCACCGTCAAAGTGGGTAGACACCATCCAATCAGCTGCCTGTAGGGCTTGAACAAAGCAGGAAGAAGAAGGTGGGAAGTTGGCTTGCTGAGTCTTCTGGCTTTCATCTTTCTCTGGTGCTGGATGCTTCCAGCCCTTGGACATCAAACTCCAGGTTTTTTGGCCTTTGCATTCTTGGACTTACACCAGTGGCTTGCTGGGGGCTCTGGGGCCTTCGGCCACAGACTGAAGGCTGCACTGTTGGCTTCCCTACTTTTGAGGCCTTTGGACTCAGACTGATGCACCGCTGGCTTCTTTCTTCCCCAGCTTGCGGGCGGCCTATTGTGTACTTCACCTTGTGACCATGTGAGTCAATTCTCTCACATGATCACATAATAAGCTCCCTTTCATATATATATATATATAAAATATTATAATACAATATTATATATTTAATATAATATAATATGTAATATATATTATATATTAGTTATTATATATTATTATATATAATATTATAATATAATATATAAAAATATATGTAATATTAGTTCTATCCCTCTGGAGAACCCTAACTAATGTTAATTCTATGGTCTTTCTCCACAAAACACATTAACTCCAGTCCAATCATGAGGAAAAAACACGGATAAATTCCAAAGAAAGGCATTCCACAAAGCACCTGACCAGTTCTCTTCAAAACCATTAAGGTCATTGAAAGCAAAAAAGGTCGCAGAAACTGTCCCAGTCAAGAGGAGCTTAAGACAACTAAAATGTACTATGGAATCCTGGATGGCATCCTGGAAAAGAAAAAGGACACTGAGTCAAAACTAAGGAAATCTGAATAAAGTCTGAATTTTAATTAATGATCATGCACTAGTATCAACACATTAATTGTAACAAGGGTGCCATACTACTAATAATGTAAGCTGTTAGTAATAGGAGAAACTGGGTGTAGGACATATGGACATATAGAAACTATGATATCTTCTCAATTTTTCTACAAATCTAAAACTAATCTAAATGTAAACCTAAAAAATAAAGTCTATTTAAAAATTCAATGCAAATCAAATGGAGAAAGAAGAGGACAAGTAAAAATGGTGTTTCAGGAGTTGTCTCTAGGAGGATTTGGAGAATGAAGGAAGCATCTGCAACAAAATATGAATCCCAGAGATGTTTCTCCCAGGAGCATGAGACAGGTCTGGAGAACGTCCGTACTTTGATAAAAATGATGTTGACGCCAGGTCCTTTCCCTGCATCAGCACTCTCCCTTCTGTCTGCAGGACTTTCAACCATCTCATGGGTCAGGTTTCAAATTTAACTTCACATTTTCAGAAAAGCTTTCACAGACTCTTCAGATGAGGTTAGGTCTCCCAGGGTTGGTCCCCAGCACCTTCTACTTCTCTTTTATAGCATGTTTTTGTTTGGGGGAGGATAAGGAAATTATTTAATACCCTTTCTCAGGAGGCTATAAGCTCTAGGAAAGCAGAATGTGTAGTGTTTGGCAGACAGCAGGTACTTAATACACATGGTTCATTGATCATCTGTTAAGGTGAATTCCAGGAGTAAGGGAAGCCACAGGCACAATGGTTCATGCCTGTAATCCCAGCACTTTGGGAGGCCGAGGTAGACAGATCGCTTAAGCCCAGGAGTTCAAGACCAGCTTGGGCAATATGATGAGACACCATCTCTACTAAAAATACAAAAATTAGCCTGGCATGGTGGCGTACACCTGTAGCCCTGGCTACTTGGGAGGCTGAGGTGGGAGGATTGCTCGAGCAGGGGAGGCTGAGGCTTCAGTGAGCTGTGATCATGCCACTGCACTGAAGCCTGAGTGACAGAGTAAGACACTGTCTCAAAACAACAACAACAACAACAACAACAACAAAAAAAAACCTAAAAAAAAATAAGGAAAAGGAAAAGGAAGCCATGCTCACGTGGAAGATGAATGATGTAGATATAATTCCAGATTAGATGTGTAAAGTGCAAGGGCAAATTATTAGAAATGCTGTACTTAGTTTGATCAGCCAACCATATATTATGTTTTGGACATGACATTGGTAATGAAAAATACTTTCAAAAAATTGACTACAATTTAATGCAAAACACCCAACACCCAAATCTTGATTTCCAATACCTTCTCTGGTAAAAGAAACAGGGATCTGTAATGCCAGAGGTAAGAGAAAAACCATGATTAAAAAAAAAAAAACCCTGTATTAATACAGGTACGTCAAAGAGACAGAGAAACCAATCAGTGTTAGTTGTTCAGGAAAGTATTCCAACTTTAATAAAAGCACTACTTGAGTCTATTTATGGAATTTTAAAATAACAATAATAACTATTATGTATTTAGTAGTTACTCTACAACAAGCAATGCTTTAAGCACTTGGTTGAAAATTATTTTGTTTAATTTTCACAGCAACCCTGTGATGATGATAGCTAAGTGATATCCAGCACTTGCTCTAAGCTTCACTGTACACATTAGTTCATTAAATAATCTTGCCAAATTATTTTTTCAAATATTTTAACTTTTGTTTTAGGCTCAGGGGTATATGTGCAAGTTTGATTATATAAGTAAACTCATGACTCTGGGGTCTGATGTACAGATTATTTTGTTGCCCGGATACTAAGTATAGTACTTGACAGTTTTGTGGAGTTTGTTCTGAACCTCTCTCTCCTCCCATCCTCCTCCCTCAAGTAGACCATAGTGTCTGTTGTTTTCCTCTTTCTGCCCATGTGTTCTCATTATTTAGCTTCCACTTAGAAGTGAGAGCATATGGTATTTAGTTTTCTGTCTTGTAGTAGTTCGCTAAGGATAACAGTCTCCATCTCCATCCATGTTCCTGCAAAGGACATGATCTCATTCTTTTTTATGGCCTCATAGAATTCTATGGTGTGTATGTACCACATTTTCTCTATCCAATCTTCCACTGATGGGCATTTAGGTTGATTCCATGTCTTTGCTACTGTGAATAGTGCTGTAATGAATACACACGTTCATGTGTCTTTATGGTAGAATGATTTACATTCCTTTGGGTATATATCCAGTAATGGGATTGCTGGATCGAATGGTAGTTCTGTTTTTAGCTTTTTGAGGAATCGTCAGACTATTTTCCATGATAGTTGAAATAATTTACAGTCTCACAAGCAGTGTATAAGTGTTCCCTTTTCTCCACAACCTTGCCAGCACCTGTTATGTTTTTACTTTTTAATAATAGCCATTCTGACTGGTGTGAGATGGTATCACATTGTTGTTTTGATTTCCATTTCTCTGATTATCAGTGATATTGAGCTTTTTTTCATACTAATTGGCTGCATGTACATCTTCTTTTGAAAAGTGTCTGTTTATGTCCTTTGCCCACTTTTTAGTGGGGTTATTTTTTGTTTGTATGTTTGTTAAGGTCCTTGTACATTCTGGATATGAGATGTTGGTCAGATGTATAGTTTGCAAATATTTTCTTCCTTTCTGTAGCTTGCCTGTTTACTTGTTGGTGGTTTCTTTTGCTGTGCAGAAGCTCTTGAATTAGGTCTCATTTGTCAATTCTTGCTTTTGTTGCAATCGCTTTCAACATTTTTGTCATGAAATCTTTGCCAGTTCCTATGTCCAAAATGATACTTCCTAGGTCTTTAATCCATCGTGAGTTGATTTTTGTATATGATGTAAGGAAGGAGTCCAGTTTCAATCTTCTGTATATGGCTAGTCAGTTACCCCAGCACCATTTATTGAATAGGGAGTTTTCCCCCATTGCTTGTTTTTGTTAGCTTTGTCAAAAATCGGATGGTTGTAGATGTGTGGCTTTATTTCTGGTCTATGTGTCTTTTTTTCCTACTAGTACCATGCTATTTTGGTTACTGTAGGCTTATAGTACACTTTGAAGTCAGGCAATGTGATTCCTCTGTCTGTTCTTTTGCTTAGGATTGCCTGGCCTACTCAGGGTCTTTTTGAGTTCCATAGTTTTATAATATATTTTTTTCTACCTCTGTAAATACTGTCACTGGCAGCTTAATAGAAATAACATTGAATCTATACATTACTTTGGGCAGCATGGCCGTTTTTGTTTTTTGTTTTTTGACAGAGTTTCCTGCTGTCACCTAGGCTGGAGTGGGTGGCATGGCCTCAGCTCACTAACCTCCGCCTCCTGGGCTCAAGCGATTCTCACGCCTCAGCCTCCTGGGTAGCTGGGATTACCTGCACACACCACCATGCATGGCTAATTTTTCTATTTTTAGTAGAGACAGGGTTTCACCATGTTGGCCAGGCTGGTCTCAAACTCCTGTCTTCAAGTGATCCTCCTACTTTGGCCTCCCAAAGTGCTGAGATTACAGGTGTGAGACACTGCACCCAGAGAGTACGGTTGTTTTAATAATATTGATTCTTTCTATTCATGAACATAAAATGTTATTCCATTTGTTTGTATCATCTCTGATTTCTTTGAGCAGTGCTTTGTAATTCTCATTGTAGAGATCTTTCACCTCCCTGCTTAGCTGTATTCCTAGGTATTTTATTATTTTTGTGGCAATTGTGAATAGGATTGTGTTCCTGATTTGGTTCTTGACTTGAATCATGTTAGGGTATAGGAACACTACTGTTCTGGCACATTGATTTTGTATCCTGAATCTTTGCTGAAGTTGCTGAAGGAGTTTTTGGGCAGAGACTATGGGGGTTTCTAGGTATAGAATCATGTCATCTGCAAACAAGGATACTTTGACTTCCTTTCTTCTTATTTGGATGCCTTTTATTTCTTTCTTTTGCCAAACTGCTTGGCCAGAACTTCCAATACTATGTTAAATAGGAGTGGCGAGAGAGGACATCCTTGCCTTGTTCGTATTTTCAAGGGGAATGCTTGCAGCTTTCAGTACGTACCATTCAGTACAATGTTGGCTGTGGGTTTGTCATAGATGACTCTTATTACTTTGAAGAATGTTCCTTCAATGTCTATTTTATTGAGGGTTTTTAACATGAAAGGATGTTGAATTTTATTGAAAGCCTTTTTGGTATCTATTGAGATAATCATGTGTTTTTTGTCTTTAGTTTTGTTTACGTGATGAATCACATTTATTGATTTGCGTATGTTGAACCAACCTTGCATCCCAGGAATAAAGCCTACTTGATCTTAGTGGATTAACTTTTTGATGTGCTGCTGGATTCAGTTTGCTAGTATTTTGTTGAGGATTTATGCATCTATGTTCATCAAGGATATTGCCCTTTAGTTTTCTTTTTTTTTGTATAGTGTCTCTGCCTGATTTTGGTATCGAGATGATGCTGGCCTCATCATCCTTCCAAATTCTATGAGGTCAACCCTATTATTAATAGTGGATGACACCAAAGAACATAAAAGTATCATGGTTTACCCAAAGTAACAACAGCCACTGAGCTGGGACTTAAAGAAGGGCATGAAAAGGAGAAGGAAAGGGGAAGCTCTGCTCTTAACCATTTTCTACCATTGCTTCAGCATAAGCCCATAGGCTAAGTGTTATTTTCTAAATTTTTCAGATTAAATGACAACAACAACTGAGTCTCAGAAAGACATAGTTGTTTGTCCCAAATCACATAGTAAGTGACACAGACCATCCCAGGCTCCAGGCTTTATCTGACTTACATTCTTAACCACTGTTCTTCATAGTTTCTTGACATTACAGATTTCTGGGACAACAAGATCTATATGTTTACCATATACTATACAAGTCATTATTCTTCTATTTATCCCAAGTTTGTCTTCTTCAAGTTTAAAGCATTGTCTTCTATTTTAAAAGTCCCAAATAGGATTAGCATATAATACACCTTGCTGAAAAATAAGCTTCACTGTATTGTTCAAAGGATGCACTGCTGGGTTTCTGGGTATCCTCCTTTAAGGCCTTACATTCCACTAATAATAACACAAAAACAACCATATCCCTTCGATCATTTGTGTTTCTCAGATCCTGGACTATACTGGTAGTTTTAGTTCATCCTTTAAGGAGCGTGACTTATATTACTTGCTCTATATTAAAATCACTCATGATTTATGGCTTTGGTAAATTAAAAAAATTACTATCAGTGGTTCAATGTAGAGGCACAGCTACACACTGGCTAAATTCTTCAAGAAACAAGTTTTCTTTCCCTCTGTATTTAATTCATAGGACCATGTACTTCGTCTAGGTACTCATACTAGGCAGCCTTGAGAATTCAGCTCTCATCTTACTGCAAGCTTCCTGAGGGAAAGACTGTTATGTATTTTTGTATTTCTCACAATGTCTAGCACAGTATCTTGTATTTTGTGGATATTCAATAAAAGTTGGCTGATTTGAAGGAAAGTTTAACATATCATTGAGGAGAGATTTCCCCATCTTGTTGTCAGAGAGAGCTCCAAAGTACATATTTTCTTAACCTTTGTGTTTCTCTCCTTATAGCTTACTGCTTGGTAGCAAACGGAAACCTTCAGTAAATATTTGTTAATGATGGCCTAGAATGCATCTATTTGTACTTATTTGTACAATCCATTATCACACAATTTACACATTTTTTCAGTTTCACAAACATTTAAGAACATAGAATCAAATCAGCAATTCTGGTTTGGTTATCTGTTCTGCCAATTACTTGGCATAGGATCTTGGAAACTACAATTTGCCTCTTTAAATTTCAGTCTCTTTACCTGTAAAATTAGGAAAATAAGATTAACCACCTAATTAAATAATTCTAAGGATTGTATGAGTTAATAAATACAAAATAATACATTTCTGGCACAAAATAAATGCTCAAGAAATGTTTCTTAAATAATACTAATGTTAGTTATAAAGTAATTTAAATGTATGACATTTAGAGATTGTAAATAGCTGAAGAAATAGTAGATATAGTTATACATATTATTTTAATGATAGTGATGTTGCTGTTGATGGCATAGAAAAGTCATAGACCTAGGGAAACAAAGGAAAGAGAAAGGAGGGGCCTATGTAAGATGCTCAGTTAGAAAAGACAGTTATGTCTGTGTTCTGAAAGGGCTTCTGAAGTCAGGACATGCCCGTAGGAGACCCAGGAATCCCCTCCTCTCTCCCTCTCTAACCTTTCCCTTGGCCTCCTCCACTTTTGCTTCCTGACCTGCTACACACCATCAGAACTTTTTTTGTAGAATAGTGTGGGCTTGTTTGTTCATGTTTAATTCTTAGGAAAGCAATTCCAAATATGCTGCACTTTTCAAGCAATCTGTAGAGACTGGAATAATAGAGAGGATTGTGTTGTTTAGCGAAAGAATAGCTTTTTCTTTTGTTTTTATCCATCAAGGAATGAATACCATCTGAGCTGAACTAAAATGCCTGAGTCACGGTTAAGTCACACATTCTGAGCATTTTTCCAGGACCATGAAGGAAGCCATTCTGCTGACATAGGAAAAGCAGGAAAAATTAGAGGCTATTACAAGTACATAAACATTTTAATGAATCTTCTGCAATTTCATGCTATTGTTAAATATGACCATGTTAAACTATTGATAGCAATATGTTTTTCTGATAAACAAATCATATTTTGAGAAATATTTATCTTAATATATGTGTGTATTATAGTTGATATATCAACTAAATGTTTAACTATACACACACTTATTTAAAATATGAATAAAATATTTTAACAACTACTACAAAGATGTGTTAAAAAGCAAGTAAATTGAGGATACAAGGAAAGAAAAATCTCATCTACTTCCACCGGGAATCTGATTAGGTAGATTCTTCCTAGGGCTAATTCACCATGATTTAAAAATATCCTTTTTCTATGACATACACTACAACATAATACATTAAAAAAACACACACACACACTGGAAAGGCCATACTCAATAATGTGAACATTGAAATTATTTTAGTAAAATGGTTAAGTACAGTTTTAATTTTCACTTTCTGGTTTTCCAAATTGCCAACAGTAAGCATGTATTAAATTTGAATGCTATTGTTGTATTGGCTATGGCTATCAATGGATTTCAAAATCTCTTCAAAAGAAAAAGCAAATGAGAAATAGTAAAAGAAATGATGTAAATTAATGTAATGATAATAAATGATGTAAATTAATGTAATGTTAATAAATGATGTAAATTAATCATACTCAGTGGAAAAGAAAACTCAGGCTTTACTGAGGGTTGCCAATACAGTAGTATCATCTTATAAACGTACATAATGGTAAATTAAATTCTTGACATTTGGTAATTTAGCTGATATAAATGCAGGGTAGCTCAAGAAAAGTTAAAAAGGATTACTCTGGAAAAAAAATTTCAAGGAAGAAAAATTACCTGTGTATTGTTAGGATCTTTTTCTCATTTATTTTCTAGGCACAGGGGAGATGTGTCAGGAGTAATGAAATGAAAAATGTTTTATTCAGCTGAAATTTTCTTAGCAAGGAAACTAGGTTTACTTGGGAGAAATAATTTGACGGATGCAAGGGTGAAATGGGATAAGCCTGCCCTGCACTAGTCAAAGGAAAGATGCTCTGTTGAACCCAATAATGAAGGGGAGCACGGAAAAGGACGCACAGAAGCAGACATGGTGGAAGTCTAGTAGCCTGAGATTTGATTGCTAGATATTTATTACCAGTAATAATAGCTAATACCTGTTAAGCATTTACCATGTGCCAGGCAGGTACTATACTAAGTCCACTACATATTCTAAATCATTTAATTTCTCTAACTACTCTTAATGCTTGGGTTCACAAATTCATGATTTGTGGGAGATTGGTATACTGGGTTTCCTGTATAGACACTGACACCTGGAGGCAGAAGGAAATATGAGGAAGCAAGTCTGGGAACTGTACAAACCAGTAAAAATCTGGCAAATCCTACACAGTTTAGGATTAGGACAATTATAACCAGATCTTGATGAGAAAATAAGTTCCAACTAATGTAAGCAATATACTTATCTGAAAAGCTTTTAGGCTGTAGAATAAGAAAAGAAGAAAGTTTATCCATTTATTTTTCCTACTAGAAGGGGGCAGAGAGGTCCAATAGAAAGAATATTGGCTTTGGAGTCAGAAAAGCACAGATTCCAAGATTCACTCTGCCCTTCACTGAATGTGTGACCTTAGGCAAGTCACTAAACTTCTTTAAACAACACTTTACCTATATCTGGGGCCAGCTTCATGACCGTGACATCTTCACAATCATAGAGGATGCTGAGCTTTGAAGGGCTTTTGCCCTGGTTTAATGCTTTGCCATTGCCACCTTGAAATTCTTAATAATTTTGGGCAAAGGTCACCACGTTTTGCTGTATGCTGGCCCTACAAGTTATCTAGGCCATCCTGCCTATCTAGAAAATGAGAATAACAATACCTACATCACAGATTAGCAGGAAATTACCCAGGTTGAGTACCTATGAAGGAACCTGCCATACAGAACTCAGGATTCCTCCTTCTTGGCTTAAGCCACAAAACAGCTAAGACCAATGTACTTTTAGCTCCAGGCTATGACTCTTTGTCAGAAAAAAAATGCTGAGAGGAGAAAGAAGTGGAGAAAGAAAATGTCTACATCCAGAAAGCACTCAATAAACTATAAGAAAGCTCATAAAAATTTTATCATAGGCACTGTCAGGATCTACTGCCTAATTAAATGTGTTTCCAGCCTGGGAGTGTGACAGTGCCATTCACCTAGCCCAGGTTTCTCAACCTGGATGTCATAGGATGTTCAGCATCCCAGCATCTACCCACTGGATGCCAGTAGCAGACCACCCAGTTATGGGAATCAAAATGTATACAGACATTTCCAAATGTCCCCTGGGGAGGAAAGCCACTCCCAAGTGAGACCCAGTGACTTAGATGGTGAGGGAAAAAGAAAGAGCAATGTTGGCGCAGGACACCAGCAACAGAATCTTCCACTGAGATCAGCATATAGAATGTTGGGCTACCAAAGCCATACTACCTAGAAGTTTCCTCCCATCTCAGCCATCCCACTGGGCCTCTCCTAGTCAGTGGGACTGGTGAATCACAATCTTCCACCAGGAAACTGCAATGGAAAATAACTGGGCAAAAAGGGTGCTGTTGCTGAATTACTATAGAAGTAATGTACTTTGAATGATATTTTAATATATGGAAAGAGAAAAAGGTAGATTCAGAGTAGTGTTTTATGGCCGGGTGCAGTGGCTCATGCCTGTCATCCCAGCACTTTGGGAGGCTGAGGCAGGAAGATCACTTGAGCTCAGGAGCTTGAGACCAGCCTGGGCAACATGGTGAAACCCCATCTCTACAGAAAATACAAAAATTAGCAGGGTGTGGTGGTGTGTACCTGTAGTCCCAGCTACTTGGAGGGGCTGAGGCAGGATGATAGCTTGAACCCAGGAGGTCGAGGCTGCATTGAGTTGAGATCGCACCACTGCACTCCAGCCTGGGTGACAAAGTGAGACCATGTTTCAAAAAAAAAGGTAGTATTTTATAATATACTAATAGATGTTACATACGCATATATATGCATATAAACCTATACATAACTATGCTACACACACACACACACACACACATATACACACACTTAGGAATAGGAAAAAGAATGGAAGAATATGCAGGACAATTTTAATTGTGGTTCTTTCTGGACAATTTTTATTTTCTTCTTAATGCTTATCTACATTTACACAATAAAATGAGGAAAAAATCTATAATAGATGTTAATTTTAGGATGGAAATACACAGAATTTTAAGATATTAGAGTATTTTTCATGCAGTGAAAGATTAAAGAAATTTTCATATACTCAGAAACCAATAGAGACAGAATTCCATTAAAAAAAAAAATCTTACCCAAAACATTGATTCTATGGGCCGTGACTATTTCAACATTCTGAAAGATAAAACTAGAATAAAGTTTTGCTGCATTGTTTGCAATAGATTCAATTAAGTAAAAAGTTTTATATGAAAGTCAGCAGGCCCTGACCATAGAAGAATCAATATTTATGACACAGTCCCGATCTTGTTTATTCTTTGTGATGTCATTATGCAGATGCTCTATCAGATTAAACATCTGATTAAACTCAGGCCAGGCGTTTGGGCTGACATTTTTTGGTATTTTGGAAAAGAGCAATAATCATTTTTTCCCCACAAAGGAACTAGCAGGCTAGAGGTTAAAATCTGATTTTCAAAGGGACAGAATCAACAAGCAGAAACAACCTTGCACCCAAGCAAGGATTAGGCATCATGAAAATGAAGGACTCTTTAATATTTATATCAGATCTTTCTCAGGATGTTCTCATAACATTCTTACTGTAACAATCTTACAGTATGTTGATTAGAGTTGGGTTAAAATTTTGAGACTACTCACCATTGAACAAATGACTTTGGCAAATGAGTTAACCTCCCCAAAACTCAGTTCTCCATTTGTAAAAAAAGACACAAAATTGTTTCAGCCTCATTCGGTTATTGTGAGGATTAAACGAAACAATTCATGCAAAACATTCCTAATCTTAGTAATTATCATTATTACCATCATCAACACATCCAGAAAAGTCAACTTGTTGGGCAAAAGCTATTATGATAATTGTCACAGAGAAGGAATGCTTCTCAGATGCAGATGCCCATGGCAGTGTCAGTAAATCCTAAGGGAAGTAGCAATAACTCCCATGATGCCCAAAGACTCTGTCTGAAGCCAGTAGAGGAGCTCATAATAAAGCTAACTATTTTGGGCAGCAGTGAACAAGCTCCTAGGTAATAACTTCCATCCCTCACTTTTCCAAGCCTCATGATTGTGAGGGAGACAGACAGGAGAGGAGGATGTTATTAACCTAATGACACTCACACAGGTGCAACATGCTTTTCATAGCGTCAAATCTCTGCATGACCTCCGTGCCTTGAACCACTCACTCCTTCCCTCCCATGGGGTCCTCCACATCCATGCCTATAACTGACTTCACCTGGCCTGGATGCCATAGCTACCCATCTCATTCACACATTCACTACCAACTAAAAATGCTGTGTATTTGGAAGTCTCTGCTCTTTCTAGCTGGCCAGTCCCTACTCTATTTCATCCACTCTAGGACGAATGAGTATTGCTTTGTTCATGTTCACTTGTTCATGTTATAAGTATTTATTTAACAGCTAATAGAAAATAATATATACTAGGTGCTGGGGTGGGGGGAGTGGCTGTCAGAAAAGGCAACACATATTCCTTCTTTCACATCTTACAAACAAGCAATTATAAGAATGCTTATCCGTCAGTGTAGAATCATTGTCCATTTGGTTTTCTTTAAGGTATCAGGAAAAGCATGGCCATCGAAAGAGACCAAGCTGGGATCTAATCTTTGTTCTGCTGTGTTCTTGCAGTGTGACCTGGGGCATATAAATGTTACATTTCTGATCTTTAGTTTTCTCACGTCAAAAAGTAGGGATGAAAAATACCTATTTCGCAGAATTTCTGGAAACCTTAAATAAGAGAGTGCAGGAGAGGGCTGTGGTATAATAAAGAATCAGTATGGACTTTGTTCAGGTTCATGGGACAGAGTTCCAAAACTCTCAGAGTGTTCACAGTGATTGTCCTAATGAGTGATTATCCACATTTTCCTAATGAGAGGACTCATGGTAGGCCTCTAGATAACTTTAGGATGGGGACAGTCACCTTGAAAGACTAACTACACAATTAGAAGTTTGGGGCTTTCAGCCACCAGACTCCAGGGGAGTGGAATGGGGCTGGAGACAGAAAATTTGCATTCCATTTCAGATCTCATTCTGTGTGTCTCTTATTTAGCTGGTACTCCTGACTTGTATTTTTTTATAATGAAACTATAATTCTAATTATAGTACTTTCCTGAGTTTTGTGAGTCATTCTAGCAAATTATTGAACTGAAGTGCTCATGAAAACCCTAAAATTTATAGTCAGTCTTTCATGAGTGCAGGTGGTCTGGGGACCCCCCACCTCAGTGCTGCTGGTGTCTGAAGTAAGAGCAGCCTTGCTGGGGACCATACTTTAACCTGTGGAGCCTGTACCACCAACTCCAGGTGGTTAGTTCCAGGACTGAATTGCAATACATCCAGTTGGGCTTGAAATGGACTCGGAGCTTAGATCAGTACCCAGCCACGTGATTGGTCATTTGTACCTGCCAATTACCTCATGACACCACTCCAATTCCATTACACCCACTTCTATCCCTAGTTCCATTATCTTTTATCTCAAGTGGCCGCTTGAAGAATTCTCAAACAAACATAATCATGTCCATAAGGACCATGTTTTATGAGCACCACATTTTAGTGCATGAACCAAGACAGGGAAACAGATGGATAGAACGCTGGAAGACCGTGCATCTGAGAGTTGAAACTCTTAGAAGTGCCAAAAAGAAGCTTAAAGGAAAGGAGCCAGCAGAACATTTTGTAACTTCATTAACTGTTTGATGTTGAGAAAATCTGCAATGTCACTGCATCCATCCTATAAATTCAACTGTAGTTCTACAAATACAGCCTACTGGCTCATTACCAAGGTATGACTTTCCCAGAACCAATGTTAACTACAATGGCTAATATGGTCAGCAACAAATAAATCTTCTCAACTGAAACCATGTATTTGTGGTTAACAGTTTAATCTTTTTAGAAGTCTTTTGGCATTGTTTATCTTCAGCTCTGCCAATATACACATACCCATTACTTCAAAGACTCTATTCTATTGCTGTTTCAGCAGCAGATGAACTGTAAATATATAAACGTCAGTGTAAAGACCAAAATAAAATTGTGTTGAATTTTTTTAGAAAATCAAATATCGGTACCATTTTGGAAGACAATCTCAATCTCTAGAACCTGTTCACAATTATTTTCCCTGGGGAGCTATTATGATTTAGAAGATGTAAGGTTTCGGGTGGGAGTTAGGAACTGTTAGTTCTCATGCTGATTCAGCTGTGGGTCCCCTGGACGACCTAATTCAGACTTCTTCATTTCTCTAGTTATCTCCAAAAGTGGAATAAGTAATCACAACACATCGTGCTGGGACATTATGACAATAAAGAACAGCCAACCCTAAGATAGCAATGGTTATTAAAATTGACAGATTACCCAAATATGTTGCTTTAATGATACTTTCATATATATATTTCCCTTTGTTTTCCCGTATGATTCTTTAACAATAATAGACTCACTAAAAAATAGAAATGAAGGCTAACTTAATATTTATTTCTTTTGCCTAGTTCGTACTGAGAATTGTAAATAAGAAAAATTTCAGTAGCCAAAAGGCAAGTACAATGGGACAAAATAGAGAACTTCAAATCATCCAGAAAGCATTGGCCCTGAAATGACTGAACATGTCCCTAACGTAGTAGCTGCTCTTCCTTTCCCATTTCATCTAACTTTCAGGGGGTGCCCCAAGGGCACCTGACTCACAGTTCTCTTTCTTGCCTCCATAACTTGCTGTATTCTGGGGCTGAAAACCACTCTAAAGCAAGAGCTTCACAGCTGTAGATCTCTTCAACCACGATTCATTTCTTCTCCACCTAAACTACCATTTTTCTCATTTCCATAGAACCTATTCTCACAATGATCCCTAAATTCTCAAAATTCCATGTTCTACACTCATAGCTCCAAGTCTCATTTTACATGTCACTCTACTTAGGCTGAGCCCCCAAATCAGACATTTCAATTAAACACTAGCTGCCCACCAAACGTGCCTAACACTCTGGATCTTCCGTGATTTCCACCAGTCCACTTGCCAAGGTGCAAAATTTCACCAAGCGTGAAAGTTTTCTAAAGTGATAATCAGTACTATTAAATACTCAAAGAGGTCAAAGGAGAGGAAAATAGAGGAAGTAAGTATTAAAATTTTTATTTAACATATACTTATCATGCTTCCTACATGCTGAGCGCTTTGTTAGTGTTTTACAAGTATTGTTTATTTAAACCTCAGAACCACCCTATGAGGTAGGTACGATTATGTTCTCCATTTTACAGATGAGGAAATGCAGCGTGTAGAAACTTGCTCGAAATACTGCAAAAAGCGAGACAGGTAAAGCACAGGCTGATTCAGAGCTCATGTCCTAACTACTAATCTAAGATGCTTCTCCCTTTGCTATCAGCCCATTATCGGTAACATTATTTTTCCAGAAAACAAAATTCAATAGCACAGAAGTGAATCAGATAGTCAGAGAAGAATAGGTATGATACGAACGATTCTCATGTTAATAAATTTATTGGTGAATGGAAGGCAACACATTAAGAGAAGAGCATAGTTTTTAGACAGGATGATACGTCAACAGACAAGAGGTGAAAGTTGCAAGGAGATCACCAATCATTATTGGAGCAAGGATTAGAAAAAAGTGAAGAGGCTTGGGAGATGATTGAACACAGGTCCTGGAGAAAGGCCATGGGACATTTTCTAATCAGCACCTGCAATAATGGTTTTCAGGTAGTCCTGGGGATAAGAAGGATGCAAAAAATAGGTTGGGTACAGTGGGAAATATGGAAAGACGTAAATTCAATGAGAGGCAAATAAAAGTATCTCGAAGATGGAAGAAAAGTCTGGCCACGATGAGAAGGAATGTAACAGAACACAGTCAGTTTAGTGTCATCTCGCAGATCTTTCTAGAAACATTCCTCAGTCTTAGTACGGAATTGGAGAATCACTACGATTTTCCACTTCTAAAATATTGATGCAATTTATTTTGTAATGAAAGATTCCTGGTGTAAATCAAATGAAGGTCACTGTTATACATCCTATGCTATAGTAAAAATGAAAATCTAATTTAACATCTTAGCAATATATACTATATAATGTATACATTTGCCTGTGTGGCAGCCCACATCTACACTAAAAGGCAAAGTTGTTTGGGTTGGTGTAACGAAGACTTACTGTAACTTTGACTTTTATTTACAAATCCATTTATCTGGGACCCATGCACCAAATGCTCATTAGAATTACTTTGACTTTAGGTTGTTTTGATTTTAGATTAGCTAGTAAAGCTAACCTAGTAAACTCGTATTTCTAAACGTCTCTCAGCAACTTATGTGTTTTAAAAAATACTTCCCTTCTGATGAGATTCATAGCTGGAAACCCATTTCCCCCATTCCACTTGCTTTGCAGTGCAACATGGCAACTCCTTCAGTCTGTAGAGCTAAATAGTCACTTGCATAAAGTTGCCATTTTAAGGAATCATGCAGGTGAATCTGAGATGCTCTCAGGGACAGTCTTTAAAGCCAGATAAAATTGAACCAGTTTTAACTGAAAGTTTTTTCAGCTGCTACATATTATGAAATTTGTGTTCTATTAAACTTCAGTCCTGGTCCATAGCCAAGAGAAAAATTAATCATTGACTCATTTTTACATTGTTTGTAGTAAATGCCAAGGAGAGGCTGTTACTACCAGGCTTATTTACTAGCAATCTAGCATTTTTCTAGGCATCTGCAATCAAGACTCACATCTTTAAAAATTCAACAGAGATACAATCAAAAGCTTCTTGAATGGCTCAGGCAGTTTAACCACAGTACATAAATATTGAAAAGAGCTGAAAAGTCAGAGAGAAAATATCTTTCCTACTTACTTTCAGATGAACTCTTCAGGAACTCTGGGTAGCCTCTCCAAAGTTAATGAGTTTGGAGAATGTGTTGATCTGGTGGTTGGACTAAACGCAGGCCTAGTGCATGAAATTCACAAACACAAAATGAAAAATGCTCCCAAATGTGATCAAATACTAAGGATTATCAAAGTCTTTTAATAGAGACCTATGCCTTTGAAATTAGTAATTGAAAATTAATCTCTTAAAATCCTACGTGTATGTGTGTGTGTGTGTGTGTGTGTGTGTGTGTGTATATATATATATATATATATATTTTTTTTTTTTTTTTTTTTGAGACAGGATCTCACTCTGTCACCTAGGCTGGAATAAAGTGGAGGGATGATGGCTCACTGTAGCCTCGACCTTACCTAGCTGGGTATACAGGCAGAGGCCACCATGCCCAGCTAATTTTTAATTTTTTTGCAGAAATGGGGGTTTTACTATGTTGCCCAGGCTAGTCTCAAACTCCTGCCCCCAAGTGATCCTCCTGCCTCAGATTCCCAAAGTGGTGGGATTACAGGTGTATGACTATCCCTAGACTGTTTTTAATAGCACTTTTTGAAAAGTCTGCTGACAATGTATTTGGGTTGCATGAACCTTAAAAAGATTAAACAAAGATATTAATTATATAACATTTAATCATTAAATCTCTCCATATACCAACCATCTTCTTGATATCCCGACAGTCATCTGTTTATACAGTATTTCTATGTTAACCTAGTAGTGATTACACATTTCTCAATTATGAGCCCATGTATTTCACTCAATTTAATTTGTCATCATAATTAGGAATGTTTACACACAAGCAAGTTCTTTTTTTTTTTTTTTTTTTTTTTTTTTTTTTAATTTATTTATTATTATTATACTTTAAGTTGTAGGGTACATGTGCATAACGTGCAGGTTTGTTACATATGTATACTTGTGCCATGTTGCTGTGCTGCACCCATCAACTTGTCATTTACATCAGGTATAACTCCCAATGCAATCCCTCCCCCCTCCCCCCTCCCCATGATAGGCCCCGGTGTGTGATGTTCCCCTTCCTGAGTCCGAGTGATCTCATTGTTCAGTTCCCACCTATGAGTGAGAACATGCGGTGTTTGGTTTTCTGTTCTTGACACACAAGCAAGTTCTTACAGTTCATTTTACCATGACATAAGATATCTTTTTGCTTGTGTTTGTGACTAACATAGGGTAAAAACTGTGGTACTATCAATTCTTGTTATTCACAGTAATTATGTTCTATAAAGATGCTGCCAACACCAAAGTAGCAAATACTGAACCACTGTTTCTGCAGGAAGGACAGGATTAAATCCCTACAAGCCTATGGTCACAACATTTTCATCAACCAATGAATACATAAACTTGTCTTATGTGTGTTTCTTTTAAAGACACTTTATTTGACATGTTGTTAAATCTAACTTTGAAAGGCAAACAACACGGTAAGTCATCATGCCTGAAAACAACTTATCTAACACACGTATTTTCTTTGTAAGGCATACCACAGCCTTCTTGTGTTAAGAAACACTAGGCAGCACAGCAACACTATACTTGGAGGCCATTGAAAACAGTAAAATCAGCAAGAAATAGCACAAAAATGAGAAAACGTTGCACTAAATTCACCACAAAAAGGACGCTTGTTTATAGTATGAGTTGAAAGAAGACTGTTAATCTTGTTCAAGCCCAACTAGGAACATAGGCATCAGGAAAATGAAACATTTTTGCCGCTCTGCACATGAATACAAATGACCGTGAGTGCCACCAGCATTGATTTTGTGTTTACAAATACATTTTAATGAGTGGGCACATTTGCAAATACAGAATCCATGGATAATGAGAATGTGCTATATTTTTAAAAGCATGTCTAGGTTATCTAGAATTCTTAACAAAAATTTAATAATGTTGTGAACAGTGTATAATTTGGAAGGGAAAAATTATCTGTCCTTCATTCCCTCTCTGGAGATAGTAAATATAGTGCTAGGTAAATGTTTGCTCTTTCACGAAATCTTTGATACTAAGACTAGTATATCTATATTCACATGATGGCATGTAGAAGCCTCATTAATAACAAATGTATTGTTAACACTCCTAGTTACCCTTATCTACTTAACCTGCTAAAACTACACTTATTAAATATTTCTAAAGAAATATGAAGTTATAAGGCAAGAGTTATGATGGTCCTGTTTTCATTAAAACTGTGGAAAGTAACTTTTCTTACAGTAAATTTGACGTTAGCTGTCCTTTCAAGAGAAAGACTAGGATAATTAGTTCAAGGCCTTCAAAACACAACACAACTCCTTGTCAACATGACCTCTTATTTGTTTAATATTTGACATTATAAGCTGACACATTTGTCTTTAATATTATATTTGCAAGTCTTGTTTTTATATTTTAGCAGAGTGTCATATACACAGGTAAGATTAGTTTATGATTGTAAAATCTATGACTACTACACATCTCAGATGTTGAATTTTTCAGGGAGAAAAACATTAGATTTTTCCCTTTGACTTTCACTTTCCTCTTTCAATTGTACCTACATAACTGAACCACTCTCTTCTTTAGTGAATAGAATTTACTAGTAAAAAATTCTAATCAAGGTCTTGATTTTTCACTTAGATGTTTAATATCTTACAAAGACATATGTGACTAAACCACTCAGTATAAAATATTACTACTAGATACTGCTTCAAAATGATCAGACAGTAACTTCTGATATTGCTTTAAAATGATACTATTTCACCCAAAATGAAATAATTACTTTTCATTGCAATATAGTCACCATTTGACAAGTTTGTTCCAGCAAAGTAAAATGTCAGGCTGACCCTCCACTGGACCTTGAAAGTCTCAGAGAAAAGAAATGTAACTGGTTTCCATTTTAATTAGAAGGTGTAGGCAAGAGAGCAAGGATATGCACTGGAAAGAGTTTTGAATGGACTCTTAGTTCAAAAATGTCTCAAAATGTATGTCAAAGTGCCACTCCAAATATAGCCTATAATACTTTCTTTTGTTTGTTTTGCTTTATTTTTCTGAGATGTAGTCTCGCTCTGTCTTCCAGGCTGGAGTGCAGTGGCTTGATCTTGGCCCACTGCAACCTCCACCTCCCGGGTTCAAGCGATTCTCCCACCTCAGCCTCCTGAGTAGCTGGGATTACAGGCACCCGACACCACGCCCAGCTAATTTTTGTATTTTTAGTAGAGACAGGGTTTCACCATGTCGGTCAGGCAGGTCTGGTACTCCTGACCTCATGATCCGCCCACCTCAGCCTCCCAAAGTGCTGGGATTACAGACGTGAGCCACCGTTGCTGGCCTACAAAGTTTATTTAATGTCACATTCACTTTATGATATTGAACTTGAAATTATGTTGAGACGTTTTCACTGGTTTAGCAGTCATTTATTTTGAAAATTACTTAACAGCGGGCTTTCATCAGAATTTTGCTTCAACTAAAAAGGCACTACAAGTTGTTTTTTTTTTTTTTGGTTTTTTGTGTTTTTGTTTTTTTTTTTTGTTTTTGTTTTTTAACTTGGTGATAGGAAGTGGCATCATCCATTCCCTTCTAAGATATTCCAGAGTAGGGATAGATTTCTTATGTCCATATTGTAGCTTACAGAGCTTTCAGACACAAAAGACAATCTGAATGAATTACAGCATCAAAAATTATGGTTTTGTCATTTGGGACTTTTATAATTAGAAAGATATGTTTGCTGATGGGATTCTGACAGTATGTTGTAATTTTAAATCATTTTGTTCAATGTTTATTCTGTTAGCACCTTTCAATATATTATGTAAATTTGATATTTCTCTTTTCCAGATACATTAATTATTATAAAAATTCTGTAATAATTATAGCTATCAAAAAAGCAAATCCATTGAAATGGCATCCAAGAGGCATACAAAGTTTTAAAAATTATCTTCTCATGTTTCACAATTAACAGGAAAAGCAGACCCGCCAGCTTTGTAACTTTGTAAAACTCAACAAGCCTGATGCTCTCTCTCCGTGTCAATATGATGAAAGCATAATTACACTCCCCACAGAGAAACATCAATATCTGGCCTTTGGAAAGTCATGGAAGGGGTGGAAAGGAAACATCTGTTCACACATATCTCATTGCAGAATCTCCACAGCAGTTCTTCACAGCAAGAATTTTTTTCCTTTATCCCTGAAATTGGGAGTGGTCAAAGAATAGAGACAGGAAAAAGCCTGGGAAACCCTCTCTGGGCAGTCTGTAGGTTACTGATTTTTCTATACAAGAAGGGATGTTGTCACTTGTTTGTAAGCTCCATGAGACAAGATTCAATCTGGACTGGAACTGTAGCACCTTGTTATATGGTTCTTAGAATCCAAAAAGCCATACTTAACATAAAAATAACAGCAGAAGAATCTCTTACACAAAACCATGAATTATAACGTTTGTCTGTAAGGCAACCTGAGAGATCCTTGGACACATACATTGCACTTTTCTTCTTTCGTTGTCTCCACTAGTGGTGTTCAACAAGAAAGATTGAAAATGCTTATAGGACTAGTGAATGTTCCCGTCTTTCATTGCTTTCAAGCTATCTATGGACAGAGCCGGTACTCCTGGACTTTTACCAAACCAAGAACACTATTTTCTTAACTTACTCCTTCAATGCGTTTGATGTAGTTGGAATCTGTTTTACCTCAAAGATTATTTAACAGGTCCATCAAGTCACAGGCAAAGTGCCAGCTTCTGACTGAGTTTCTGCCTTTGAATTTTGGCTTCTATTCCAATCCTTCAGCATTAGAGATGTGGGAGAAAGTACCTCTGAACACTAACTTTCCTTAAAAAAAAAAAAAAAGCCATAAAATTCATAACAGAAACCATTGCCTTCTATTTACTTATTTGGTGAAGAATCACGGAAGTGGGCTTTGACAATGAGAACAAAATTAAGGAATCAAACAGCAAAAAATGACCATGAGAATGAAAAATTTGAAATGTATGCATATACTTTGGATCATCTCAAGTGGTACCTATATGAGAACACATTTCATGAGGAAAATTTTCCGGGGGGGAATGAATTTGTAAGACTTGACTACTTCCCAAGGCACTGGGATGATACATTATAGATTGAAAAGGACATAGAACTAAATGGAATTCATTTGTCTCAGTTTAGATAAGTTTTTTCTTTCTCTTAATGTATTGTCTTCCAAATTAGAAGTAAAATATAATCAAAGTCCACCTTCTTGGTGAAACACACTTTATGTAGATGTTACACAGGTTCTTAGCCGAGAATGTCACTCTTTTGTGACTGTTCTTTTCTTCTGATACTACCTGATTGTTGGTCAGGTAAGTAAAGAGAAATGATAGGCCAAAATATGTTGTTGTTGTTTTTTTTTTTTTGAGGCAAAGTCTCGCTCTGTTGCCCAGGCTGGAGTGCAGTGGCCAGATCTCAGCTCACTGCAAGCTCCGCCTCCCGGTTTCACGCCATTCTCCTGCCTCAGCCTCCCGAGTAGCTGGGACTACAGGCGCCCGCCATCTTGCCCGGCTAGTTTTTTTTTTTTTTTTTTTTTTTTTTTTTTTTTTTTTTTTTTTTTTATTTCTTAGTAGAGACGGGGTTTCACAGTGTTAGCCAGGATGGTCTCGATCTCCTGACCTCCTCAGAGTGTAATAGGATTCACAAATATGCTTGCAGCTTTTTAGGATTTTTGATATGTATGGAGTTATTATATATTTTAAGAAAATGTACTCTAATATGTAAGAGTTACACTTCTGAGTCTTTCATTCTGTTTTTCCTTGATTTATTTAAGCACATATAGTTCTAATTTCTCTAAGTTGTTGATAAGAAAGAAATTTAGAGGGTCTTATAGAATTATGCTTAGCGATAATTTTAGTAAATGCTTGTAAAATGGGTACCTTGTGCCAACATCGTCCTAAGCAGTTTAATGTTCATAACAGCTTATGAAATAGTTACTGTTGCTTTCCCAGGTCAACAAATGAGAAGCTTAAGACATAGTTCAAGTAACTTCCCAAATGTCACATACTCATTAGTGATGGAGCCAGGATTTGTACACAGACACACTGAGAAATTTTGTTTTCACCAATATTGGACCAGAATCTTCATTATCTAGATGTTCACATCTAGACTATATGTATAGAAATATCCAAAACTAGATTAATTGACTCTTAATGGAGTTAGCAATGGATCAGTGTCCTCAAATCAATTTATTCTTTGGCAGCTTTTTTCCAATGATTACAGAAAATACATATGAGAGGGCTTGGGTGGTAAAGCAGAAATTTTAAAGATCATGGTAACTCTTTACTTAATGATTCTCTTTTTGCCAGTCTCTTTTTTTCTTCAGTTTAGCTTTCAAATAATATCAGAGTTGGCTACCTCAGATGTTTCTTGATCATGCTGTTACCTTTTTAAATCCTGCCAGTGCTCTCCACTTCAAATATAACAAAATGTAACTATTTAGCTTGGGTGATGGTGTCTTCACAGCCTTGATCCTAAATTAAGCTCCTCCATCTTCTCTCCCTTCTCTCCACTCTATCCTCGACCCCTTTTTCTGCTTAGCAAATTCTACCTCATGCAAGGCCAAATTTAAATATTCTCTCTTCCTCCCTCCTTCTCGCTCTCTGACACACACACACTCTTCTCCTCTTACAATTACTTTGACAAGTTTCAGCCTGCATTCCCAAGGCACTGTAATTCTCCCTTTCTTATAACACATTGCCTTCACTTGAGTTATTTACTTATTTGTGTCTGTCCCCTTCACTGAGGGTGAGTTCAATGAAGTCTAGTGCTAGACTATTTATCATTCTATATCTACTGCCAAGTACTTCATATATGAGATGTTTAATCAATGTAGTTGTATTAAATCGAACTGAACCAAATTTAATTGAACTGAGTCTATATTATTCCAGGCACATGAGAGAATTAGAGACTATGCACAATTCTGATGCTTAAACAATTTCTACCAGAAGCTAATTTCAACTCTTTGACTTTTTGCATTTTGCACAGTGCCTAGCAATGCTGGACATAAAGGTGGTGTCTAAGATATTGCGAGTGATTGACAGAATCTATCTCATTGACCCCAAGTCTGTGGAAGAGTCAAGAATCAAACCACTTTCTTAATTACAACATCCTCAGGACGTCATCACATGGTGTTCACATGGATTTGGAGCCAGTCTGTTTTCTCTCTAAGTACCTGTGTGACCTTGAGCAAGTAAAGCCAGTGCCTCACTTTTCTCATCTGCAGGATGAGAATAATGTTAGTACTGACTTCATAGAATTTCTGGGAGAGCTAACTGGGTTGATATGTGTGGTGCTCAAAAGTTTGCTTGGCACATGGTCATCCTGGCAAAAGGCTTAACTAAGATTATTACTTACTGTGAATTCTATTTTTATCTATACTTACTCTGTACCCACTGATGTTCGCTGCAAGGCTCTTTTCAAGAAATTGATAATGGTTTCCCATATCAGGAAATGCCAGAATAGCTGTAGCCATCCACATAGTGCTTTTCCTTCATAAGATTCAACAAAGTGTCAGGTATATATGTTCCCTTATTCCCTCAATGTCCCTGAACCATATGTTTTATTTTCTTTTTTTTATGTAGTTTTGCACACCTATTTTAATGCATTTTACAGTGAAAAAAAAAACCCATGGTGATGTTTACAGAAAGACTATCATCTCCAATAATATGCCTGCCATGGAGAAATATGCTACTATCAATTCATCAGGCCTCATACACAAAGATACTCTGTTTCTCCAAATCAAAAGCTATGTGATAATGATTTAAATATATGAGAAACAATGACAAATAGTAGAAGTTTAATGGAGCCATATTTAATAAATCAATGCTTATTTACCATTTATTATGAAAATATGTTCTAGAATGGTAATATTTCGTTTTTATCATTATTGCTGTTTCTTTGCAATCAGATCTTTTTTGCATTGTTTTGTTTTTGAGATGAGGTCTAACTCTGCCACCCAGACTGGAGTGCAGTGGAACAATCATGGTTTACTGCAGCTTCGACCTTCTGGGCTCAAGGGATCCTCCCACCTCAGCCTGTAGCTAACACTGTAGGATACGGACCACACCTGGCTATTTTTCATTTTTTCACTTTTTTTTTTTTTTTTTTTTTTTGTAGAGACAGGACTCTTCCTATGTTATCCAGACTGGTCTTGAACTCTTGGCCTTCAGCAATTCTCCCACCTCAGACTTTCAAAGTGCTGGGATTACAGGCATGAGCCACCACATCCGGACCCTGTAATGAGGTCTTAAACTATTGAACTTTTCCCGAAGAAAAGTACTTTCCACATCTTGTTTTTTCAAAACATTTCTATTAGACACAGATAGTAGTAACCCACAGTTCTCTTTCTCACTTCACTTTTGCTTGTTAGAACTTTTTTGAATTTTCTTTCGTTTTCTGGCCCCATTGCTTTATTTTCCTGATTAAATAAGATTTTCATTATAGTTTTTGGATAGACACTGGTGACATAAAACCAAACCCAACGATTCATCACATACCCAAACAAATCTGACTTCCTCAACTTTCTCTCAGCTTCTGCATAAAAATCAGCTTTGGATTTATTTCTTATTTGCAAGCACTCAATGCAAACAGGCATTGTAGATTAACACAACAATGCACTCGAGCTGTTTGTATTAATTAAAGCTTTTCCTTTTACAATTTATTTGAAGCATAATTATCTTACAATAGCTTTCAGATTGTTCTAGTATTTTAAATTTCATGGCATTAATTCATCTGGTGCTGTGTCTGCTGACTCTTGCTCATGGTGATTTTCTTGTGAGGTTTGCAATCTATTAGTGTGGGCTCATGATCGTCTTGGTTTATAAAATCCTGTTGGAGTCCAAAATGCTCTGGGTTAGGAAATGATGGTTTGGGGCTTGGTTTTGCTGGGGGACCTAAGGAATTTCGGTGACGTGGGACTGGGTTGTAAGGTTGATTTTTCAGATCATGTTACCTATCCCACCCAGGTGGTATAAATGTAGAGCCTACATCAGCAAGTGATTCAGATCTACAGCTTGAATTTCTCAGAATGTTTGGTTATTCCAACACAATCCCAGATAAATGGTAAGTTTGTTTACGTTTTCTCGGCTTAATTGTTTGGGATTGTCTTCCAAGCTATGAGGTCTGGAAATCCTTAGAGATTTTGTGTTTTATGCAAGACTCTCAGATTACACTTCCCTTCTTTATAGGTGTTTGTAACCATTTCTCCAGTAACTAGGTCATATGTCCTTTCTGAAACACATGTGAAATGCCTTGGTATTAGTTTTCCATGACCTCTCATTTTGATTCCCTTCTTATTTTTTCATACAACACCTGGGGATTCAGTAGTCTAACAATTATATTCTCATATAAACAAACATTCTATAACCTCACTAACATTAAACAGGTTATCTATTTCTTCAAGTTTATTTTCTTATAACACCTGGGGATTTTCCTGTCTTTTAATTTCATCTATGCTTTAAAATCAATCATTATATTTAATCTAATATTTTAAGGTGGTTTTTAGTCTGTTCACATTTTCTTATTCTACCATATGTCCGAAAGCCTCCTTGCTGTTTTTTTGTTTTCTGTTTTTTGGTGTTTTGTTGTTGTTGTTGTTTGTTTGTTTTTGACATTCTATAGGCTTTCCTACTAACTGCTAGTTACAGTTAGTGGGAAACTTCCTCCTTCTCCAGCTGAGCCTTGTCCAGCCTTTTGTACCATGCCTCATTTTTTGTCCATAACCAAATTTTATACCATGACATCCAAGGGATTCCCAGAATAAGACATGGGCTTTATTATAACTCAAACTCTGAATCAAATCCTTTTACAGATCTCTTCTCCTTTGGTTAAATGTCATGAGTTCAACCATCATCAGTCAATAATAACTCCATATCCCAACAAGATGTCTATAGAATTGAAAGAACCACAGCAAAGACATCTAGGAGAACTAATAACTTGGTAGAGTTTGGTGAAGAAAGAGAATGGGTGGCAATCCCAGGGAAGCATACAATGATGTCAACATTTCCACAATAGATTAAGGGACATGGAACAATTTTCCATTAGAAAAGGAGTTCACAGCAATGACTACTAATGACTGAGATACAAACACGTTTACTCTTTTTTAATGTAGTTGATGCCTCACTCAGAGGTAGATTTGTCACCTAATTATAGGCATCATTAATCCAAAGATCAACAAAGATCAAGCAACAACTAACCAGATATAATTCTTCATAGATCTACTTTTAAATCTGAACCAAAAAAGTAAATAACCTGTTTCATTTTAGCCAGATTACAATATGTTTGTTTATATAAGAATGGCATTATTTGACTACTCACAGGTAAGCTATTGTGAAGAGCATCACATCTGTATTCTTATCATCAATCTACATGGAACATTAAAGCCTCTGGTAGAAAAAGTATAAGTGCATTCTTGACAAAAGAATAGTTACCACATAAGATGACCTTGTAGAACTCCCCCTTAAACCAATCTTTTGTGATCCTGTATTTAGTTCACAGCTCAGAGCCCTGGGAATTAGTACTGCAACTGGGGGTACAGGAGGTGGCTAAAAGAGGCAGAGTTTTGAATTATGTACAGTGAACCTCATCACTTGGAGTTTCTGTATCTGTGAATTCACCTACATAAAAAATCTACTCGTAAGCACAAAATGGATACTCACAGCACTCTCATAGTCATTCACAGGTATACACAGAGTAGGGAAAAGTTTGAGTTGCCTGTTAAGCACATTCCTGGCTGAGGCTGAACAAGACAATGCTCTGCCTTATTGTTTCAGCCCATACTGTGAACAAATGTCCTTTTTGTGGTGCATTTCAGGCCACATTGTTTACATTTTTGTGCTTTATCTTGGTGATTTCACTATTTAAAATGGCACCCACGCTTAGTGCTGCAGTGCTTAGCGTTCCTAAGTGCAAGAGGCTGTGACACGCCTTACACAGAGATTATGTGTGTTACCTAAAATTCATTTAGGCTTGAGTCCTACTGCTGTTGACTGTGAGTTCAGTATTAATGAACCAACAATATGGTAGATCCAGAAAAAGGAAGCAGAAATTTGCCAATTTTTATGTAAGGCTGCCTTGGAAAATGCTAAGTTAGCATCTATAGTGTCTTATAAAGGTATAAAAATAGTGTAAAGGGGCTAAATTTGGGGATTCATGAGATGACAACAAACAACAACAAAAAAGTGAAGCAGACAGAGTTATTTTGAGGCTGAAAGCCAAAGAAATTTACAGTCACATTTCCCAGGATTAGAAAAGGTCAAATCTTTTTTAGCTGGTGCTAACTGCTCTGCATTGTCAATAGGTGATAAGGCATGAAAAATGCTAAATGTGCAGGCAAGGCAAGTTCTGTACAGGAAAATTTTTAAAGTACCTGCTAAGTGTTATACAGGAAAGAGGTTATGTGGAAGAGCACATTTTCAACACTGATAAAACAGAGTTGGTTTGCTTTAGAAGTGTGTTGGTAAACATACCTGTATAATACAAATAGCCTCCAAATCTCTTGTCTTTAAATCATGCAAAGATCATGAAATTAATTGTTTGTAAGATGTATATACTAAAAAAGGTGCCTTTAAACAGAACACACATGAAACAAGATTATGTGCTGACAGATTGATAAAATATAACCAAAGGTTTGCAGGAACCTAACTCAGTGTTTCCACTAGGAGAAATGACTTAATATTTGCTAATTCAGCATTTACAGCAACTTTATAGAATACAATTACTGGAAATATTGAGAATGTTCTGTAATGCAGATATTTAATCTTAACTATCATAACCCAGGTGTAGAGAGAAATTTTTTTGTAATAATAAATGGAAATAATGTATTTGAGTGTTACAAGCAAACCTCAACATATTACTACCAGGTAGCTGGAGACCATGCTATCTACTTGTTCGAAGTAATGAGACTATTTTCTAAGAGGAATTGGTCATGCATTCAACTTGGCATCTGGTATCTGGCACTCCACTGGTTCTCATTCCAACAATATCATGCACCTAATAAGCTATTTAGATTATTTAATAACTGTATTTTATTTAGCTTTCTATCCTAGTGGCTATGGAATTTTATTTTACTTATATTACTTTTGTCTGTTTTTCATAATAAACTATAAGCTACTCAAGGGTAGGATCTATGTATTACCTATTTTAGTATCCATGATGCCTAACATATCATGTTGTACACAGCAAATGTTAAACAATTTTTTTTTTTAGATGAAGTCTCACTCTGTTGCCCAGGCTGGAGTGCAGTGGTGCCATCTCAGCTCACTGCAGCCTCCACCTCCTAGGTTCAAGCAATTCTCCTGCCTCAGCCTCCCAAGTAGCTGGATTATAGGTGCATACCACCATGCCTGGCTAATTTTTGTATTTTTAGTAGAGATGGGGTTTTGCTATGTTGGCCAGGCTGGTCTCGAACTCTTGACCTCAGATGATCCACCAGCTACAGCCTCTCAAAGTGCTGGGATTACAGGTGTGAGCCACTGCGCCCAGCCCAAACAATTTTTTGTTGAATGAAATTAATGAAGAAGAATAAAAATATAATCCATAATCTCAGGAAATAATAATAATTTTTTAAATCATGGTCAAAGCTCATATTAAATTTCCTTGTAATTTCCCAGAAATGTAATTCAGAATGAGACTACTATATGCATTTTAAAAATTATTTTGGTTACATAACTAATACATGGATGCATACCTGTGGTGGAAAACTCTCAACGTTAGAATAGTGTATAAACATTAGAAATAGTGTATAGCCATCTGCCAACCTGCCGATCTCATACTATTCCCCTCCCTGAACATTTTTATATAAATAGATGGCAAATATAACTAGAGCTAGGAGAATAGTATACAAGCAAAACATGCACACACGGAGTTTTTTGGATTTTTTAAAAAAAATATTTACGACGTGATCCAAATACTGATTTAGGAAGTATCAACTATCTGAAAATATAGTTTTATTTTGAACCACATCCCACAAGATAACCCACATACATATTCCTTCTATGCTGTCCACTCTGATGGCAATCTTTCCAAACTAAAATGTGTTTGACATTAATTTTTTTCAATTAGTGAAGACATTACTACGACTATATTTACATGACCTTTGCATTCTCCATTTCCTATGAAAGTTCTGGGGAATTCGTGAACCTGTCATCTCAGTGCACTCTGAAGTATTTGCTCCAAAGCAAATGTAATTTTAGAGTTCAAGAAATCTCCAAGTTGAAATAAAAGGTAGATACTTATCACAACTCGGAAGCTGTCAATGGAGTGCATCCAGAGGTTAAAGAGGTTTGCAAAAACCCTGGGGAACGTTCATATGGTAAGAATTCCACATCACTGGCAACCTGAAAGGAGCAGCTTATAGCTGATTTCACAACTTGGATGGATACAAAGCAGTAAAAAGATCATCTGAACTATAGGACTGATGCCAACAAAAGGATGTCACCATTTTATTAAACACAAGAACCACACAGACATAAGGAAACATCTCATGATGACTTTATGTCTGCTCAAGAAGTCAAGCACATCATCAATTGCTTATTAGTAACAGCATAAGAAATATACACTGCTCTAATTTCCATAAAGACATGTTTAAGAGCAACTGTTTGCCATTTTAATTTATTGATCCCCTCCCGTTAATGAATTTTAAAAACTTTATAACCTCAACACTTTTCTATTGCATTCATTATTATAAAGAAAAACAAAGAAACTTTAAACTAGGTCACTTGGCCTTTTATATTGTTTCCTCCTAATGGCCAACATCCTCTTAGATCAGAGTCAGGCTGAATGTGTGAGCCTCAAGATAATTTTCTGTGTGGTTATAGCTTTCTTCCAGAAATTTAATGATTATATGCCCACTGTAGTAAGCTACTTTCAATCAATAATCCCTCTTTCTCATGAGTCTAAAGTGGCATTATCTTGAAAATTGGTAGGTTTGAGGAATATTCACCATTTTTGTGACAATAATCTCTGTATACAAAGAAAAAAAACTGTTAATGTGATTTTTTAACAAAGCCTATTGAGCACCAACTCTGTTACGTAAACATAGTAGATAAATAATATAAGCCCAAAGTAGGGAAGACAGTTCCTTCTACCAAAATGGCTTCTGATATAGAGCTATAACTATACTGGGTGGCACTTAGTAAAATAAGTAATTTAGAGAATAAGAGCCACCAGGTATTTGGAAGACAGATCGTGAAGAAATTACACTTTCAGGAATCCTTGTATAAAATGGAAGAATTACATTTTGCCTTGAAAGAATATTAGAAATAAAACTTATGGAGATAAGATGGGGGAAAGGCATTGGAAGCCTGTGAGCCAGCATTTGGGGAAACAAGGACATGATGCACACTGGGAATGATGAACAGTATTCTTTCCAGAGAGGAGTTGGTGGAAAGAAGAGAAATGGAAATACGGTAGATGTAGGAAAAAGGAGGTTGACTGAGGGCCTTGAATGTCAAGTGCCAGAAAACTACAAAAGATAGATGAGATAGATAGATGATAGATAGATAGATAGATAGACAGACACATAGATACATAGATAATAGATACATACATACATACACAGATGACAGATTAGATAGATAGATAGATAGATAGATAGATAGATAGACAGACAGACAATAGATAAAAGATACACTTGGTCATTTATTCACTATACCCAACAAAATATTTTTAACTACTTAGTAGGTTGGCTTTGTGTAGGTAAAGCTGTCTCAATAGAATTGAATAAAATAGGAGAAAAACTAAACAGGAAGGGCCAAAACAACAAGTAGAAAAACTGTGTATTTAAGAAAAAAACAAACAAAAACAAAAGTCTGAAGATCTCATTGTTTATGGCAGTGAACAAACAAATATTGATTCAGACTTAAGAATGTGAGCACAAAATCTGAGCAGTCAGGTTGTGGGCTCATGAATCCAGGCCACGGGAACGAAGGATTAGACTCCCTACAAGGGTTTGAGCCCTGAATGATCAGGATATTAGGCCAAAAAGGGTGACAAGAGATCAGAATTGAGGTATGAAGCATGAGTGGTGAGTAGCAAATAGCAGGAGGTGTTGTCACTGGTAGAGGGGTCGTGACTGCAAGCTGTCCAGTTTCTTGGCGTTTTGAACTAAGAATTGGACAAAAACGCCCAACAAAGCAAGTAAAGAATGAAGCAACAGAAGATGGAAAGCAGGGATTTCTTGAAAATGGAAGTATGCTCCACAGTGTGGGAGCAGGCCCAAGCAGCAGCTCACGGGCAGGATACAGAATCTTCTTGGGTCGAAATACCTCCCATAAGTTTCCCATTGGCCACTTCATGCTCACTTTATGTAAATGAAGTTGTAGCCCACAATCAGGCTGATTGGTTGCAGAAAGCAGCCAACCAGAGGCTGAAGTGAAGTTACAGAGGTTACACTCCTGTGCAAACATCTGATGGGTTGCAAAAAGCAACCCATCAGAGGCCAGAGTGAAGTTACAAAGTTATACTTCTATGCAAATGAAGATTCCAGCTGCAATTAGTCTGATTTGTTGTGGACAGCCAATTTCCCATATGTTTGCAGAAAATGTGGGGGATTTGCAAAGGGAGTAACCTCTGGTCCTTTTGTTACTTAGGCATGGAAAGTCAGGGTTTTCCTTTCAATTTAGCTCTAGGAAGTCAGTGTGAAACAGCCTTAGGTTCCCTGTCTCCAGACCCTATTCTCCTCCTCAGTGTAAGTGCCTTTATGAGCAAAACTCCTAAAGTAGCTCAGAAATAGCCCCAGAGAGCCCTATGCAGCCTCTGACAGTAGTCAGGCCTGAGCCTCCACGTATAGAAAATGAGGAACCCCTGGATGGGAGAGGAGATTTAGCAAACAGAGAGCAAAGTGGTTTCCAACTCCAAACGTCCAGAAATCTGATGGAATTCTTTGCTATGAATCCAGATATTCTGATGTCATGCAGACACACTCACACTTAGAACAAATGTCAGCTATGGGACTCTTGGGCAATTGTCCTCTTGACAAAAATATTTCCCAGCCCGATTCTGAGACTCAAGTACACATTTCACAATTCCCACGGCCTTCTCTGAGAAATGTACTCCCTTTACTCAGAGCTAAAGTTTCCCCACGTAATAGATCTACAAAGACTTCTAATTTGCTAAGCAAATTGCTACAAGGCTTTGCACGATTTTTTCCCTACCCCATATTTACTGCCAAGAAAATATTTTTAACAAAGTTGTAGATAAAATTTTTTATGGCTCTTTCAAAATGACCAGGTAAAATATCATGTTACAATCGTATTTTTAAAAATTATGTACTCACCACATAAAGAGTTATAGATATTTTCAGAAAGAAAGGAAATGTCTTCAGTTAGTAGAGGAGTGTGTACTACTAGGTCTATTTTAAGTAAATGTGAGAGTGCAATGGAAAAAGAAAGAGACCAAAGGAGTACTTTGGGAGTCAAGGGACTCAGGGACTGTGTTTCTAAAACTGGAAATGTTTCACAGATCAAGAAACTTTAATCTGCTTGTGGGTTTATGAACCTAGATATATATTTTAAGTTCCCTCTAACACACATTTTTCAAAACTTCTGTCTCAGGGCACAAAAGTAGAGGATACTTTCAATTACTTAAAATTATAGCAAAGATATTAAATTTTTATGCTAGCATTTGCTTCTTACTTATTTTAAGCAGGAAGTTAACTTTGTATCTAAGAGCAAGACTATTGCCTATTGTGTCAAATTTCTGTGTTGCACTAAGAGAGATGTTATAAACTTCATTCTAAACACAAGCGATGTGGTAAACTACCAATGTCCTTTTTCGATTTCACAAGCACAATTTAGAGACATCAGTCATTTGAGTCTTGGCCAAATAATTTTAAGTTCCCAGAATTTGAAAGGATCACCCGGAACTTTTAGTAAAATAAGTCAACAAAGTTATGTGTAAGGCCAGCACAACAAATAGGATCACTTTATTGTGAATCTCATGAAGCAAAGAAAATATATTCGTTCTGTGAAACTTCACCACTGGGTTCAGGCAGCCTCACACTGTTGTTACACAAGCACAACTGAGCAGCAGGGTATGAGAGAATATGGTGCCAACAGACAGCGTGTGTGATACATGGAGCCCGGGGAGCACATGTCCTTCTAGTATCTGCAGAACTTTGGCCAAATAGCCTGCGCTCACTGCACTGCTGTCTCCTCATTTGGAAATGAGATATGAGGGAATGTACACTTTCTAAGATCCCCTTCAGTTGTAAGATCCTATTACACCATAAATCCTGCAAGTAAAAGACCAAACTTCAAGGGACAGGCTCCATCTTGTAGACAAGACTTACCCAGAACTGAGAACAGCCTCTTACAATGGCCAGCTGAAAGGAGGACAGGAGAGAAGGAAGAACAGAAACATTTATCAAGTACCTTCTAAGTCTGTGGCCAAGAACTGGCTACACATTTGTTATAAATATTACATTGAGTTTCATCCTCACAACAATCTGTGTTTGTTCAATTTTGATTGTGATCTTCTACTTACTTCAAGTTGGGTAAACTGAGGCAGAGAGCGGCCAATAAATGACCTGAGCCTACAGAGTAAAAAGCAAAATGTGATTTGAAATGATACAAATGGCTTTATGGTCCTCTTTACTGTCCAGGCCACAGACAAATATGTTCAGCATTGTATATATGTAGCTCCAGGGTAATTCATTTGCGAGAGAACACATAAACATATACATTGGAAAGAATAAACTACAATGAACTGAGAAAATAGATGTGATTTTCAGCTGTATGCTAAACTTTTGCTCTCTGTTGGATCCCCTCTGAAACCACAGTAAATCAATCATCTGGCATCCTTTGAAGGTCTTGCACGGGTCAGCAGGGGCTCCTGTTTCTGGCACACAACAAGGGCTGCTCTGCAGTGGCCTCAGAGCTGCTGCTGTAGCTCTGGGTGTCACCGTGCCAGCACGGGTTCCCTTTATCTCTTTTGCAACTTTAGATGTTCCAAAATCATACTCTGTTTCATAAGCTTTGACCTACAGTTGGGAGGAAAGAGGAGGAGGTGGAGATAATGACCTACAGGGCTTTGTTTTGAAATGCTCCCTGCAATTTGTCCTGAGCCAGATCTGATCTGGGATATCAGAAGATTCCAAATCTGATCTTGGATATCTCAGAAATCATTACCATTTAGTGGATATCACAGCCTCCTCACAGTGTGTTTTATACATTTTTGGTGGGATTACAAACTCATCTGAGAAATATAGGAATACTACAAAATGCCCGTATATGTATAGTCTCAAAACTGTTCATATGTTACATCAGTTTTAGCACACTAATACCTTAACAGACGTAAGATATCACCAGAACAATCCCAGAAGTTGCTTTTGTTGTTGTTTACAAAGGTCACATCTAAGCCTAGAATTTTCTCTTTGATGTAAACATCTAACCCCAAGGGTCAAGCCACCGACCATTATCTCTCAGTCAGGACTCAAGCAAATGTCTCCTAATTGGTCTATGACTATGGTTTATTCTCCACAACAGCAACCAGAGTAGAATTTGTAAAACCTAAACCAGATAACATCCATCTTATGTGCACGGTTCTCTAAGGACTTCCCAACATATTTTGAATAAAATCCAGACTCCCTACCCAAGCCTGCAAGTCAGCCTTCACCCACCTCCTCAACCCCATTTCTGTCTCTTCTTCCCATTCATCAGTGGCTTTCTTATGCTTCCTTGAATGGGCTAAGTTTATTACCTAGTTTAGATCTTCGCGACTGATATCCCCTCTACCAATTCCCTCCTCCCCTGATAGTCACATGGCACACTCCTTTACCTTATTCAAGTCTCTACATAAACTTTATCTACTCAGAGAGAGTTCTATATTGAAAATAATAGCGTTCTTCCAAGCTACTTTCACTGGCTATCATCTTTTCCCAGCTTTATTTTTACCGAGCATTATATTACTTATTGTGTATATGTTAATAATATGTGTCCCTACAATAAAAGGTAAACTCTGCAAGGATAGGAATGTGTCTGTCTTGTTAATAAGTAATCCCCAGCACCCTAGATTTTTACCCCACTTATTAAACAAATGATTGTATATAAAAGGCATTTTTTAACATATGTTCAGCATAATATCTACCATGACCAACCCTAAATAAATATAGTTACACTGAAAACGTAAGTTTCCAAGTAATATGAGTGATTACAAAAAGAAAACCAATTTACGGGGTTCTACTTCTATAATTATTCTTCTTCTTTATTGGCCCATATGCTTCTGAAAGGCAATAGAATGTGGAGTATGCCCAGAGGTAAAGTGACAAAAAAGACAGGACCCCCAGTAAGTCATTGGTTGTGATTGTAAGTGAAGTCACTCTTGCTCAGTCCTTGAATTTCCAGACCTTTCTTTTGAGGGTACAGCATAATATAGGGGTCTCCAACTTAATAAATACACTATGTCTTGTAGAATGACAGACACACCATCCTTTCAGAGTTTGCTGCATGCTGGCATTTCAGCTGCACTTCTAGAGGACTATTTAAGCATTCTTCAAGGCTGGTTGTCTCCAGGTAATGCAGTACCTTATATGATGAGTGGATCACTGGTCAAAGGTCCACTCTGCACCCCCTTCACTATTAAAAAGGGCTTCTTGTCGAATGCTATCCTGCGTGGAATTCCATGTCTGTGTATCCGACATTCCACAAGTTCCTAGATAATAATGCCGGTTGAGGCTCCATAGGTAGGAAAGGCAAATCCATACCTAGAATAAGTTTCTATCCCTGCAGTGACAAACTGCTGGCCCTTGCAAGAGGGAAGAGGCCCAATGCATTTGACTTCCACCGAGTAGCTGGTTGGCCTTAAGTAATAGTGCCATATCTTGGGCTCAGTGTTGGTCCCGGTTGCTAACTTTCAGAGGTAGCCAGAGCAGACTTGGGAAGTGGAAGTCATACTGTTTGGTTCACATGTGGCCTCTATCGCTACCATCATGACAACTCCATTCATGTGTCTCTCATTCTAGTTCTAAAGTAGTCAGTGACAGAGGCTGGATAATGTCAATTGGCTGAGTCATCTTGTCTGCTTGGTTCATCAGTGTCTCTTCTTTGGGGGAAACTTTCCAGTGGGAATTAATGGGTAGTCATAAGTTCCTGCATTGTGTGCCATTTCTATTTCCTCATTCACGTATTTGTACACCAGACCTCCTTTTCCTTCTCAGGCACTTGAGCAGAGGACCAGGCCACTGGCCACCACCCAAGATCCTGTATATATTCTCACCTTTATTTCAATAAAAATTATTTAAGTAAACAAATATGTACATTATAGACCCCTCATTTTTAGTTTTCATAAAAATTGCTTCAACAATTAATCCATGCATATATTCATGTAAACTCATGTGAGCTTATCTGCAGGCAGAATCCTAAAAGTGAATTTACTGATCAATAAGAAGTTTGAAATTCCGAAATTAAATATTAAGTTGCCTTCCAAAAGTTATGCCAATATCTACTCCTACCCACATGCTAACGTTGAATATTATCAATCATTTTAACTTTTTGCTTATCTTACAGGCGAAAACTGGAGTCTTGCTGCTTATAGGTATACAACATACTTTGATGATCATTAGGATATTTTCATATGTCTATTCGAAATTCATATTGCTTCATCTGTCAACTCCATGCACAATGTCTGTGTGCATTTTCATACTACGTTCTTTTTCTTGTGAACAGTAGAAACTCTTTCCATATTAGGAATATTTACCTTTTGTCTCATGAGAAAAACCTGGTTTGTAATACTTAAGTTGTTATAGCAAATAGAAAATTTAGCTTTTGGTCGCAGTGGCAGAAGGGCATGTAGCTGGATCCTGTACAAGTAGTATCAGATTATTAAGGAAATGTAAAAGGTAACAGTGGAAGGCAAGGAAAAGTGGTTTAGGAATAAATTGTAGCCTTATTTTATTTTGTTTGTGACTACAACCTTATCTTCCAGGAGTCCGGTGCCAATTGATTCTTGCAGTAATATTGAAAGGAGATCTAGCAGAAGCTTTAAAAGGCAGGGGGTGTATATTAGGCTTGAACAATTACTCAGCTCATCTTCTTCTATTGCTTGATAGCCAGTAACAGATAAGTAAAAGTTATTCACATCTTTTGGTTATTCTTCCACCATTTTCCCAAAGTTTCTCACTAATTATTTCTTTTCCTATAGTCATTCTACCATAACTATTGTTTTACATTTATACATTTACAACCATAGAGCACAAAAATCTTTCAAAAAGTGCTGAAGATAAAAAGAATTTAATTTAATGACACTATGATTCTATTTGATGGAAGTAACAGGAAGCCGACAATATCTTTATCATGTTTTCCTACCCCTTCTGTTTTTTAGACTCACTGCATAGCAAATGTCCCTTAAGTAATACGGTTTTTTAATGTGTTCAAGAGACTGGAATGCCTATTCAAGGTCTAATTTTCTATTTTCTATCACGTTCCTTCCAACACTTACAATCTCAAACACAAAGCCTTCAAATGTCTCACTTGATTTTCTATTTTTCGTCTTGATTTTTTTATCATATAGAGGAAATACCCATTAGACTCATCATAGAAATATTTATTATTGTTGTTAGCCATGATTCACAGATTCTAAGACAGACATTATTGCACATGTTAATCTCTCTGAAATTAAACAGGAGAATGTCTTACAGCTGATAACATGTCATAGTTTAAATGGCAGTGTGTTATTTATTTATTGTTAATGTTACATAAAAGAGCAGTGCACATTACAACTAATAAGCCTTACATTTGATGAGATTCAATAATAGCACACTTTATAAACCATTGAACTTTTGTTCAAGTTCAGTCTTTCCTGTCTAACTTTTGCTCTAGTGATTCGATTTTTGGCACTAAAACAGAAACTTTGAGTCTCTCTAGCAATCAAATCAGAGGAGCTTAGTTGTTGAAGTTTCTTTGTGGGGCTGTAAAATGCCTGCCTGAAATGTGTGAACAATTACAGTGATGTGATTGTTGGAGCCAGTTATTCGTTTGCGACTTGGGAAAGTATTATTAAAGTAATGATAATATTTTTCCCCTTAATACTTAGAGGTCTTTAATCCAAATAATCCCTTGAATGTTTTACAGACTCTACAGATTAGAATTACATCTGCTTCTAATGAAACCCATTTACCTTCAGGGAAAAGCCTGGTGACTATTTGTGATAACCAAAGGCAATGCTATATAGTAAGAAAAAGTATAGAATAAGAGTTCATTCTGAGCCATCCAATAAGGAAAACTGGGAAGAAAGTGTATATTTGTTATTAGAAGTTCATCAGGACAGCATGGCAGACTTTGAATCTTAACTACTAATTCTGGCTTTTTGCAAAAGTGAGCTCTCTGCTTTGAATACTCCATTTTTTCTTCTTTTTATTTTACCTCTTTTGCTTGTTAATTACTAGCATTTGTCTCAGTTTTGCTATTATTTCTGCTGGGCAACCTCTCTCAATATACCCAAATGGGTCAGGTGCACCCAATTTAACACTGCCTGGCACCCTATACTTAATCCTTAGCACACTGAATTACAATTGTGTGTATAGTGGTCTATGTTCCCCACTAGACTACATGCTTTTTGAAGACCAGGAAGATCATGCACCATTGTATAGCAATTGTTCAGCACAGAACTGACCCACTTAGATGCTAAATGAATAGTTCTCAAATGAGTGAATAAATTTATGACTAGCCATCTCATCCAAAATTACTTTCAGAAAACAAAGAAGCGAACAAACCCACAACTAATTTTTCTGACAATCTCAGATTCCTGAAGCTATATCCACATAAGTGAAGCCGAGGAAAGAAGACCAAGTCAGCTTGTGACGTATCTCAACCTAAGCTCAGTGATCTTACCTCAGGAACAGAAAGTAACTGACTGCCTCAATTCAGTCTCAAATGTTTTTCAAACCTTGAGCAAATGTTTGGTTTTTTAATGACCTTCACAAATAAATAGTAATTACCTTGCCCAAGTATGATGTGCACTGTTTTATCTGTTATTTATTCTGCTACAAAGCTCATCCCAAGGAAAATGCTATAAAGACAACTTTCCATTGCCTAGTACTGTAATTGAGAGTATGTAGGTATAGCAAATATAGAAGAAGCAACCAAGCCATTTGGTTGGCACTTTACATAGGCATGACTGTGAGAAAGTTCATCCTACATGCACAGTGAACTCTGGGTACTGAGTTCCCAGAGTTCCTCAAGATGCCATGAGCTGAACAACATGGAAATGTACACAAAGTCCTTGATAAAATCACAGAGAAAAGCCAGCAAGTGTCACCACACCCAAGAATCATGACAATACAATAATCCAAACACACCCTAGAGCTCTTTAATTTATTGCTTTGTTTCTAGTATTTTCCCCTTTTCTCTTGGTTTAAAGGATTCTTGGTTTCAGTAGCTAACCAAGGCAGTAGATGCATAATAACTGCTAAACTAGAAAAAAATGCAAGTAGGTCTTTTTTATATTAGAAGAAAAAACCTAACACATTAACATCTTGTGTTGTGATGGTGGTTCTCAAACCAGCATTTAAAAATTGTTCACATTGTGGGAAAGCGAAACAATGGTAATTATGTCACAGAAGATCTGAACCTAGTCTTCTTAGTTATCTTACACTACTAAGAATGTAACCTTCTTCAGTACTTTTTAAAACTCAGAGCCAATTAAATAATAATTTCTTTTTATTTTACTGAAACAAATATGTAATACACAATTAGTTAACGTGCAATCATGGGAATCGGTGTAATAAGGGATCCATGTAAATCCACCTTCCAGTCCCTGCTTTAGTGCTTTCCTCGTGAGATTTCCTCAATCACTATAATCATGACTAATTAGCTGATTATCACAGAATAATTAAATCTTGCAAACAGTACAAAAATATGCTTACAGAAATATTTATTCTTGTGTATGTTCAGCAGATTTTAACTTAAAATTTAAGTGTGTGTGTGTATCCAAGATTTGGATAGGGACATTACTGTATTCTAAACAAAATGTGTAAAACTTGACACCACAATTTTCAACAGACATCATTTGTCTCTTCTTCCCTTGGTACTTGGGTTAAATTTGTCTGTACAGACTGGATTTCTTCCCAAAGACCAAGAAACAAACTGATGTAATGTTCATTTTTAATTCAAACTTGGCATTGGAAAGATAACAAAGTGAAAGCCAGTTTCTTCCAAAAACTAATAAAAATATGAGTTGTGCCAAATACCCCTAAAATATATTGGGCAGCCCATGAACAGTCACTTAGTGCTATAAACACAGGGCAGATCTCTGTGCCTGCTCCTCAACAAGACTCTGTATCTACACAAAGTATATTTTACATGAAATCCAGAAGGTCTCACCACATGCCATATAATCCACCAAAACCATGCCATATAATGCCCACATTTCCCGTCCCTGTTCCATAACTGAAGACAGGAGATGCTCCGCAGTTCATTCTAAACCACCCTAGTACAAGGATGCTTTTGAGAATCAACCTTGTTCTGTATAACAACACAAATTACTCCAAGTTAATCTGTTTTACTTTGACACCTTCCCACCCCAAACATGTTTAAATTAAAACTATTAGATGGAAATCTTAAAACTGTACATTTTTTTAGACCTCTCTTGGAAAGGAGAGATTTTAAGAATCTGAGGAAAAGGAACTTTTTGATGACTCTTACCAATTGCTTGGTACTTACACAACTAGATATTTAGAAACAATATTTTAGATCTCAAAATAATGAAAATAAAATAACTGGTAATCACACCAAGTCTATTTTTGGTTTTTTTTTTTTTTTTTTTTTTTTAAATTTATTTATTATTATTATACTTTAAGTTGTAGGGTACATGTGCATAACGTGCAGGTTTGTTACATATCTATATTTGTGCCATGTTGCTGTGCTGCACCCATCAACTCGTCATTTACATCAGGTATAACTCCCAATGCAATCCCTCCCCCCTCCCCCCTCCCCATGATAGGCCCTGGTGTGTGATGTTCCCCTTCCTGAGTCCGAGTGATCTCATTGTTCAGTTCCCACCTATGAGTGAGAACATGCGGTGTTTGGTTTTCTGTTCTTGTGATAGTTTGCTAAGAATGATGGATTCCAGCTGCATCCAAGTCCCTACAAAGGACTCAAACTCATCCTTTTTTATGGCTGCATAGTATTCCATGGTGTATATGTGCCACATTTTCTTAATCCAATCTGTCACTGATGGACATTTGGGTTGATTCCAAGTCTTTGCTATTGTGAATAGTGCTGCAATAAACATACGTGTGCATGTGTCTTTATAGCAGCATAATTTATAATCCTTTGGGTATATACCCAGTAATGGGATGGCTGGGTCATATGGTACATCTAGTTCTAGATCCTTGAGGAATCGCCATACTGTTTTCCATAATGGTTGAACTAGTTTACAATCCCACCAACAGTGTAAAAGTGTTCCTATTTCTCCACATCCTCTCCAGCACCTGTTGTTTCCTGACTTTTTAATGATTGCCATTAACAATAGTGAGCAGGCTTTTGATGCACACAAGGAAAGCATGTACTCTCTTTTAGGGTCTGTTTTTCAAAACAAATTGTGGTCATGGTTTTATACATTGAGTGCGACTATCAAGATTAATTCTCTCTCTCTTTTTTTTTTTTTTGAGATGGAGTCTCACCCTGTCGCTGAGGCTGGAGTGCAATGGTATGATCTGGCAAACTGCAACCTCCTCCTCCCTGGTTCAAGCATTTCTCTTGCCTCAGCCTCCTGAGTAGCTGGGATTACAGGTGCCCACCACCACACCCGGCTAATTTTTTATATCTTTAGTAGAGATGGGGTTTCACCATGTTTGCTAGGCTGGTCTTGAACTCCTAGCCTCGTGATCCGCCCACCTCAGCCTCCCAAAGTGTATCAAGATTAATTCTATATGTGGAGTTAGACAGTAACTGCCTGTTTTTTTCCCACTCCTCATAACAGCCCCAAAAGTCTCCCATGATAACAGTGAGTACTACTTACCCCGACTCTGAGTTAAACTAGCATTCCTGATAAATTAGACTATAAATGCAGGTATATTATCTAGAGAAAAGCAATTAAAATGCACTTTGTTCAGTTTAGGGCTTTCAGAGACAGCAGTAGAAGGACCTTCGATGATCTTCCAGACTTTAGCATAAAAAATGTTTACCAGGTTAGTAAATTCACATGTGGGAACCCTGGGATGATCAAGTAAATTTAAGAGGCATAAGGAGTTAAGAGGAGCAGGAAATAGCCCAGCATCCATTAGGTCAGGAAAATATGAGAACATTAGAATTCCAGTGCCTGGCATTTATGAGAAGCACCTGAGTCGAGGAGGTTCCAGCTCTGTTAAGTAGCCACCCTGTTGCCATTAATCATTCCAAATCAACATGGCAAGGAAAGAGTGTGGGACCAATCTCCCATTTTATACATGGTGAACCCAATACCAGTTCTGTGAGAATCATCCAAGGTTGCGGGTTACAGAATGGAAGAGCAGGAACGAATCCACGTGACTCCTAGATGCTAAGTTACTGAGTCTGTCCTCCATCCTTCTTTACTGCTATGAGCCAACTGTGAACACAGGACCAAAGTCCCACGGGCACGTCATGAATGTGATAGGACGGTGCAGCTCTACAGCCACAGGTAGGAAAATTACTATTTGCAAATTCATATGCTGTTGTGCTTGTTTTATTGCGTTACTTTTTTATATCATTTTTTCCCTATTCTCTGGAGGTTGCGCAAGCTTCTCCATTCTATATTCTTCTGTTCTTCTTTTGTTCTTGCTCCAGGGGATTTAATACGGACTTGCCATAAAAGTTATCTACACAAGAACTCAGAACATGATCTAGGTAGCCTTCTCATGGGGAGACAGGCATATCTCAGTGAGGCATGCATTTTCTCATCTGGAGCTATGATTTTAGTGCTTACTAACAGAATTAGGAAGGCCAGGACAATATAAATGCCAGGTAAAGTTGGAGAAAAAAAAGTCCATAATGCAGTGTTGAGATGGTGGGCATGATGCTAGAATTCTGAATCCATTTTTGTTTTTAAGTTGGGGTCTTGATAGCTTGACTAATCAAAATAAAAAATAATGAAGTCACTTTGAAGGCAAGAACTCACAAAGGCAGAAATTGAGAAACTGACCTATTAGAACCAGAAATGTCAGTGTGGAGGTTGGGAATATCTGAAATTCACATCTTTTTATAAATTAAATTCTATAGCACAGTTAGAAAAGTCATCAAAATAACAAATGTAACATTTTCAAAGGAGTTAATCTATATCATCATATTAATACAGAATAGGCTATGTCGTTTTTTTCTGTGATAGCACTTTTTATGGTGCTGTTATTCTCTGTGGAAAGCAAATTTAATGGGTGCCTAATTTCTCCCATTTAATTCAGATTTCTGTGTATGAATCCCCCTGGCGAAGAAGAATCAGAAACGCCATAGCAGGAGGCACTTAGAGGGCCACAAGCATCACTTTAAATTACTTTAAGTTCCTTCTGGCTCGTCTGTGCTGTTATCTCCTGAAAAACATTGCCAGTAGAAGGAAAGCATTAAGCAAATGTCATATTCTACACATGTTTTTTTTTAAAAGTTCTGTCTTTAATACTATTGCTTAATCATGTCTTTTCCATAAATATGAAAAATGACAAATTTGTTTTACTTCACAGTTTATTGGACAATTTTGAGGTTGATAATAACTTTTGAAATGAAACAAGGCCATCCTTTTGATTAAATATGAACAGATTTAAACACAAACAGGCATAATTAAAACAATGAATGAGAACGGACTGTAAAGAACACAAACTCATCAAAATTTAATTGCTGGATGATAAAATATTCCTGAAAGTTTAAATGCTGGGGAGCCTTAGAATCAATTGGATGCTGAATGCAAATTGCTAGTCTATCAAACTTCCAACAAAAAGAAAAATCTTGCTTTTAATTTTTGTTTAGAAATAAGATTTCTCACGAGCCAAATTCAGGAAGAAAGTCTTCCTGAACATTATGCAGATATTAGGCTGATCTGACCCCAGTTTTGACTTACATGAAGAACTGTGAGTGTACTTTACCTTCACAACAAACAAACTCTCCTAGCAACAGTATCCTGAAATGGCTGAGCACATTCTTGACTTGTCTGCATGTGCCTTTTACTTAGAGAAATGTTCAAGATGGCTAAGTAAAAATTACAATAATAAAACACCATATTTTCCTGGAGCCTGAGCATATAGCCAGATGCTGACCTTACATCTTTAATATACCTTCTAAGGTGGATATTGTCCATCCCCACCTTCCTCGTGGAAAAAAAAAAAAAAATTAGAGATGAAGCCTGTTCCCTAAGGCACAGAGCTAGGAAGGAGTGGAAATAGTGAAACACTGGCCAAATTCAGGTCTGTCTGATTCCAAAGCCTTTCCATCATGCACTATCACCTATTAGGCAGCCTATACAATGAGGAAGGTGTTTATGTGTTGTACTCTTTACCAGCTGGCCCATTCCTGGTGGATTTCATCAGTTCGGTTTGCCAAAAAAAGCATCACTGATAAATGCTGTGTATTCAAAGAAGAATGATAGTTAAGAGTGAAATGACTATCATATAAGAATCTGCTGATAGAATTAGAGGGAGATGACTTGAGTGTGTGATGAAAGAATGTGAGATACCAGAGTGATAATTATCCTCAAATGCTTAGAGGTCTGTCATGTAAAACACAGGCAAGACATTTTCTTCATGAACCCAAATAGTGTGGCTAAAAACCAATGCATGACTGCAGAGAGACAGGGTCATTTATTTCAATCATGAAATTCAAGAGTTGAAATTCATTACCCTGATGAAGTAGAGAGTTCCTCATCAGATGTTAACACACAAACTGGAGAAACTCTCAGCAAATGGATTAGACTGGAGAAAGATCTCCAGAGCATGAAGTTAAGAGCATGGTCAGTTTGCCAGAGTTGAATTTCTAGCTTTGCTACATACTAGCTGTGTAATCTTGGGCAAGATGCTTAACCCTCAGAAATCTCCCTTCCTTCCACTATAATACGAAGGTAACAATGGTAATCAACCCATAAAGTTCTGGTGAAAATTAAATGAGATAACCATTGACCAGCATGAATTCTTAACAAATGCTAATTATCCTTGTTGTTGTGGTCATAATTAAGATATTGAAATAAATGTAAATTCCATCCCAATCTCAAGAGCCCATAAGTCTATAAACATTAAAAGTAGAGACCTGTAAGCCAAAGAAATCCCATTGATATAAAAATAACCCAGAAATGTTTCTACAAAAAAGAGAAAGCGAGGTTATATCAGAAGATACATTTTATTATGGATAATGTAGAAATAGGTTTAAAAAACGATAGTCTGTGATATCTTCTGCCAAGAATGATTTCTACAAAAATACATAGTCATAAATATCTTTCAGGAAATCAATATGATGCTAATTTTCATTAATTCTCAAATCTGTATTTGTAAAGATTTTTTAAAATATAGAATCTATTATAATATGTGATTTCTGAAAATGTAGAAATGTTTTAGGAACAGTTACTTAAATAAAATGTAAGAGACTTCTGCAGAGGCTGCTCCATTTATCCTACTATCTATTCTTTCTCTTTCTTTCATAGTCATAGAGCCTTGATTTTTGTGAGGAGGTGGGAGGGACAAAGTCTTACTCTGCCTGTCACCCAGGCTGGAGTGCAGTGGCACCCAGTATCAAGTGATCCCCCCAGTAGTTGGGACTACAGGTGCATGACCACATGTCCAGCTAATTTTTTGATTTTGTAGAAATGGGGTCTTGCTATGTTGCCCAGGATTTTCCTGAACTCCTGGGCTCAAGCAATCTTCCTGCTTCATCCTCCTAAAGTGCTGGGATTAGAGGAATGAGCCACCATGCCTATCCAATGCCCTTATTTTTATCACTGCATAACCATATGGAATATGGTAGGTAGTCTCCAAGGATAGTCCACTACAATTCCTCCCCTTCGTATTTGTCCATGTCACTATTCCCATTAAGAAGTGAGGTCTATTTCCCTCCCCTAAAATCTGGGCTGCAGTTGTGACTTGTGACTTGCTCTGACCAAAATACATGGCAAAGATGACACTACGCCAGTTCTAGGCCCCGCCCTTCAAAGGCCTGGCAGCTTTCCTTTCACTTTCTTGGAATGCAGCTTTCAGGCTGTAAGAAGGCTATTCTTCTGGAGAAAGAGGCTCATAGAGAGTCCGTGACAGATGAAAGCCATGTGGAGAGAGAAACTTCATGGATGAGAACCAAGCTAAAAGCAACAAAACCTCCAACAGTTAAGACACCTTTTGTCACTTCTAGTCCAGCCCAACTGGCAGGTACAAGCAGCGGCACCATTGACCAAGTCAGTACCATATGGGACCGAAAAAATGCTCAGTTGACTCATAAAAACATGAGCAAATAAATCATTTTTATTTGACCACATTAAGTCTTGGAGTCATTTGTCATGCAGCAATAGATAAGTGAAACACAGAATAAAGACTACTTTATATAGCTTTCCTTGTAGTTAGGAGAGGTCATATGACAAAGATTGGCCAAAGAAATGAAGTGCTCATCTTCTGGGGCTACCTTTCCCTTCCTGCATCCGCCAGCCCATCCACTGGAACACAGGTGTCAGGGTAAGTCATCTCACTCCATCCAGGCAAGAGCTACTACCTTCGAGATAGCAGAGCACAAAGGCACAGTCCTAGACTGTTCAACAGAGTCTTCTCTTAATTAAGCCACCTTATATTCGGTCTCTACTTGATATGGTTTGGCTCTGTGTCCTCACCTGAATCTCATATTGAATTGTAGTCCCGCATGTCAAGGGAGAGACCTTGTGGGAGATGACTGGATCATGGGAGCAGTTTCCTCCATGCGGTTCTCATGATAGCGAGTAAGTTCTCATAAGACCTGATGGTTTAAAAGTGTCTGGCAGTTCCCTCCTCACTCTCTGTCTCTCCTACCACCATGTAAGACGTGCCTTGCCTTCCGCCATTATTATAAAAGGCTTGTGGAACTGTGACTCAATTAAACATATATATACACACACACACACACACACACACACACACACTCAGATTACCCAGTCACAGGTAGCTCTTTAGAGCAGTATGAAAATGGACTAATACACTACTAATCCAGCCAAGGCTATGGCATAACATATAAATTTTATTCCAAAAGTGGAATATTTCTACAAAAGTGAATACTCAAGCATTGGATTAGCAATCAGGCAGAAAACAACCACGGCACAAGTAATGTAAGCTGAAAAGCTAAAGATAATTGTGCATTGATGGCAGATCACTTGACGAATATGTCACTTGTGATTCCGTGGTATATTTACCATATATTAACAAAACTTACTGTTGAAAAAAACTAAGAAAATCTAGAATCTTGCTATGCATTGACTTCAACAAAGTGTCACAAGAGAGATAGACCTGGGCTAGATCTAACCAGTCTATAAGCAGATATTGCAGAGAACACAGATCTGCTGAGAGAGACTCACTTTGTTGGGACCTGAATCAGAAATCTAAGCTGACTGAGAATTCAGTAATTCAAAACATCATAGGGTTAAAAAAAATAAATAAAAACTATTTCTACACTCACAAATGTAAGAAAATGTAAGAAGGGGCACTGAAGGCTGGGCGCGGTGGCTTATGCCTGTGATTGCAACACTTTGGGAGGAGGCCGAGGCAGGCGGATCACGAGGTCAGGAGATCAAGACCTTCCTGGGCAACATGGTGAAACCCTGTCTCTATTAAAAATACAAAACAAATTAGCCAGGCGTGGCAGCACACACCTGTAGTCCCAGCTACTCAGAAGGCTGAGGCAAGGAGAATTGCTTGAACCTGTGAGGCGGAGGCTGCATTGAGCCGAGATCACGCCACTGCACTCCAGCCTGGCGATAGAGCAAGACTCCATCTCAAAAAATAAAAGAAAAGGTGGGGGGCGGGGGGCACTGAAGAAGCAGTCTTAGAAGAAATTCTGACTGCATTGTGAAATTTTTCTCAAGCACCCCCTGCTAAGGCTGTCTAACAGATGAAGAGAACTGCCCAGAGACCAAAAGGATATGAAGAATATGACTTTAACACACAAGTCTATTTTATTTTTATTTTTCTTGATGACTTCCAAGTAGTTACTATTAAGTGGAGGGTGCCTAGAGCCAAATAAATAAAAGATCAGTGATTTCAGACTTAAAACTGATACCTAGAAGCCATAATTGGCTGTGCTTGCTAACACATGATACCGGTCAGAAGCAAAAGTCTGGAAGTCGGTTTGGCTTTTATGGGAATTGTAATGCCTAAAGCAACACCCAGACCTCCAACCTGTCCAGGTGACCAGCAAACCAGGGAGGGAAGGCCACAGCTAGAGCAGGAAGTCTGCTTCACTCCTGCCAGCAAGATTGGATAATCGCTGCAGACCAGTGCTTGCTATGCAATCTCCATTCTTCCCTTTTGTTGTAGTTATTCAGTTCATCACTACCATTTAATATTGAGTATTTGGTGTGTGTTGGAGGGGATGCAGATGACTTGTATTTTAATTTGTGGGTCATTGTCCCATAAATTGCTGGAGTCACCCTGAACATAGCAGATAGGATGGAGCAACACTCAAAATTCCAAGATTTTGAACCTGAAACAACTAGATAGGTTTCTCCTCTCTTGAGGAATAGATGAGTATGTTCTATGCGCACAGAAAAAAAAAAAAAAAAAAAAAAAAAAAGATGTGCACAGATACTTGTCTGACCAATAGGAAGACCCTGACAAATTCTAGTTGTCACAATTTTCTCATTATAATAAGCCTCCTAATTTTTAGCCAAACTCCTGCCACTCCGCAAGAAAGACTACATTTCTGCAATGGGCTGATTGTGTCCCTCCAAAATTAAATGTTAAAATTTGGACCCCCAAAGTGATGGTATTAGGAGATGGGGCCTTTGGGAAGTAATTAGATCATAAAGGTGGATCCCTCATGAATAGGATGAGTGCCCTAATTAAAGTGACCCCAGAGAGCTCCATCACTTCTTCCACCACATAAGGATACAACAAGAAGTTGACAGTCGCAACCCAGAAGAGAGCCCTCACCATTACCCATCCTTGCTGACACCCTGATCTTGGATTGGCAGCCTCCAGAACTATGTCTGTGGTACTTTGTTATAGCAGCCCAAACTGACTAACACAATTTCCCAGCTTGCTTTGTTCCTAGGTATGACCCCGGGGACTAAGTTCTATCAGCTTGTGAGTACAGCTGATACATGCAACTTCTGGTTTATTTCTTTAAAAGGAAGAAGTATGCCCTCTCCTTTTCTTTCCTCCTACTCACTGGCTGGACAAAAACAAAGTGGTGAGTCATCTTAAACCATACAGATGAGGGGAACTGCCTATAGACCGGAGGAGCAACAAGATATGAGCCTGACCCCCGACACACACAGCTGCCACACGAGCTCTGGGCTGCTTACGTTGAGACGAGAATATAAAAGAAAAGGTCCCTGCCATCTGGTCTAAACTGCTATTTTGAGCCATTCTTACCAAAATCTGTGTCCTTACTAATATGTTTCCTTAAATTGATGTCATCATATATTTTTTATTGAGTTCATGCTGACACCTTATAAAAATGATCATGTTAAAAGATAGTTTTAAAGTTAAATGTCTCCATTGCCCCAACAATTCCAGTAAATACAAAACATGTTGTAGTAATACGCAATATGGGTTAAAACACAGTAATCAACAAAACATTGTACCAATAACATATATTGCTACTCTTAATAAAAATGTTTACCTTAAACATATTTATAATATAAAACCATATCAAGAAGCAGTAAACATTTTAGGATGATACATTTATCAGACAATGTTACCTATTATCAAACTGTAAAAATAATCATGAATGTCATTGGCATGCAGTGCATTTTTATTTATTTTTGTGATTTAAGAATAATCACCTTAAATAAAATAAAATAGTTTAGGATTACTTTTTTTTTTTTTTTTTGAGACAAGGTCTTGCTCTGCCATCCAGACTAGAAAGCAGTGGTATGATTGTAGCTCACTCCCACCTTGAGCTCCTGGGCTCAAGCAATCCTCCTGCCCCAGCCTCCTGAGTAGCAGACACCACCACCATGCTTCACTATATATATTTTTTTAATTTTTTGTAGAGATAGGGTTTTGCCATCTTGCCCAGGCTGGTCTTGAACTCCTGGCATTATGGGATCCTCCCACCTCAGCCTCCCAAAATGCTGGGATTACAGGCAAGCGCCACAATGCTGAGCTAGTGCTACTCTTAATTATCTCTCAAATATTAGGTTGGTGCAAACCTAATTGTGATTTTTGCCATTGAAAGTAATGGCAAAAGCACTGTTTACAATAGCAAAGACAAGGAACCAACCCAAATGCCCATCAATGATACTGGATAAAGAAAATGTGGTACATATACACCATGGAACACTATGCAGCCATAAAAAACGATGAGATCATGTCCTTTGCAGGGACAGAGATGAAGCCAGAAACCATCATCCTCAGCAAACTAACACAGGAACAGAAAACCAAACACCACATGTTCTCACTAATAAGTGGGAGTTGAACAATAAGAACACAGGGAGGGGAACAACAAGGAGGGGTCTTTCAGGCGGTGGGGGGTGAAGGGAGGGAGAGCATTACGACAAATACCTAACGCATGCAGGACTTAAAGCCTAGATGATGGGTTGATAGGTGCAGCAGACCACCATAGCACATATATACATAATGTAACAAACCTGAACATGTATCCTGGAACTTAAAGTAAATTTAAAAACTTAAATTAAATACAAAAAATAAAGAATTGCATATGCTTGAGAAAGTTATCTTCTTTCACCTGTATATAAATAGTAATAGAATAAATAATATTCATAGCCAGTATATATAAACAAAAGAAAGTAGTGGCAAAAACTGCAATTACATTTACACCAACCTAATAAAATAATGCAAAATAAGTTCTTACAAGACATGCATGCACATATCCACGTACAGAGGCACAACACAATTATTTACCCATCATAAAATAACCATCTAAATTCACCCCAAATATGGATTCATTCTTCCTTTTTTTTTTTTTGAGACAGAGTCTTATTCTGTTGCCCGGGCTGGAGTATAGCAGCATGATCTTGGCTCCCTGCAACCTCTGCCTCCCGGGTTCAAGCAACTCCCCTGCCTCAGCCTCCTGAGTAGCTGGGATTACAGGTGCACACCACCATGCTCAGCTAATTTTTGTATTTTCAGTAGAGACAGGGTTTCACCATGTTCGTCAGGCTGGTCTTCAACTCCCGACCTCGTGATTCACCTGCCTCGGCCTCCCAAAGTGCTGGAATTACAGGCATGAGCCACTGTGCCCGGCCCTGGATTCATTCTTTACACTGGAATAATACTATATAAAAGGCCCAGCTATAGACATACCTTAGAGCTATATTTAAAGCTTGCTTTCAAGCCAACTTCTGTTTCATGATGTTAACCAATTGTAGCAGACGCAGGGGATACTCTTCACCATTCTGGGAACCTTCAGGACTGCCTACTACAAGCACCTATTTCTCCCTACCTGAGAGATTTCTCTGAGCTGCATGGCCAACATGCAGCTCAGGATAAGTGCTGGAACATTGACACCTCCACGTGTAGTCTCAGCCCAGGATAAGTGCGAGAGGAGACTACACGAGCTTCCTCACTGTTCAGGTGGCACTCATCCAAGGTGTGTTGTACACTAGTGGGAGTGGGCCCCCAGTTGTCCGTAGCAGTAATCAACTTAAAAACTTAGTTTCTGTTGGTCTTGCTTCCCCATCCTCCTACCAGAGCTTTCTGGGATCTTCTTTGCAAAAGACCATTTGCATTTGATTCTTTCATTCAGGGTCTATTTCTGGAGGGACATAGGCTAAGACAGCAGCATTTAGAAATTCCTTAGAGTTGAAAAACTAATTTTGCATACATTTTCTAATTTGAACCCCACAGAAACTTAGTGGAAGAAGTGGAGGACATGATTTCACAGATGAGGCCCAGAGGCTTTAAGTGTTACTTACAATTCTTCCCATAATTTTCTTGGCGAGTATAAAGATTGCTTCCCTGGACCAACACATTACTTTTTTGCAAATTGCTTTTATGGGGCTCTATTTGTTCCTGGCAAGCAATAGCCTTGCTTGGGACAAGTTACACCCTCCATTTGTAAAGTAAGAGATTGAGCAAACACAAATAAGTACGGGTCTGTCTTTCTCTGAATTTTTTTTTAGATGTATTTGTCTGTGCGTGGGAGAGAAACCCAATGACCAAGATGTCCATTTAAATGTCCAAAATGTACACAGTTCACAAGTCACAAACAGAATGGGATTTTTCTGGTCAAACACCTTTGAGTTCATGGTAAGATCACAATGGCAACACAAAGGTTTATATCTTTATTGTGTAAAGTTAATTCTGAATTGTGAATTGCCACGGACAATTAGGCAGAAGGTACTTTTGTCCCTATTCTATGCCTGTATAACCAGGCAGCATGAACTCAACCAAATTTCCCAAGATTCTGTTGCCAATCTAATCAATGTCTTCCTTTAGTTATTTAATGAACCCTACAAGTCAAAAGTACTTGTAAGTGTGCTAGGATTGTCTTTTAAGTAGCCACAGGCCTTTAACTTTTAGTTATCAGTTTTAGTCATCAGTTTTTTCATACATACACAGTTCATTCATGTTTCATTGTGAAGGTCATATTCCTTTCCTTACTAATAGTAATAGAAATAGTGTAAGAATATATTTTCTTTGAATATATGTTTTGAAAAATGTTCATTCCTTTTTAAAATCCATATTTATTGTTTTATCCCTGGCAAAGATGTGTTTGGTAGCAATAAAAAAAAAAAATAGAAAAAGAAACAGTAGGACCGGGCACCGTGGCTCACGCCTATAATCCCAGCACTTTGGGAGGCCAAGGCGGGTGGATCACTTGAGGTCAGGAGTTTGACCCCATCTCTACCAAAAAATACAAAAATTAACTGGGCGTGGCAACAGCACCTGTAATCCCAGCTACTCAGGAGGCTGAGGCAGGAGAATTGTTTGAACCCAGGAGGCAGAGGTTGCGGTGAGCTGAGATCGCACCACTGAACTCCAGCTTGGGTGGAGTGAGACTCTTGTCTCAAAAAAAAAAAAAAAAAAAAAAAAAAAAAAAGGAAAAAGGAGGTCTCCAAAAGAAGGCTTTCATTACTGAGAAATTATTCTAAGATAACTGACCTACTCACACCCTGAAATTCTAGCACACACAATTGCAGAAAGCTTAACAGAGAGTAGAGTAAAACACAAAAACAGAACAAAACCACACTAGCATTAAACCATTGTAACCCTCTGGAAGTGTTCTCTCAGTCTTTTTAAATCATTTAATATAGAGTTGGATACACTGACCAAATCTATACAACTTTCATTTACTTTATGAACTTATGCTATATGGTTTTATAATTTCCTTTCCCCATCTTTTGTAAACAAATAAAACCCGTGAAATGATAGTCATCACACACATGTGTTGCTATTAATTTTACAACAGATTAACATTTGGCAAATACAATTTCTGATTCATGGAAATGTGTTAAGGACCACCCAAGCTCATATCAATATAGTACCTCCCTATCTGATTGGAAAACAGGAAAGGAACAATTCCCTCATCCTTGTGGTGCTCTCTGCCAAGGAAGCTTTCCAGTCAAAGACTCATCCTAGTAGATCCTTAATAAATCCTGATTGGAATTAATTAACTCAAAAGAATGACTCAATTTCAATCCTTGGAACCTAATTTGAGAACGTGATAGAAACCCTAGTTGTTGAATATACCAGGTATTCCACTTGTGGAATCTCCTAAGAGATTCTAAGAGTCTACTGTCTCTCTTAGGATTTCATGAACTTTTCTTAACTCTGTTCCCTCCATCTTTTCTCCCAAATGTAAGATTTTGGGGTAATACATTTGCTGACCTTCTGAATCCAATTTAAGATTTATCTCTTTAATATGGTTTTTCTTTAGTACTTTTCCCAAAGTATCTTCTGAAAGTGTGTTCATATAAGAATCATCTTAAATTTTATTTTTTTGTTAATGAGTAAGTTAGAGAATAATGCAAAATTTACAATACATATTTAGATATGTAATGTTAAGCAAAGTAAACCAAAAAAAAAATCTGTCCTGATTTGACTCTATATTTTCCAAACCTATCTAACCATGAATCCATTTTATTTTTTTAAAATAATATATTAGCATCCTATGGTATCAGTGTTCTATGCACTGCCTACAGTGACCTGTGAAATGGCATCAGTAGGAGATGAGAGAAGAGATGAGAGAAGTAAGAAATTAAGAAATCACAAATGAAAAGGAAAGCAATGAAAAAATGAAGATAAGCAAACAGGTCAGAGACTATGTAATGTAAGTGCTTATAGGTCATGAAAAAAGGTGAGGATTTTGAATAAAATAGGAAGTCAGTGAAGGCTTCAAGCAGGAGAGTTACATCCGTTTCATCATTTAAGAAATGAATTCTGGTTGCTGTGTAGGAAGTGGCTTAGACTGGGATAAGAGTGGAAGGGGCCACATAAATTGCTCAGAAGAGGTGATGGTTGCACTGAAGATTGAGAGAGTGAACAAATTCAAGATATATTTTTGAAGCTTTGCATTTCAAATTATAACACCATTTTAATAGTGCTGTATGTCTTAGTTACTTATTAACACATGCACAGGACTTAGAACAGTGCCTTGCATATAAAAAAGTGTCCATTCATATGAGCTCTTTAGTGTTAACATTGACTAACATCTAACCTCAACGTGGACTCAGCTCAGATGTCTTTCTTTAACCGCTGCCTCTTCTGCCTTCCTAGCTGGATTCTTACCTGTACACTATGCTCTATCCTCTTGGCATATGTGCTTTCCTTTATTATCAACACACATCATGCTGTATTTTAGTTCGTTTCCTATCTGCATTCCCCACTGTAACACAAGTTGAGGTCAAGAACAAGGTCTTTTTTTATTTCTACATCCCTACTGCCCCAAACTTAGTAACTATTTATTAAATATGGACAGAAAAAAATCCATGGCATATAGAACATTATCTCAACTCAATAGTGCTATCAACACAATGGGGTAGTCTTAAGTACATTTGAACGATCAAGGTGAATAGATTTATATGATAAAAGGCAGAAAAAGCTGTAAGAGTCTTGAATCTGAGGCCAACCTTTGAGCAGTAGCCAAGTTGTAATACAAAAGTCCTGGACTACAATTTCAGGTGAACTGAATTCTAATCCCTGATCCACTGCTTATAGGCTATTTGATCTTGGACAAAACCTTTAACTTCCCTATCTTTAATTCCCTGGTCTGCTGAGGACACACATCAACACTTCCCCTGCCTACTCAAGAGAGATATTAAAACTAAATATAAGGTAATTCAAATATTTTGATTTCATGTAAGTAGTTGAGAAATACATATTAACCTTTGTTTCCTCCCATTTTAAAGTTTCTTTAGCCGTAATGATGAGCATTTGAAAACCAGGCTTATTTCATTTGCCTAGTATCAGCTTTCACCATTGCTCAAGTTCCATGCTCTATCTAGTCATAATAAAAATAATACCTCCTAAGCATTTACTCTAGCAAACTTTTCTACATACTTTACATGTGTTTACATGTAAATTTAATTTAATCTTCACAATAACTCTACACAGTGGGTACTACCACTATTCTGGTTTTGAAGGTAAAGAGAATGCGGCACAGAGAGTTTAAGTAACTTGCCCAGAAAAAAACAAGTAACAAAAGATACATGTGAGCTATGAATTCAAGTGATCTGGTTGCAAAGTCTCACCTTAAATGCCACCATCTTCTTTTTCTCAGAGTGGAGAACCCACCAATATGGCAAACGGTGAGGCATGGAAGGGACTTTCCAGAAGCCTCCCATGTGCTCCTTCCAGCCACAGCCATGTTGCAGTACATTCAGCACCATCCCAAGAGACATCCACAGGAGTTCAGTCTATTTCCATCACATGGTTGTTCCACACCCAAACTGGCTTATATCTGCGGTTATAATTTTCCCTTTAATTTAACCAAAAGCATTCTCAACTTGAAGCAAGGAGATTTATTTAATCCCTTTAATTTCCTATAACATCCAGCCATTACTACATCAGGTTAGCAAATGTACAAATGTAAAGGGAAATTAACATGGTTTGGAATAAAGCAAATCCCATGAGGTCTCATTGACTGGATACCACATTTGGGAGGAAGGCATTGTATTGTTATTGGAAACTACAAACACTTCTAATCAAATGCCGAGCAGGCATTATATCTCCCGTGGAACTATCACTGTGACTGAAATTCCCCCTGCTATTCCACAAAATCTCATTTGAGAAAAGGTCTTATATGTGAAATTGAGGCAGTATTCAACTCAACACTTATTGAGTGCCTACTATTATATAAACTCTAGCTGAAATTCTATTCATTCATTCAGTACAATGATTAAGATTCTCCTACATATACAAGTCATTGCATTAGGGAATGGGTATAAAACAGTAAGCAATATAGTGCCCCTTCATTCTTAGAGCATACAGTACAGTGGCAAATGTACATTAAAGAAGTACTTACATAAAGATCTAATTATACCTGGGAAAAGGGCAATGCAGATGCACAGAGAGCCAGGAGAATGTATAACAGCTAGAATCTGACCTAGCTAGTGGGCCAGGGAAAGCTTCCAGAGGAGCAAAGCTTGTGTTCATATTTCAGTTTTCCAATGGACTTGGATAATGAACAATGCATAGTCCACAAAAGTGATAGATCTGTATTGAAGAAGAGAAAGGAGAAAAATGTCAAAAGTAGGGACCAGTACTGAGCCCTGGCAAGGCATAGTGTTGTCCATGATGGCAGTCCATGATGGCATAGAGATATAGAGCAGATTGAGTCAAAACGTGGGGCATGTTTTGCTCACATCAGAGAGAGTCACCCAGCACTAACAATAACCTGACCCAGCTACACTCAATCTAATGGTCTGATATTATTGGTAATTTGAATTGTGACTCATACAGTTCCCTCATAATCAGATAAAGTAAACAAATCTCATAAGTAAATGAAATCTGGTTAAAAGCACTGATTACAAAGATATGCTGGATCATCTCCCAAGACTTTGTAAGAACCCCAAAAGTAGATAGATTCCAAAGTATCCTTTAAAACCCAGGAAAGTCTCCACTATGTAAAACTTCATTTCATAATGATTTCTAGGCCTGGAATTGTGAATACTTACATAGTTCAGGGACTCTCAGTGCAAACAGTTTCCACCATATTACTCTGCTATAAATGCCATGCTAAATTTTATAATGGCTTTTAAGTACTTTAAAACGTTAAAAATCTCTACATTAAGACAAGTGTCACCCTTCTCTTATGGTCTACTAAAAAACGTCGTACCCAGACCAGCCCTAAGCACAATCACATCACATTGCAAAATCCCCAAGTTGCCTCACATTTTATATAAGGGAAATTCGTTGAAAATGAAATTTGCAAGAGAAATGAGATCACAAAAGGACTAATATTTTAAAGCATTTTTACCTTTTCTGAGGGTAAATTATAAGTCTTGAAAATATAATGGAAATTGGTGGATCCATCTTCATTTTCTCCACTGAACATCCCTGACCCACTGAGTGTTTATTTTATTTCCTCTGTTATGCCTGCTCATTCCTTCTTTCCCCCAAAGGAACCAGAGGATTTTCTAAAGTTCAAATCTGCTTATTCCAGGAAGAATAATGCAAATCAAATGGTTTAAGTTTAAAAATCACTACTTAGATGGACATATCTGGAATTTATCATTATGAACATAGAGGATTTGGTAACACAAATGATATGGAATGGGGTGGTTTCAAACTATTCCTCAGAGGAAACAAGAATTTCTGATAACTGTTAAACTATGTATATGTATATTGCAGAAATTTTAAAAATTATTATTATTTACCACTGCCAATAAAATATGCAAAACCCATACAAAAATACAAGTTCTGAAAAACCACTCACTCAAAGAAGTAAATGGACAGACTAGAAGTTTCAGAAAGTGAAGAATGTGTCTGTCTTATTCCCAGAAATCAACTCAACCCCATAAGCACAGCACACATGAAATACTTGAGGAATAAATAAATAACTGCTAAGTAATATGTGACACACACAAAAAATTCCCTAATGAACTTCTAATTAATCAGATAAATTGGGTCAAGCAATAAAATAAGAAAATTTGAGCTAATATAGAAATCTAAGAGATTCCAAGATATTGCCCCAATGAAGAAATCAACTCTTAGCTGTCCATACTTTTGAAAAAAAATCAGAAACAGATAGATAATGAAAAAGTATAACATTTTTCTCTTTTTCAAAAACTCATGCCCATGTAATTCCCCCATTTACCCAACTCCTCCCTCAACCAAAAAAAAAAAAAAAAAAAAGGTCTGATATTGTCTATCTTTTAGCATAAATTCTGAATATCCAGGCACTGAATACTCTCCATAATTTGGTCTCTAACTTCATGCTAGCCTGTCTTAATTCTCCATGATGCCAGTTAATCTACTTCCTGATGTCTCAACAAATCTGGAGTTTACTTCCTCCATACATCAACTTATGCCACATCCTAATGCCTTGAGGGCTCTGCAATTCACTCATTACATTCCTGTTCACTTCTCAAGTCCCAGTAGTTCCCTGAAACTATCTTGCCATCCTGTCTGGAACTGACCTCTTTTCCCTTGTCTAATACGCTCACTCATCACTTAGCAAACACCACCTGATATTGATGATTATTTCTGATACAAGGCAGAGGAACATTATATTCAGAATCAAAGAATTTTAGTTCTACAAATAAGTTACAGATTAATTAGGTCCATTCTATCATTATACAGATGACTAAATACAAAAATGAAGCTACTAATCTAAATTAGTTACTAGAAAAGTGGTAAGTAAGACTCATTTTCAATCTTACAGTTCAGTGAAGTTCCCAATATGCCATGCATTTTTAAAATTTAAATTTAGATTTTAAAATTTTATTTACAATTTTAATTTTAATTTTGAAATATTTAAAATTTTTACTTAAAATTTTAATTTTAAAATTTTACTTTATTAAATTCTAATTTAAAATTTTTTTAAGTTTAATTTAAAAATTTTATTTCACATTTTCAAAATTTACTAACACATTGCATACACATAACTATGTAATTTATAAGTTATATTTTACTTTGTCACAGTTATGTAATAAATTTAAATGTTCAACTAAGTTTTGTTCAGCTTCATGATGAAATTTGCTTTCATTTAACAAGTGAGAAGAGTAACAAAGGAGGGGGTCCAAGAGCGATGAGGAAGAGACCTCCTGGGATTGAAATTTTGCTGTCAATATTCCACAATCCAGATAACCCACACAGAGTTGTGGGAACAATATCTTCTTTTAGAAGTCCCATCTTCTTCCAATCTTCTTGAAAGCAGGGAATTTGGCTTCATTGACAAGTTGCCCAAGCATGCTGGTTTGGTTCTTGTGAGGAAGGTTTGCATCTGTTGGACTGGAATGCCCCGCTATTTCTAGGAACTGTGTTTGGAACAAAACGCTTCCTTGTGATACAACTAAAATTAGTCATTCTTGTAAGATGAAGGGAAAATTTTGCAAAGGTTTTCCCATTCAGATGATGACTCCTTTGGCAGAGAATATTAAGATTCTGTGAGTGGGTTCAATTGTATGCCAACTCAAGATGCCAGATCACGGGGTCTCTTCATAAAATTTATGAGGAAACATATTCCCTGGAGCAAAATGGCTCAGAGATTGAGAAAGCCAAAGCCTCTCTATTGAAGAACTTCCCCTAGGTCTTCCTCTTTACTTTTTTTAACTTTTAGTTGGGGGGGTTCCGTTTCCATTTGGAACTTAGACAAAGTTCTTTCGTCTCGTCTTCTTCCAAGGGAAGTTCTTTTCACTGTTTGCATCATAAAGACATCCATCCTCGAGAATATTATAAGCACCTCCTGGGTTCTCCTAACTCTCGTAAAGACTATGTGGATCCCTTAATTAGTTAATCCATCATCATCTCCAGTTGATTTATTTAATATTATCTCAAACATCAGAGAATTGTTTGTTTCTTACAAAAATTGTCCATTCTCGCTCTGGTATCTTCTAACTTCTGTAAGCAACAATGTCCACTCATCAGTCTAAATTGAATTTACAGAAAAGCCTTAATAAGCAGACAATGTCTCATACATAAAAACACTCTAGCAGCATCTGGCCTGGAATTTTGCCCAGTTAAATGACAGCTTATGAAAATATACCCCAATAGCCCCAGTTGCAGTTAAAAAAAAGTCCAAAGGCTCCAAAGAGTTGCGTACTATGAGGGCACACAGCTATAAAACTGGTTGCAACATTGTGGCTAGAAAAACAATATTTTGAGTGACTAATCAAGAAAATCAATTCTGGTTGCTTAACTTGTCTGAGTTTGTAGCTTTCTTGATACCTTTCAGGCTCTACTATAGCAATACTATCCTAATTGCTTGTATGTATTTTATTTTTATTTCACAGACTTTTTATTTATAACAGTGGCTATCACTCTGTCAGCATGGGTGTATTCTGAAGAAGACTTTCAGCCTCTCCAGGGCAGATGTGGCTATTGGACTCCATCAGTTTTAAAATTCTTTCCAACCTCAAACACTAGGGCTCAATGTAACAATATAGCACCCAGCAGAGTGTCTCGCATATTTAGATCAGATGGTAAGAGCTTTCAGGTGATGACAGATATCTACATGGGAGGGAATTTTAACTCACAAATTCTCTGATTCAAACACTGACTGTACATCACAGGCTTAGAATGTAGTTATTTTATAAATATTGAATTTTCACTAGTCACATTGACAAATACCATAATTAGAAAATGCAATAGTGGGATGTGATGACATTCTGTGGTAGTCTTTTAATTTCTGGACCAATACATTTTAGAAAAGTGCACTTGACCTAAAATGGGCACGCCTCACCCGTGTGCTTCCACTTCACGCACTTGCAAATCCTCCCCCACGACTTCATTTCTGCCTAGAAGCACAATATGCCCTTCCCTGCCAAGAAGCTTGTGAAAAAAATTTTTTTCTGAGAGCTGTCCAGTCCATATACTATGAAATCATTTTCCAGTTTTTACATGTATAAATAGATCACTAATTGTTTTCAGGTTTTCTTGTTTTTACAGTTGGTTAAGCATGGATTTTGCTGTCTGCACATCTTTAAGAAGTCATCTTTTATACTACACAAACAATATGGTTTTCTTTACCTACACTCACTGCCAGCAAATGTAACGATGATACAAGAGAACTGGAGACCAAGGAGGCCCCTCGTGCTCTGGTTCGTGCAAGAACTAACGTTGCATATAATCTTGGGAGTTGGACCTAACACTGGCAGCTCCTGAATTTTGCTATAGAAAGGACTTAGGGGTGAGAAGGTTTTTGGAAGTGAAGGCTAATTAATTTGCCTTGAAGCTACATTACAGAACAAGCACATTTGATTTTACTTAGATTACTTAGATTGTAAATTTATGAGGGATGACTTAGAGGGGGTTGCTCATGGAGATTTATGAAGGGATCAGACTCCCTCTCCCCCAAGTGCTATACCTTGGCAATGCCACTGCTAATGCTCTCAGAAGTACAACTACTCAAGTCTGTGTTTATTTAATAAATGAAAGTCAGGTCATGTCCATTGCCCACCCACATTGTTCTGCAATTTCATATTTCCTTGGGAAATGACTTGGAGGTTCAAGCTGGATCCTGCCCTGGCTCTGATGCCAGACAATAATACTTCCTGCTCAAACCTCATACCAACTGCAGAGCAGAACTGCTTTGCTGAACAGTTAACACATGTGATGGAGTAAGAGTGATTCTGTATTTTACTTCAATACATACTTAATTTCTATTACCCTGTCTCTTTGATATGTCGTCTTTTAGAATTTTATTTCCTTCTAACACAATTTTTCTAATGATATCTTAGTTGTAGGAATATAAATAGTGTATGGTTTTTTTGTTTTTTGTGTTTTTTTTTTTTGCCTGAACATTTCAGAAGTTTAGTTTTTTTCTGATTTCTGCTTGCTATTCATGGGCCTAGTTTTTCTTGTAAATATATTTTTATTTGGACTCAATTACACTAGAATCTGCTTCTCTGTAAGGGAAAAGAGTTAGTCTGCTATGGACTGCAACTTGTTTTGATAGCTGGTAACTTTGAACTAAAGGGACATTACTGTTATCAAAACAGCAACCAGCTTTTCTTGGAAGTAGCAACAGACATGGTCTTTTTTTTCCCCCTTCTTTCTGCCTGAGGTCGTATCCCTTGACTACAAGTACCATCTCTATGTTTTACTGAAGGCTTTTCCCTTTCAAATCTCACAGGCCAACTATAGAAAGATCAGAGTCTTGGGCAGAGTCCTCAAAAGGAAACAGTCTGGGGCATCAGAAGGCCATAAATTCAGCCAGAGTAGTGGTATTTGGAAACAACCTTAAGTCTCAATCTTAGAATGAAACTATATGATTTTTACATCCAGTTCAATTTTTGAGGTTATTTATTTTTTAGAGAGAATGAAGAGAAAGGATTAGTACATCAACTTTCAACCTGAAACATATGGAAAAACGTTAAATTCTTTTAATTGTACTAGAAAAAAAAATGTCTGCAAAGTATTTTAACTGAGTAGGTTTTGGCAAACATAAAAACTCAATTAAATAATTTTTTCCTATGAAACTTCTGGCATGTGCATAGACTGGATTTTCTTGTAATATTGTCTAAATTAGAAATCAAAATTGAGATAGACATTAACAGTGGTCAATCAAACTCTGATGCAAAAGTTCCCCATTTAGTGGAAGATCCTGACATCTTCCACCGGAAAAAAAAAAAAAAAAAAAAAGTAAAGGAAGTTCAACTGAGCTGCTATACCATCATGACCAGTGCAACTTTCAATAATGATGTGGCCCTGTGCTTTACAGCACAGTGAGATTATTCACAGTTAACTTCTGGACATGTTTTAACAATACAATTATCCTGCCATACTTATCCTAACCATTGAAAGAGGTTAGGTTGTGAGGATTGCAATGTTAAACTTGATATGTGTTGCCAATATGTATTTTTCTCCTCTGCCTCCTGAAATTCTTCCAAAAGTTCCTTAAAGAAAACGTTTATCAAGTCAAAAAAGATAAACCATTTGGGATATCTCAGTAGATGAAACATTTTAACCAAGTTTCAGAAGACGAGAAGTGTAGGAGAGAGATTACTGAGGTAGCTGAATGACAGCACTGTAATTCTAATGCAGTTATCCCCACTTTGGGATCCTGAGGAGAATAAAGTTGATTCACCCTGAAGAAATCCCAGGGAGACCTGTAGGCATCAGATTTAGTAAAAAGAAAAAGGGGAAAGTCTGAGGGCTGAGGATAGGAGGAATGGAAGTCTATATAAAAAAGAAATTGCTGGATCTCCTATGGCCAGATGACTACTACACCTCCCAGGAGATCACAGCTTTGTTCTCTGTAGATAGTGCCTGGAAAGACTCCAACTATCCTTGGCACACATGGATGTTAGTGAGGCAAGAAGCATAAAACTATTGTAGGTGTCCCTTGGTCACTTCCTCAAGATGCACTGTCCCGAGGGAACAACCAAGCATTGATCGCATGCCAATGCTCTCATTGCCAAGAAGTATAGAAAGAAAATATTTGTCTCTTTAAGCCTTCTTAGTGGGGAAAGGAGCTCTGCTTTCCAGTAAGTCCCACACATTGCAGATACACAGAAAAAGAAAGAAATTTTAGATAACTAATAGAAAAAAAATCACTTATCTACTCCTTGGGTTGCCCATTAGCCAGATGTTCCCTTCTTCCTATTCTTACCTTTCCCTCAAAAGAGTTACCATCCTACTTAAATATCCCTTTTACAACCCAAAATATAACTACTCCTCTCCAAAAGTAGGCAATCCATAGTCTGATAAATTACTAAATTCCTCCAAGTACAGGATCTCCACTTATTGTAATATGGTAGCACTGGTTCTTATCAGTGCTACCTAATGGGTATCATTAGAAATACACATTTGTATTCCTAAGGATGCTTAATCCTCAGCTATCCACAATTTATAAGGCTATATTAGCCCGCTATCAGCTTTGACTAGAGACATGGTGGTATGAAAGGGGACCACAAGAGATCACTTGACTTTCATCCACATGACTTCCAGATCCCACAGCATAGCAGAAATTCTATTCACCCCGATGAAAAAGGTAAATCACTCCAGACCATCCCTCCTAATTTTCCTGTTTTCCCAGTAATATTCAGTAAGCAACCTGAAAAACAGCAGAATATAGCTGAGATAACAGTGATCCCATCATGAAGGGGGATGGGTCACAATTCCATTTATCTCCTGATTGCCCTAAATCCTGCTGTTATCCATGGAGTACAGTCAATGTTTGGGTGCCCAGGAATCATTGTTAGCTCAGAGCCAGCATGCAATAGGCTCTGAAAACTTTAGCTATTTCCCATTCCCTAGTGCATAATCATTTGGTAAAAGACCACAGGTTTCTCTGAGGAAGATTAAAATAAAGATTCACAGTATTTACTTACTATGGTACTGATGCATCCTTCCTTAAGTCTACATTTATTATAAGAGCACTGATCCTGTGAATTGATTTAGATTTTGGAATTCCATTCTCAGGACCTACCTGAGTCTTAGGCATTGCAAGGTTTGGTCACCCTCAGTCCTATGTACACTTAGGCTACCACCGACAGTCCCCAAGGGCAAGGCCCTTCTGATTACCTATCATAGTGGCCACGTCCACTTTTTTTCTGATTGTTAAATACTCTTATGTGACTTCTGCTACCCTAGGATCTTTCTACCCCATTGATATCAGGGAACTCATTTTCAATTGCAGGACCCCCTTCAACATCCAAAGCATTGCAAGACTTTTCAGAGAATGTAGCACCCCTCTCACCAATATATTTATCAAGGCCTTGGTGAAGAGGGTATCTTCTGAACCCTCTTAACAACCCTCATTGACACCTCGTTATTGGTAACCACAGGTGGTAATTCGTTGTTTTGTCCTTGCATGCCATAAGCTACCAGATACTCACCAGACGTTAACTGGATTTATCACTGCCTGCAATTCCAGCTTAACCAGAGATAAGGTTCTTCTCTCCCTGGGGTTTTGAGACCATGGACTTTCTGGTGCCAGGCACCATAGAAGTTAGATCCATGATCGTAAATGCATAAAACTGACTTTGGCTAATTGATTTCAAAATAAAATTATTTAGTAGACTATTAGTAGTTTACAGAATCAACAAGAATGCTGGAAAATAGCTCAGAAATGACAAGAATAGCTCAGAAAATGACAAGAAGCAAGAGAGACATGGCAGTCAAGAAAAGAGTCAATGTCATAACCTGTGAACAGTCTAGTTAGGATGCCACCATTGGTGCCACCCCAACAAAACACCCTCTATGGAGCCACTGGACTCTACCTTGGCTGAGCATAGGTCATATGGCCAAGCCCTAACTGCCCCAGAGTATGGGGAAGGAATATACTATTGACTTCCAACTCCCACACAATGAAGAATCCTCTCCAAGTAGAAACAGTGCTTGAATGGTGGCTGGCAAAACTAACCAAATCCTTACTACATTTTTTAAAAGTTCTAATAGCCATCTATTCAACAATAAGTTTAAAAGTTGATAATAAAACAAAATTTGATAATTTCACACTGCATACGTTACCTTGAGTTTTAAATGTTTTTAAAACTAAGAACATCCTCAGATAAGAAGTGTACAGAAGATTCTAAACATTTATCAAACTCTTATTCAACAAAGTATCAAACTTCATTCCTTTCAGGCAATGGCCACAGTTTTCTTCATTCTGTAAGCAACTGTGTCTTATTATCTTATGTAGTAGGTTTGAAACAAGTAAAGGTACAGGGGGAAAGTGCTCTTATACTTTATTTGTGTATGATATCATAGAAAAAAAATCACTTACTGCATTTTATTATATATTTATTTATCTTTCCTTTAGTTTAGACTATTAGCTCCACCAGTGAAAAAGCTATTTCAGAATTATATCTATACTTAGCATAGAACAGAACATCAATACATATTTTTGGAATTTAAATAATTAATAACTACTTTCCTTTGGAATTTATCTTTGTTTTTGTTGCATTTGCTTTTGGGTTCTTGTTCATGAAGTCTTTGCCTAAGCCAATGTCTAGAAGGGTTTTTCCAACGTTATCTTCTAGAATTTTTGTGGTTTTAGGCTTCAGATTTAGGTCTTTGATCCATGTTGAGTTGATTGTTGTATAAGGTGAAAGATGAGGATCCAGTTTCATTCTCCTACAGGTGGCTAACCAATTATTCCAGCACCATTTGTTTAAATAAGCTGTCCTTTCCCCCACTTTGGTTTTGTTTGTATTGTCAAAGATCAGTTGGCTGTTAAATATCTGCCTTTATTTCTGGGTTCTCTATTCTGTTCCATTGGTCTGTGTGCCTATTTTTAACACCAGTACTATGCTGTTTTGGTGACTATGGCCTTACAGTATGGTTTGAAGTCGGGTAATGTGATGACTCTAGATGTGTTCTTTTTGCTTAGTTTTGCATTGGCTATATGAGCTCTTTTTTGGTTCCATATAAATTTTAGGATTGTTTTTTCTAGTTATTGAAGAATGATGGTGGTATTTTGATTAGAATTGTATTGAATTTGTAGATTGCTTTTGGCAGCATGGTCATTTTCACAATATTGATTCTACCTATCCATGAGCATGGGATGCATTTTAATTTGTTTGTGTCATCTATGATTTCTTTCACCAATGTGATTTGTAGCTTTCCTTGTAGAGGTCTTTCACCTCCTTGGTTAGTCTTAAGGTTTTTTTGTTTTGCTTTGTTTTCTGTTTTTGGTTTTGTTTTTCTGCAGCTGTTGTTAAGAGGTTGTGTTCTTGATTTGATTCTCAGCTTGGTCACTGTTGATGTATAGCAGGACTACTGATTTGTGTACATTAATTTTGTATTTGAAACTTTACTGAATTCATTTATCAGTTCTAGGAACTTTTTAGATGAGTCTTTAGGGTTTTATAAGAATATAATCATATCATCAGTGAAGAGCACCTTATTTGGATGCTCTTTCTTTCTTTATCTTGTCTGATTGCTCTGGCTAGGACTTCCAGTTCTATGTCGAATATAAGCTGTGAAAGTGGGAGTCTTTGCCTTGTTCTAGTTCTCAGGGGAATGCTTTCAACTTTCCCTGTTCAATATAATGTTGGTGTTTGCCATAGATGGCTTTTATTACCTTAAGATATATCCCTTCTGGGCCAGTTTTGCTGAGGGTTTTAGTCACAAAGGGATGCTGGATTTTTTGTGACTATCACAAAGGGATGCTGGATTCAAATGCTTTTTCTGAGTCTATTAAGATGATCACGTGATTTTTGTTTTTAATTCTGTTTATGTGGTGTATCATATTTATTGACTTGCATATGTTAAACCTTCTGTCCATCTCTGGTATGAAACCCACTTGATCATGGCGGATTATCTTTTTTATATGTTATTGGATTTGGTTAATCTAGTGTTTTGTTGAGGAGTCTTGCATCTATGTTCATCAGGGACATTGGTCTGTAGTTTTGTGTGTGTTTTTTTTTTTTTTTTTTTTTTTTTTTGGTTATGTCCTCTCCTGGTTTTGGTGTTAGAGTGATAATGACTTATCATTGTCATAGAATGATTTAGGGAGGATTCCCTCTTTCTGTATCTGGTGGAATCGTGTCAGAAGGATTGGTGCAAATTCTTCTTTGAATGTCTGATAGAATTCAACTGTGAAACCATCTGGTCCTGGACTTTTTTGTTGGCATTTTTTAAATTACCATCTTAATCTTGCTGCTTGCTATTGGTCTGCTCAGAGATTTTATTTCTTCCTGTTTTAATCTAGGAGGGTTGTATATTTCCAAGAATTAATGCATCTCCCATAGGTTTCCTAGTTTGTGCAAATAAAGGTATTCATAGTAGCCTTGAATTATATTTTGTATTTCTGTGGTATTGTTTGTAATATCTTCCATTTCATTTCTAATTCAGGTTATTTGGACCTTCTCTTCTATTCTTGATTAATCTCACTAATGGTCTATCAATTTTATTTATCTTTTCAAAAAACACCTTTTTGTTTAATTTACTTTTTGTGTGTTTTCTTTCAATTTCATTTAGTTCTGTTTTGATCTTGGTTATTTCTTTTCTTTTGCTGGGTTTGGGTTTAGTTTGTTCTTGTTCCTCCAGCTCCTTGAGGTGTGACCTTAGATTGTTTATTTGTGCTCTTTCAGACTTGTTCATGTCGCCATTTAACGCTATGAACTTTCCTCTTAGCATTACCTTTGCTGTATCCCAGAGGTTTTGATAGGTTGTGTCACTATTATTGTTCAGTTCAAAGAATTTTTAAATTTTGATCTTGAATTTATAATTGATCCAATGATTATCCTGAACATAATTTAGGATTATGTTTTCCAAAATTTTAATTTTCATGTATTTGCATGGTTTTGAGGGCTCCTTTTGGAGTTTATTTCAATTTTTTTCCACTGTGGTCTAAGAAAGTACTTGATATAATTTTGATTTTCTTTAAGTTGTTGAGACCTGTTTTGTGACCTACCATATGGTCTATCTTGGAGAATATTCCATATGCTGATGAATAGACTGTATATTCTGCAGTTGTTAAGTAGAATGTTCTGTAAATATCTGTTAAGATCATTTGTTCTAGGGTATAGTTTAAGTCCATTTTTGTTCACTTTCTGTTTTGATGAACTGTCTTCTGCTGTCAGTGGAGTATTGAAGTCCTCCACTATTATTGTATTGCTGTCTATCTCATTTCTTAGGTCTAGTAGTAATAGTTTTATAAATTTGGGAGCTCCAGTGTTAAGTGCATATATATTTAGGATTGTGTTATTTTCCTGTTGAACTAGTGATTATATAATGACTTTTATCATTATATAATGTCTTTGTCTTTTTTTAACTGTTATTGCTTTAAAGTTTTTTTCTGTCTGATATAAGAATAGCTACCCCTGCTCACTTTTGGTGTCCATTTGCATGGAGTAACTTTTTCTGCCCCTTTACCTTAAATTTATGTCAGTTGTTATGTGTTAGGTGAGTCTCTTGAAGAAAGAAGATACTTGGTTAGTGAATTTGTGTCTATTCTGCCATTTTGCATCCTTTAAGTGGAGAATTTAGGCCATTTATATTCAACATTAGTATTGAGATGTGAGGTACTATTCTATTCATTGTGCTATTTGTTGTCTGAATACCTTGTTTCTTCATTGTGTTTTTGTTTTACAGGTCCTGTAAGATTTACGCTTTAAGGAGATTCATTTTGGTGTATTTTAAGGATTTATTTCAAGATTTAGAGCTCCTTTGAACAGTTCTTGTAGTGCTGGCTTGGTAGTGTCAAATTCTCTCGGCATTTGCTTGTCTGAAAAATATTGTATCTCTCCTTCATTTATGAAGCTTAGTTTCACTGGATACAAAATTCATGGCTATTAACTGTTTTGTTGTTTAAAGAAGCCAAAGATAGGACACAAATCCTTTCCAACTTGTAGAGTTTCTGCTGAGAAGTCTGCTGTTAATCTGATAAGTTTTCCTTTATATGTTACCTGATGCAGATTTTTCCCTTCTTCTTGACTTTAGATAACCTGATGACTATATGCATAAGTTATTAACTTTTTGCAATGAATTTCCCAGGTGTTCTTTGAGCTTCTTGTATTTGGATGTCCAGGTCTCTAGCAAGGCTGGAGAAGTTTTATTATTCCCTCAAATATGTTTTCCAAATTTTTACATTTCTCTTCTTCCTCAGGAACACCAATCATTCTTAGGTTTGGTCATTTAACATAATCCCAAACTTCTTGGAGGCTTTGTTCATTTTTCTTCTTTGTCTTTATCAGATTGGGTTAATTCAAAAGGCTTGTATTCAAGCTCTGAAATTCTTTCTTCTGCTTGTTTGAGTCTATTGTTGAGACTGTCCAGTGTCTATTGCATTTCTCTAAGTGTGTCCTTCATTTCCAGAAGTTGTAATTGATTTTTATTTATGCTATCTATTTCTCTGGAGATTTTTCCATCCATATCCTATAACGTTTTTAAATTTAAGTTGATATTCACCTTTCAGCAGTTTAATAATCAACTTTCTGAATTCTTTTTCTGGCAATTCAGAGATTTCTTCTTGGTTTGGATCCATTGCTGGTGAGCTATGTGGTCTTTCAGGGATGTTAAAGAACTTTGCTTTGTCATATTACCAGAATTGTTTTTCTGGTTTCTTCTCATTTGGGTAGACTATGTGAAAGGGAAGATTTGGGGCTTAAGGGTGACTGTTCAGATTATTTTGTTCCATGAGTTGCTCCCTTCATGTGGTGCTCTCCCCTTCCCCTAGGAATGGGGCTTCCTGGGAGCCGAATTGCAGTGATTGTTATTTCTCTGCTGAGTTTCACCAGCCAGCAGAGCTACCAGGCTCTGGGCTGGTACTGGGGAGTGTCTGCAAAGAGTCTTGTGATGTGATCTGTCTTCATGTCTCTCAGCAGGGATACCAGCACCTGCTCCACTGGAGGTAGCAGGGGAGTGAATTGGACTTTGTGAGGGTCCTTGGTTATGGTTTAGTTTAGTGCATTGGTTTTGTGTTGTTTGGCCTCCAACTAGGAGATGGCACTTTCAGGAAAACATCAGCTGTAATAGTATAGGGAGGATACAAGCTTGTCCTAGGGTTGCCTGGATAAATATTTGGGTTTCTCAGTTGGTGAGCAGGACCATAGAGCCCCCAAGAGATTACATCCTTTGTCTTTGGCTACCAAGGTAGATAGGGAAAGACCCTAAGGTGTGGGCAAGGTTAGACACGTCTGAGCTCAGATTCTCCTTGGTTGGGGCTTGCTGTGGCTGCTGTGGGGGATGGTGGTATGGCTCTCAGACCTATGGAGTTATGTTCCCAGGGGGATTATGATTGCCTCGCTGTGTCATACAGGTCGCCAGGGAAGTGGAGAAAAGCTGGCAGTGACCAGGCCTCACCCAGCTCCCACACAGCCAAAAGTCTGGTCTCATTCCCACCATTCCCCCTGAGTATCGCTGACTTTATTTCCAGGCAGGGTGAGCAGGGCTGAGAACTTGCCCCAGGCTCTAAGTCTCCCCACTGAGAAAGCAAGCAGGGCTTTCAGGAATCCTGCCCACCACCTGCTGTGTCTTCTGTGCTCATATCTGTACTCCCCTTTCGCCCTGTCCCCTGGATTCTGTACAGGAAACCTCACATTAGATCAAAATTATTACAAAGTTCAGATGGAAGTTTTCTTCTCCCTGTGGTCTTTCCCCAGTTCCACTGGCAGCCCTCTCCAAGGACCCCTGTGAGACAAAGTCAAAAATGGCTTCCCTTTGGATCGAGAGTACCCACAGGGCTCTTCCCACTGCTTCCTCTAGCCATGTATTTCACTAGGCTAATTGTATCCTTATTCCTACAAGTTAGTTACAAGAAGAAATAATGTTATCTCATTCTCTAAGAAGAGAAGAATAAAACATGGAAACATTGAGTTGCCCACGATCATATAACTTGTCAGTCTGTGTTTTCTGACGTCACATTCCATGCTTCTGCCACCACATTATAACGTCTTTGTTTACAGATTAAATGTTCTCCCTCTCAGCTTTGGAAAACTTTACACACTTGAATTAAAGCCATTTTCATGCTTCCAAGATATATTTTAATTTTCATAGGTCATGTCTTTTCTTGACCAAATCATACCCTGAGAAAGAAAAATATTTTTATTCTTGACTTCCTGGAAGTTTTGATGGCCTTCTGGGGTCATATAACCTTGACAGAGTTGGCAAAGGAATTCAAAGCTTTCATTTGAAATATAGACAGAAAAGCATCTTACAAAATCAGTTTTACTAAGTCAGAACTATTAACCTGAACTTTAATGCCTTAAGCAGACAAGTTATAAAACAACACTAAAGGGTGGAAACAACTGTCAAATTATGTTTTCTCTTTGAAGTATAAATTAGAAAAACAAACTTTGAGAAACATGTAAAGGGGGGAAGTGTTTTAAGAAATGGCCCAGGAAAATGTACCAAATAAATATATAAATATAAATGAATTTTAGTAGTTATGTTTCAGTGTATTTGATATGCAAATAATTTCTATATTATAGAAGTTATGTCATAACACCCAAAAGTCCTTGTTCACATTCTACTTTCTCAGTGTTTCTCATCAGTGACATTCTCTTTGTTCTTACTACTATTCACCCAATTTTAGAAGCTTATTATTTCTTCCCTGAATGCAATTGAAATGTTCAGTTCAGGCTGGGCACTTTGGGAGGCCGAGATAGGCAGATCACTTAAAGCCGGGAATTTGAGACCAGCCTAGGCAACATGGTGAAACCCTCATCTCTACTAAAAATACAAAAATTAGCCAGGTGCAGTGATGCACTCCTGTAATTCCAGCTACTTGAGGAGCTGAGGCACAAGAATCATTTGAACCCAGGAGGCGGAGGTTGCATCGAACTGAGATTGCACCAGTGGACTCCAGCCTTGGAGCCTGGATGACAGAGTGAGACTCTATCTCAAAACAAATGAAGAGAAAATAATAGAAAAGAAACATTTAATTCAAAATATGTTTATCAAATGCCCATTTTATTCATGGCTCAGTGCTGGTCCTTTGGGAGCTACAGACAAGAATATGTCTGTATTGCTGTTGCTTTAAAGAAATTCACAGACTGCAATAAGACATACACAGAGTCAACTACTGATGACATAAATCGGGTTTGGTTGGGGCTAAAATAAAAATATAACCAATGGCAGAATGGTAGAGAGAAGATTATTCTGGCTGAGATATGGAAAACTTCATACAGGTTTGAATTGGGTCTTACCTATCACAATAGCCTACAAATGGGTTTCATTTTTCAGCCTATATCACTTTCACCAAATTATGCATTATAGTACTACCAGAAATAATTTTCTAAAACTAACATCCATATACGCCACCTCATCTTCTCAAATCTTTTTATATCTTTCTATAGCCTTCAATGCAAAAACTAAAAGGAAAGTGTACAGCATGGAATTGGGTTTCCACCTACCAATTGGGCTCATCTAAGTTTAAACATTGTTCACAGCTCCCAGCTGTATCTATCACTGGGAATTGCCCCTAGTTGCAGAAGACTGTCTTCCCCAAGGTTATAACCTTTCCAAGTAATTTCCCATTGCCAATGACTAACAGATGCACAGATATAAAGACGTGGCCAAATTACTTCAATTCAGTGCACCTCTGAAAGGTCTTCCTAGCTCAAGAGCTTCTGAGGATAGACCAAGTCCTCAGAGCACCTGTGCCACAGGTCAGTTTCTCTTTCTTCCTCTTTCTTTCAAAGGTATTATCCTATAAATCTTCTGCATCAACTTTTCATATCAGAATCTGGTCCCAAGGAACCCCATCCAAGATGTAAAGAGCCAATGATTACACCCAACACACATCATGGCCGTCAGGCTCTAGAGTCAGACTGCCTGTCCACAAATCCTTTCTAAATCACTTTGTTCAGAACTAATTGCTTCTTTTGTACACATTGTGCTCCTTTTGTTTTAGAATGTATTATTTATCTTACTTACCTTACTGTGAGTTGGTAATGTATAACTGCCTGCCTTGTGGTTATACGCTATTTTAAATTTCTCATGTTCTTGACCCAATAATACTTAGTAAAGCATATGATATTTCATCTCTCAACAAAAATTATGGGACTCACTGAATAAACATCATACATAGCTTTAAAGAAAATATTTTAAACTGCTAGAAGTAAATTTTACCCCCAGATTCCCCGTGCTTTGTCTTTTTTGCCTCTTTCTGGGTGTCTCTGACACCTCCTTGTGGGTACCGGATATCTTCCTGGTTCCATTTATTGCCTTCCATGTTGAAGTTTACTCTCAAGATACAGCCTGAATGTCTTACAAGGTATAAAAGGCTCCTCAAGACCTGGAAAAGCCTTCTGAGAAAGTGTTTTTCCTGGCTTAACATTCTTTTTTTTTTTTTTTTTTTTTTTGAGACAGAGTCTCGCTCTGTCGCCCAGGCTGGGGTGCAGTGGCGCGATCTGGGCTCACTGCAAGTTCCGCCTCCTGGGTTCACACCATTCTCCTGCCTCAGCCTCCCGCATAGCTGGAACTACAGGCGCCCACCGCCACGCCAGGCTAATTTTTTGTATTTTCAGTAGAGACGGGATTTCACCTCTGGCTTAACACTGTTTAATCCTATAATTAATCTATCCACATAGCACTATTCAGTATGTGCTAAATTGCTGCCTCTGTACATTAGCTCACACCGTTTCCTCAATCTGGAATCCTCCTCTCCTGAATACTACCAGTACTTCATGAAGAACTGACCTCAGATGACAGGTCTTTCAGAAAGCTATCTTTGAAAACACCAAAGAGAGTAATTTTTCCTCTACATTCCCATATCACTCTGTGACATTCAACATATAATAAGGCATTCATCAAATTAGCTGTGCTACAAAATGTTGCCCATTTTTATACAGCATGTAATAAAACAAAGTAATCTATGATTAGAAAATAGGATGATGGCTTCATTTTTAATGTCCTTTTGTAATGTCCTACCTACACCTTTTTTGTGAGTTTATCATAATACTTAGTCATTGCCTATTTTCTGATGCTCTTCTTCATTTAGTTATCAGCACCTTTACTCAGGGTTTTCTATCTCTGGTTCTTACATGTCTGGCCTATAGTGAAGACTCTTTAATGCTTGGTAAATGTCTGTCATCCCCACCAAACTGTGAGGTCACAAAATATCTCTGCCTTCTTCATGTCTCTATCCCCAGAATCTCACATAGTGTTCAGAATATGAGATTTGCATAAAACATTTTTTGTTCAATGAAAGAATAAATCATAGCCTTCGTCAAATGTTATCCGTATTATAGATATCGTTGCATTCAGTTTCTTCTACTAGGTGGAAAGCTACTGATATTCAGGGATTGTGACTTATCTTTCTTTACATTTTCTGCCCCAAATACCATGTTACAGACTTTTAATGTAGAAGTGATCAAATGAAGAGAGGTGGTTGACCATATGAAGGAAATAAATGTCCAAATGGTTACAGGATAAAGTCTTCCACAGAAAGAATTAAACTCAGGTAACGTATTTTTCAACTTCAGCAAACTAATTGTTTTGAGAAGAGAAAAAAAATCTTAAATTATACCACTTAGTCCTACACAAAACATTTATTGGGTAACCAAAATGACCTTCTGAAATGAAAGGACTTACAATGCTTATTAATAGAGTTTCACAATCCTAACAAATGGAATTGGCAAGAAAAGAAAAATAGAGAAGAATCACACAATTCATGCTATAATGAAAATCACATTTTTCGTTCTTTAATTACTTAGTGGTTGTTTATTATTTAAGAGCTCCAGTTTCTGGTAAAACTGCAAAGAAGAGATGAGTCTTCCCATTTTAGTGGTCTTTTTCTCTCTATTGTCCCAAACGTTTTCTAATGAGCCATCCCAAGCACATATCACCTCAAACTTTTTCAGACTACAAACTACAACCACCTGTGGTTGTAGTAATCAGTAATCAAGGAATCCAAGGAAATCAGTAATCCAAGGAAAAACAAATCTCTCACTTACTACAAAATAGAGATAACAATCAATTGATAATGTATTATTTTTCTCATGACTTTTTTTTTATAATGTGAGAAACCAATTTTATTAGCTCCTTCATTTTAAAAAGGAAGTTCCTCAGAATGGAAGACCAAACATCTTATGTTCTCACTCATAAGTGGGAGCTAAGCTATGAAAATGCAAAGGCATAAAAATGATATAATGAACTTCGGGGATTTAAGGGGAAAGGGTGGGAAGGGTGCGAGGGATAAAAGGCAACAAATTGGGTTCAGTGTATACTGCCCAGATGATGGGTGCACCAAAATCTCATCAATCACTACTAAAGAACTTACTCATGTAACCAAATACCACCTGTTCCCCAAAAACCTATGGTAAAAAAAATTAAAAATAAATAAAAATAAAATTTCATGTTAGAAAAAAAGCAAGCTCAAAATGTGTACTTAGGTGTGCTGCAGAATGTTGTCCATATTTGTGCAGCATCTAATAAGTTAAAGAAGAAAAACCAGTGGCCATAAATCACTGCAATAAGTACACATTCTCTTGGTCCCTCTTCAGTTCTATAATATCCATATATAGCTCGTGTATAATACTAGTGTTATTATTGTGCTTATAAACATTTATTTTCAGATATATCTTTTCCAATAAGTGATTAGTTCTTTAAGACAGAAACTGTCTTCTATATCTGTATCCTAAGTGCCTAGTCTGTGGTGATAACTGTCAGTTTAATAAGCTAAGTAAGAAAATAATGGTTTGTTGTGCAATATATACAAATGTAATATATTTGGATCATGAATACTGCTCTTGTTTAGCAATTTAAACCATTTTAATTCTACTAAATCTAAACACTCCCAGTCCACATATTAATTTACCAGTGTTAAAATGCTATTTCATTCTGTTATAAGATTGCATAAACAAAAAGCAAAGAAGTGTAAACATATGAAAACTACTCACATAAAGACAGTACACAGCCCAGAGTGTGTTCTGTCTTGTAAGCAGTGATCAGCCTTTTTGAAGAGCCCTCATTATCAAATGAAGCCAAAATTTTTAACAGCTTTAATGAGGCACTATTGATATACAAAGACCTGCACACATTTGATGTGTATAGTTTGATGAGTTTAGACATATGCAAACACCAGTGATAACACCACCAGAATCAAGGTAATAAACATACCCAACACTCCCAAAGTTTCTTTGTGTCCCATTTTTGTGATAAGAATATTTAACATAAAATCTACTCAGTTAACAAATTTTGAACTGTACAATACATAATTGTTAACTATAAGTATTATGTTATACAGTAGATCTCTAGAACTTCTTTATCTAGCACAAGTAAAGCTTTATACTCATTGAACAAGTCCTTATTTCCCTCACCCCCAGCTCCTGGCAACCACATTGTATTCTCGCCCTCTGTGAGTTTTACTATTATAGATACCTCATGTAAGTAGAATCAGGCAGTATTCATCCCTCTGTGCCTGGCTTATTCTACCTAGCATAATGTTCTCCAGTTGTCACAGATGGCAGGATTCCCTTCTTTTTTAAAGCTAAATAATTCCACTGTATGTGTATATACCACATTTTCTTTATCTATTCATCTGTCAATGGGCACTTGGGTTGTTTACATATTTTGGCTATTGTGAATAATGCTGCAATGAGCATGAGTGTGCAAATATCTCTCTGAGATCCTTATTTTAATTATTTTGGATATATGCCCAGATTTGGAATTGCTGGATCATATGGTAGTTCTTTTTAAATTTTTTTGAGTAACCTCCATACCATTTTCCATAACTGCTATACCATTTTACATTCCCACCAACAGTGTACAAGTGTTCTAATTATTCCAAGTCCTCACCAACACTTATATTTTGGGTTTTTGATATTAGCCATTCTAACAGATGTGAGGTGATAAATTCTCATAGTTTTGATTTGCATTTCCCTGACAATTAATGATGTTGAACATTTTTTCATACACTTACTAGCCATTTGTATGTCTTCTTTGGATTAATATCTGCTCAAGTTCTTCTTTCCGAAAGCCAGATAAGCCTATACCATTTTTAGCTGTGATACAGGATATGTATGGCCCCTTACAAGTCAGAACTATAGTATCTGTCTCTGAACTTGGAAATATTTCAAAAGGGATTCTGCAAATGAGAAGAAACATATCATCACAAACCTATCTTTTAATGGGTCTTGCAACATTTGCACCTACTTTTCAATATCGACTGCACCTCCTGTTTAATTGACATAAATGTTAAGTCCAGTGAAGGCAAAAGACCAGGACAGGAGTGGTAATTAGACAGGTCTGAGGCCACAGGACTTGCCTTGTTTACAGAATAATCTATGGACTCTTGAAGCAATATACATATATGCATTACTTAACCTTCAAAACAACTTGATGACATAGGGCACTAATATCATTTTACACATAACAAACTGAAGAACTGAGAGTTCAAGAAACTTACCCAAGGTGACACAACTAGTAAGCAGCAGATATCATTCAAGTGCTGACAGGCTGCAGTTGCTGGTTTTCTAATCTCTTCTTCTGTATTTTGTGGCATGGTAGAATGTCTGGCATATAGCTGGCACTCAATAAATGCAGAATAGATGGATGAGCAATATTGATGCTAGAAGGTTTTATAAATCAAGCTATCAATCAAGTTGAACAAAATAAGACTTTTGACTCAAAATAATATTATTTTGACTCAAAAAATTGTAGGTCAGTCAGAGGCAGGTCCCGTTTCCCTAGGCAGTGAAAGAGTCAGTGTCAAGAATAAAGTAGTGAGGATCAGCATTAGACCAGGGAGACTATGAAATAAAAAGTTAAAGGGATCTACAAGGCGATAGAAATATAAAATTCAGTTTTGAGAAAGTTGTAGTCAAAATATGGGCAACAGAACCAGGAAAAACTTCCAGTAAGGAGAGTAGAGGTTGAATTTTTTTTGAAGCAAATAATAATAATAATAATAATAATAAAGTAAAAAAATCTCCAGAGATTTAGTTTCCTTATAAACTTCTGTCTAGAATCATTTTTCTTCTCAAAGTATAAGCAGGCAGTTATCATGGATATAATAAAGAACTGAAAGAGCAAGGAAATAGGTGTCTGACATCAACTCTCATCACCTAGATGATCTTAAAAAGCTAAGTCCCTAAAACACAAATTTTTAAAGGATTTAAAATTTGGCAGGACTCATCTGTCCACTTGGAAACTAGTATATTTTATGTATGTGAGCTGGATAATGTATTTTTATTATTCTTCTAAAGTCAATGGTTACAAAATTTGTTTGACTTTGATTACATCCTATACACTCAGTCTTGGTCATTCACATAAAATAATCTGTGATGTAAGTTTTTTGTTTCCTTATTATTCATGACTAATTTTTCTGTGCTAGCTCTTCTGATCCATGGGCAATTATTATGCCTAAAGTCTTTCTGTGTAAACACCTTATGGTATGTGTTTTTCACACTGGAAGGAAATTATACAAGTGGAAGACTATGACAAAGAATTGAAAAGTTATGTGACCCAAACCAAACGCTAGAGAAGTGTATAAATTTCCAGAATGGAAGCAAAAGATTCCAACCACACACGGTTGTGAAAATTTTCAAAGGAAAATTCCAAGAAGCCAAAATTCTACTGTTTCCTTCGTAGTTGTTTGAGAAAAAAAAAAGCAACCAGCTGGGATCCCTTTATTTCCACATCTGAAAGTATGTAGCAGTGTGGCAAATGGTTTTCTCAAATGAATAAATAATATTCTTTTTGGAATCATTGAATCAAGATTTTGAAGAGTTTCTAGGAGGATATCATCTTTTTTCAAGTGAAATTATATCTTAGCCATATTAGAAGAAAGAAATTATTTTAAAAGGCATCCAGAAATGTCTAAACTGCTCCTTAGTGTATCTTATAAATGCTTCCAGAATGATCGCTGCAACTTCTTGCATGTCAAATATCAGATATTAAAATCTTCACATATCTGTTTAAAGATATCACAACAATACCTCAGAGATGATATAATCCTCATTTTACCGGCAAAGATTACGAGTCTCAGGGAATCTAAGCAAGTTGCTGAAAGCTGACAATCATTGGGACCAGAACTCAGAGTCAGATTTGTCTGGCTGTAAAGTCTGAGCTCTTCCCACCACACCTCCATTGTCATTCACTAGACCACAAATTCATCAGACACATTTTAGATTATTCCCTCCAACACATTGTCAGTATAGCTGGAGAAAATGTTTTGTTTTATTTGCCACTATCTAGATTATCTGCTTGCTTAATCTCACTTGAATACACCTTTACTCTAAAGTATATGTAAATCAAGTAAATCTATTGATTTCTACCACCTTAGTGATGGTTCCTAACTCAAACTAATAATGTGAAACCAGGTTGAAGGTTGCAAGTCAACATAAAATAGTCAAAGTCTTTTCTATTTACTCTAAGTGTTTCTTTTTGACTTCCTACTTTGACTTTATATCATATAATATTTGGGGGGACTTTTTGGTGGATTGGATTATTGTTCTCATTTATTCACTTACTCATGTGACCTTGCAATGTGTTAGAATGGGAAGAGAATATACTTTACATATATATATTGTCTTCTTCCCCTTCCCTCTCCTCTTCTCCTCCCCCTCTAAATGTTGAGATTTGCTACATGACTTGTTTCAGCAAACGCAGCGTTAGTAGACATGGCTAAAGCAAAGGCCATATACATGTTTGTGTAGTTTGATTTGGCTTTTTGCATGCCTATGATATTCCATAAAAACAATATACCCAAGGTAACCTCTGATCCCAGAAGATCATAGGGGCTTTTAGAAGAATAGAGGGGCTTGTACAGCCCAGATCAGCAGATCTACACACAAATCGGTGACAAAATTAAATGCTTTTCATTGTAAGCCACTGAGTTTCAATGCTTTTACACAGCATTATTGAGGCAGTGATTAACTAATGCATTCATGGTGTGGTCTAACTGGTTACATGGCTCAAGGACAATGGGACCTCTGGATAAGCTACCAGTAGTCTCATTTCCATAAGGACTTGTGGAATAAAAATTTTAAGGGGTTTGGGAATAACTGATTTTCTGGTGCCAGACAAAGCAAGAGAAATGAAGGCCTGCACATTTCCATAAAAGAATGGGAAGTGCTAGTTTAGAAGGTATCGCCAGGACATCTTGAGGTAGGAGTTAATTGTCACATTCTGAAGTTCCATGGTCATAGCAGGGTCATCAAAATAAAACAAGAACCACCTAAGATGTCTCTAAGAGGAGAGCTAGAACCAGCCACAAGTTAAGTTAGAAATAGCTTATACCAGCCACAGTCAGAGTCCCATAATTATCTAGGTAAAGATAAAATCAATTATCACTGTGATTGTAACACAGTCCTTAGGTGTTTTCTCTGGGGAGAGAAGGAATAAAAATAGAACATAAAAATAAATGTTAAGATTCAAAGAATGGCATCAGTATTATCTTTAAATCAAAAAGAACATTACAGATTCATATTCTACTTCCATGGATGGTTAAAACAAATCCAAGGAAAGTAGGCAAGTTGTACAAATATGCCCAGGATGCCAACAGCAAAGATAGATTAAGAACCTAGTCATCTGAATATGCACTGCAGTTCTCCTGTTGCTACTCACAAGTAAGCAGATGGTGTTTTATTTCAAAAACCTCACATCTGTATTATAGAGTTTACAGCTTGTGTTCAGGTTATGTTAGTGACTTAAATTTCCAACTAATATTACTGAAATTCAGGGATACTGAGTGACTTAATGAAAATGTCAGTCATCCTCAAAATCATTATTTTGCTAAATCCTTCATTCCCAATTCTTTCTTAAAGAACTATTATCCTGAATAACAAATACAATTTTTCAGATGATTTTATTTTGTAATATTTGATGTCTACATAAAAGTATATATATATAACATACATAAATATTGTGATGCATAATAGCAAAACACGTGGGAACTCCTTCCCAAGCCTTCTATGTAACCACTGTTCTGGTTTTGTTGTTTATCATGCCTTACTATTTACACTTTTATTACATGTGCATATGTATATCTGAACACAGTATTGCATGGCTTTGAACTTTATAAAAGTGATATCATATTGTATACAGATTTCTAAAACTCACTTTTATTTCTCAGATTCAGTCCTATTCTGTGTTTGTGGTTCATTCATTTTCATTGTTATTTTACGGTGTGAATAAGCCATAATTTAAAAATGTATTCTCCTGTGTATAAATAATTGGGTTGTTTCCAGTTTTTTTCTATAACAATCCTTCTATTAAAAAATCTTGTATACATCTCTTAGTGAACATGAACAAGAGTTTCTCGGGTGTATATATCTAGACGTGGATTTGCAGGGTTGTAGCTCGTGCAGAAAAGCATGTTCCTAGTGGTTGCACCATATACTTTCCCACAGCAGCATTGGAGCACTCAAAACACTTGGCGTTCTCCAGTTTCTTAGTTTTTGGCAATGTGTGGCTGCTAAGCTGTATCTCATGCAGCTTTTATTTGCATTTTCCTGATTTATAAGATTGAGCATCTTTTCACAGGTGTTTTTCTGTTTTATATGTTTTTCTGTTTATGTTTTCCCTTTGTTGAAATGTCTGTTCATATCTTTTGACCGTTTTATTATTAGTATTTTGTTAATTTTTAGTAATCTGTAATATTCTTTATGTGTTATTGATACAAATTCTTTTTCAGTTATGTATCTTGGAAATATACTCTCCAGGTTTTAATGTTTTAGTCTTTGTGATGTCTTCTGATAAAAAGAGTTCACAATTTCAAAGCAGTAAATCAATCTTTCTTCTTCTCTTTAGTGATTTTATGCCTCATTAAAAACTTTTCTATATCCTGAACTCATTAAGGTAGTCACCCTTACACTATCCTCTAAATACTTTAAAATTTGCCTTTCCCATTTGAATTTTTCAACTGCATTTTTTATATGTATTGTATGTATTTCAGGTGTACAACATGATGTTTTGATATGCATAATAAATGGTTACCACAGTCAAGCAAATTAGCATATCCATCATCTCACAAACACCCCCCTGCTCATTTTAATATCTTTGGAAATGATGTTATGTGTATAGTATAGTCAATTCCCCTATATAGGTAACCAAATATCTCAGCACCATTTATTGAATAGTTGTACATTTCCTCAGTGATCTGTAATGACATCTCTATCATATATCAAATTATCATGTACTTATGGGTCTATTTCTGGTCTCTCTATACTGTTCCTATCTTAGCCTGTTTTCTTCTGCTATAACAGAATACCACCAACTAGGTAATTTATAAATAGAACAGAAGTTTATTTGGCTCATGGTTCTGGAGCCTGGGAAATCCAAGAACATGATGAGTTATCCCATGGCAGAATATTACATGAGAACATGAGACAGAGAGCAAATGGGAGCCAAAATTGTCCTTTTACCAGGAGCCCATTTCCAGGATAACTAACCTATTTCCAAGAGATAATGGCATTAATTCATGAATTAGGGCAGAGCCCTAATCACCTCTCAAAAGCCCCACCTCCCAATACCATTACATTGGCAATTAAATTTCAACATGAGTTTTGCAGGAGAAATTGAAATCACGGTAGTGGCATTTCTTGGTATTACTATTCCTGCTTTAATACCAGGCTCTCTTGGTTATTTATTGCTTTAAAAATGCCTTACTTTCTGACAGAGCAAATCTATCTTTTGCTATACTTTATTAGAAAGGTTTTGACTCACTTGTAGACCCTCTTCATCTATATATATTTTCCAATAAATATGTCAAGTTTCTTAAAAATCTTAATTTTTTGCTGGAATTGCATTGTACTTAAAGATCAATGTGCAGAAAATTTGTGCCTTGGTGACAGTGTGTCTATCAACGAACATGGTTTTATTCCTTCTTTGGTTTAGATCTTTTTAATATCTGTCTTAAAAGTTTATAACTGTCTCCATAAATGCCTCAGGCATTCATTTTAGGTTTATTCCTAGATGCATTTGTTAGCTTTATGAGCTTTATGATAAATAACATGTTTTTATAAATCGACTCTGGTAAAATGTAATTTACTTTTCTGTATAGATTTTACCATATCTAAACAGCATTTTAAACTCCTTTACTAATTCTTATAGGTTGTCTGCAGATTCATTTGGGTTTTCCAAGTTGACAATAATATGATCTGTGAATAATGAATTTTCCTTCTTTCTCCCAGTATCCATATATTTTATGTCTACCTCTTGTCTTGCTAGTAGAACCTACATTAAAACACTAAATAGAAGAGGTGATGGTGAATCCTTTTGTCTTCTTCCTAATTCCACAGGGAACATTTCTACTATTTAGCTGTTAAGAACTGTAACCAAGTGGCTGGGCACGGTGGCTCATGCCTGTAATCCTAGCACTTTGGGAGGCTGAGATGGGCGGATCACTTGAGGTCAGGAGTTCAAAACCAGCCTGGCCAACATGGTGAAACCCCATCTCTACTAAAACAAAACAAAAGAAAACAAAAAAGATTAGCCAGGTGTGGTGGCAGATGACTGTAATCCCAGCTACTTGGGAGGCTGAGGCAGAATTGCTTGAACCCGGGAGGTGGAGGTTGCAGTAAGCTGAGATCGTGCCACTGCGCTCAAGCATGGGCAACAGAGCGACACTCCATCTCAAATAATAATAAGAAGAAGAAGTAGAAGAAGAATAGTAACCAAGCTGAATGCCTATCAACCAATGAGTGAGTGGATAAAGAAAATGTGGTATGTACACACCACAGAATACTACTCAGCCATAAAAAGGAATGAAATAATGGCACTCGCAGCAACCTGGATGGAGTTGCAGACTATCACTGTAAATGAAATAACTCAGGAGTGGAAAACCAAATATCATGTGTTGTCACTCCTAAGTGGGAGCTAAGCTATGAGGACTCAAAGGCATAAGAGTGACATAATGGACTTCAGGGACTCAAGGGGAAAGGTGGGAGGTGGGTGAGAGATAAAAGACTACTCATTAGGTACAGTATACACTGCTCAGTTGACAGGTGCACAAAAATCTCAGAAATCACCACTAGAGAACTTATCCATGTAACAAAAAACCACCTGTTCCCCAAAAACTATTGAAAAAAAATAAAATTTTGAAAAGTATTTGTATTTGACATCCATCATTGGTAGGTTTTGATAAAGATATTCTCTTCTCTTCCAATTTTGATAAAAATTTTTATCATGGATGGAATGTTGTACTTTATGAAATATTTTCATGCATTGATTGAGGGAATCATATAGTTTTTCTCTTTCACAGTGAATGAAATTTATGTAATTATTATCGTTTTAAAGCACATGTTTTTTTCCTGGGATAAACCTAACTTGTTCACTATGATTACAAGTTTTTAACACATAAATGATCAGACTTTCAACTATGAGATTGGAATGTATTATTCATTCCCATACAGCTCTTTTTTATTATATTACTGTCATTTTTATTATATCAACATTTGTTATATTATTGTTCTTGTGTTATATTTCTGTCTTCTATAACCATTCTATAACCTCTTTTTTCCCTTTCTTATGCTCTCCTTTTCTTTACCTTTAGAATCAAGGTTATATAGACCTTATTAAATGACTTGGGAATTGTTATCATTCTTTCCTTTTTTATTTTATTTTATTTTATTTTTTTGACAAAGTCTCGATCTGGTCACCCAGGCTGGAGTGCAATGGCACAATCTCGGCTCACTGCAACCTCCACCTCCTAAGCTCAAGCAATTCTCCTGCCTCAGCCTCCCAAGTAACTGGGATTACAGGCGCCTGCCACCACACCTGGCTATATTTTCCTTTTTTTTAGTAGAGACAGGGTTTCACCATGTTGGCCAGGCTGGTCTTGAACTCCTGACCTCAGGCAATCTGCCCGCCTCGGCCTCCCAAAGTGCTAGGATTATAGGCGTGAGCCACCATGCCCAGCCTGTTATCATTCTTTCTAGTCTCTGGAAAAGTTTGTGAGAATTATTGCATCTTCATTGAATACTTAGTATAACTGGTATATAAAATCACCTGAGACAGTTGTTTTCTCTGCGAGAATATTTTTTACTAGGTATTCAATTAGTTACTGATTGTAGGGCAATTCAAATTATTGTTTCTTCAGCCAACTTTTTATTTCCCCTTCCGTCAGTTTTGATATTGTATATTTTCTAGGAATTCATCTATTTTGTTAATACTCTCAAACACTTTCTATAAATTTGCCTGGAAAAAATCTATCTTTTCAATTTCCACTCTCTGCATTTATGAGCTTTTTCAAGCTATAATAATATTTGTAACATCTTTCCTTTTTTCCTCAATCTCATCAGAGTTTTCTTCAAATTGTCTTTTAGAGAAATCACTTTTGCCCTTGCTAGTTTATAAATTCTTTTTTACTATAGCCATTATTCTTTTGGAGTTTATTCTATTATTCTTTTTTATTTGCTAATTTAGATATCTGACTCCTTCCATTTTTGCCTTCTTTTCAAATATTGTCATATTCACACTATGTTGCTCCTAAAATACTGCTTTCACAGCATACTAAACTACAACTCTTGATACATGGTAACTTCATCATCCAGTTCTTCACAGTGCCTTATATTTATTACTTCTGGTTCTTGACCTATGAATTATTTACATATATGATGTTTAATTTCAGTTTTTGACATGTTAATTCATTTTGTTGCAATTTACTTCTAATCCACTTTCCCTGAAGTAGACTATGTGATACCAGTGTGATGTTGTTTGCATGACCTGAGTTTCTGGAAGTTTGAGACTTGCTTTATGGATTAATAATACATACAGAATTAATTTTTTAAAATATTCTTTATGTGCTTGAGAACAATATATGTTCTATAATAATGGATGATCTGTAAGAATGGATGATCTCACTCATATCTATTTATTTAAGCATATTAATTATGATGTTCAGGTTTTTTATAATTTACTATCTTTTGTCTGACCTTTGAAAGGAAAGACGTGTATTAATACACTTCATGACAGTGATGTGTTTATGAACTTATTCCTCTATAATTTTGTGCATATATATGAGCTGATTTTATTAGGTGCATGTAGGTTTAGAATTATAGTATCTTCCTGGTGAACTGAGCTCTTCAACATTATTTAATCACCTTTTCTATTTCTACTGATGCTTTTAACTTTAAGCATATTTTGTGTTGATATTAAAATAGTTGCACAAGCTCTCTTCACATTTCTTTCTTTTCTATCTTCTCAAGTTATGTTTTAGGTGTTTCTCTTATCAGGCTATTCCTGGATTTTTCCAGCTTTATTGAGGCATGATACATAGAAATTATGTAGATTTAGGCTATACAACATGATATTTTGATATACCTATACATTGTGAAATGATTACCAGAATCCAGCTAATTAACATATTCATCACCTCACATAGTTGCCTTTTGTATGTGTGTATGGTAAGTACACTTGGGATCTACTCTTTTAGCAAATTTCAAGTATACAATGCATTATCATTAACTGGAGTCACCATGGTATATATTAGGTTTCTAGTACTTACACATCTTTATTCTCAGATTTTTTATTTTTAAACCTATCTAGTAAACTCTGTTTTTATTTATTGTGACTACTGACACATCTGAATTTTTTCACCCTCTTACTTTGTACACCTTGCCACATTTTTTTTTCTATACTTCTTTTTCTTCTATCTTGCATTTTTTGGATTGGTTAGTTTTGTTTTCTCATTTTATTTATTTTTTTCTTTTACTGTTTGGAAGTCATATCCTCTACTTCTATTTTTTAATGTAATCTTTGCAATATTACTACACAGAAGTTTTATTAATATTGCAATTTTCCTCCTGAGCAAGATAAGAACCATAAATCATTTTAACTATAATGAAACTACCCCCAACTTACAGGCTAATTCTGTCCAGTATATCAGTTCTTTTTATTTTCAATCTGAGACATTATACATTATACAACTTTTTATTATTAATTTATCTGCCATTTATTTATGTATCTACATATGTTTAAAATAATTTTCCTTCATTCTGAAATGTTTGCTTTAGATGTTCCTTTAGAAAAATTCGGTTGGCAGTTAACCCTCTGCTTTAGTTCTTTTGAAAAAAAACATTGTTGGAACACATTTTTCCAGGTTCACAATTCTAATTTGTAATTGGTTTTTCTCTTAACACATTGAAGATATTATTCTATAGTCTTCTGACTTTATTATTGCACTCGAGAATAATAGTGTTTGCAGGTGATTTTTTCCTCTCGCTGGCTATTAAACATAGCTTCTTTAGTCAAGGATATGATGATCTCCTTTAATTAACAAATTAATACATTGTAAATTTAAGAGATTTATTGGACTGATACTAATAACATTTAGGAAGCATGTACTAATAAAGACTGATTGCATATGTAGGAGAAGCATTAGATAGTGTGATTTCAGGGCCATGAAGATTGTTTTCAACCTCTCTAAATGTCTTCCTATCTATTTTACTGTGCCTAAAATTCTACTCTTAGATTTAAGTTGTGTTTTCTATGCTATTTTGTATGCCTGGATCCTTATTTTTATTCAGATACCTTAACTGTCATTATTCAGAAAGGTCTTTTCTAATGACCCCACTTGGAGTAATTATGCACTGATCAATCATCCTAGTTTAACTGATTTTTCACCATCACATCATCCTAATATAATTCTCTGCACAGTGCCTGTGGTATCTGCAGGGATTTGTTCCAGGATCCCCCACTCCCCATAGATACTAAAATGCTCAAGTACCTTACATAAGATGGCACAGTATAGGCATATAACCTATTCACATCTTCTAGAAAACTTTAAATCAACTCTAGATTACTTATAATACCTAGTATAATGTAAATGTTATGTAAATAATGGTTATATTGCATTGTTTGGGAAATAATTGCAAGGAAAAGAAAGTATGTACATGTTCAGTACAGATGCAACCATCACAAGTCTAACTACATTTTTCGTTGGTGGTTGGTTGAATCTGCGGACGTCGAATGTGGGTGTGAAGCGCCAATAATACTTACCACCATCCGTTATCTTCTGTTTATTTATGATCTGTCTTTCCAAACTAAAACATAAGTCCCATGAGGGCAATGATTTTCTTATTCACCACTGCATCCCCACAATTAAGACAAGTATCTGGTACATAAGAGGTTTTCAGTAAATTTGTTCAATTATTGAATAAAAATATTTAATGTATATACTCTTGAAAGATATAATACATGGAAAATTTTCTACTGCAATTAGAACCTGTTAATCATTTGTTTACCAATATGATTAACAGGTTCAATAAAAACCTGTTATTGGTAAACAAATTAACAGGTTCTAATTGTAATGGAAAAGTTTCCAAGTAGTATAGTAATGTACAGTAGCATAGTAATACATAGTAATTAACAGGTTCTTATTGAACCTGTTAATCATTTGTTTACCAATATGATTAATGGATTCTAAAATGAACCCTTAAGTTATGGTCTAAGATATGTTTTTAATAACCAGAAGATGTAAAAGATGGAGACAGACTCAGAATAGGAGAGAGATCTAAGTTATACCACTGATGAACTAGAAGATCACAGAAAGTAGGGGACAGTAAAGACACATTTAGCCAAATTTTCTCATGATTCTTTATTTTTTGGTAAGAAAAATGAAGTCATCTGATTAGAATCCAACTTGATAGTAGAAATTTATGTCTTTCAATATTATGTTTAATTTTATGTAAAATTCCTCCCCCTACATTTTTGCATTATAGTTACGGTGATCTAGCTCTTTAAACACTTAATCATCAAACTAGTTCATTACTTCCCAGGATTAGGGGGAGCTGTGTGAGGACTGGGAGGTAAATAGTGTAAGAAGCCACCACTCTAGCTTGGGTGTGGCAAATATGTATTTGTTCTAGCACTGACACCATGAGAGATGTAATTAATCAATCACACATTCATTCTGAGCAATCTTTCTCAATGTGATGATCCAGGACCAGAAACCAAATCCTGCTCGCTCTGCTCTAGATAAATCACACACACACACACACACACACACACACACACACACACAATAAAAAATAAAAAAAAAAAAACCTCTGGTATAACCAGTCTGCACCATGTATCACTGTAACTTCCATTATGTTAGCAATGTCTGTTAGGATAACATATTATATTGATATTGATTATATTTGCATGGAGACTGTTTGTTTAAGAAAAACACAGAAAAAGGCTTCTCTGGGCACAGTGCTTATAGGGTAGCCCTGCTCTGCAAGGAGCAGTAATATATATAGTAATATATATAGTGTATATTTATATATACACAAAATATATATTCTCTCTCTCTACACACACACACACACACACACACACACACACACACACACACAAATACTTTGTTGATTGTGACAGTTAACTTCAAGTCCAAGATTGGCATCAAAAAGTTAGGCTAATGGTTATCCATTTTCCCTACCAGACACTGTACAAGATGGAGAACAAGACACTTTGAGAGTAAAGCGAATCAAGTTTTTCAAACTTGTTCTAAAAACACAGATGAAAGTTGTAATGGGAGAATAAATATGAACGAACTACAATATGTATCTTCTTAACTTCTTTTCCAGCCCAAGACCAGGGATTGAGGGACGTGGTCCTGGCCACATATATATAAATTTTATCCTGCTTTTAGCCTAGAAATAAAGTGTAACACAAGCAAAGAAGGATATTTACCTCCATTTTAGTTCATCTACCCTGTAGCATAATAAGATGTTGTGGAAATGACCAGCAAGATAGTAAGACAATTTTGATAGCCAACCAAGGCAGCCAACATTGGGAGTGGGAGAGAATATCAGTGAAGCAAATCGTGATCTATCTGATGGGTGTCAGAATCAGCTGAGAAGATGGGCACTAAATGTAGGAAGCAAAGGACAATTGTAGCCCTCTAGGTGTGCATGAGAGACTACCTAAGGACTCATTAAACTAGCAGGAAGGGATATAGAAGAGAACTGGGGTTCCATAGATTCTGCTGTTCCTTATGATTATTGTGACCCTATTTTCAGTTGCAGCTGGAAAGCCTGGGTAAACATCTGTCACATTCAGGTTTTAAGAGAATCTACCCTATTAAATAATACGTAACTGTCCAAACAGCTGGAATTCCTTCCTGTCAATGAAAGTTACATTTTATTCTCTTTTTGCCTCTTTCTTTACCAATTGCCTCATTATTAAGCTGCATAACCAGTAGACCGAAGGTCTCATTCATCTTGCAGCTGCATACATGATCTCTGTCCTTCATGATGGTAGTTGACCAAAAGTATGCGGCTCAAAAAAGCAGGTCAACAGAACATGGAACTTACTCCACTGCAATCTGAAATATTCAATTTAAACAGTTCTGGAAAAGGAAATCCTTTGTTAATGCACTTAGCCTACAATTATACTTTGAAGAAATACTCATCAGGATATGAGCAGAATTCAGCAGCTATTAAAATAATAAAACATTGTGTCTAAAAGGACCGTCTGTGACAGGAAAGTGACATTTTTATGAACTTGCAAATTTGGGAACCGTATCTAAATATGTATAAAGTGCTGCCTGTCAGTGTTCTTCCCATTCTCCCTGAACCTTCATTGGACATACACTGAATATCCATTTGCCCTGACTACAAGCCAGTTACAGATCTCAGAAACTGTTCACAGGAAAGGACCCTTGGACAAATTTAACTATCATGACTAGTAGTCCATTTCACTACATTTGCCCTTCATCTCCAGAACAGCCCAAGATTCCTGCAGATCACCATTACTATGATATCCTTTTACCCTTATCCACCTCTTTTGTCCTAATATCATGCTATGATTCACCACAGTAACAAACTACCTACGCAGCAACGTACTGAATTCCTATGCTTCACATAATCAAATGTGAATGTGCTGTGAATTACTTAGATTCAATGGATGCTAGGCCTGCAAAACCCAGATACGGGCACTCTCAAGTTAGGTAACATCTGTGAGATTTTGTGAAAATGTGATGCACAGAAGGCCAAGAAATATAAGAAAAATAGAAGTATAATATATTATTTGATAACTGTTTTATACTAATATGTGGATAAAGCACTAATCTTCACTAGGTATCCATACTCAATGCATTTTGATATTTACAATTAGCGGGGATTATAGAGAAAAACTGATAATGCTAATGACTTAAAATTTATCTATAAAAAGGTATCCTGCTTTGTGATATTTTTCTGCTTGTGCAGTAACAGTCATCTTGAAAGAGATCATTTTTCTTCTCCTGAGATGACCTGCAAATGTTTGGTTTGGTAGGCCGCTGAAGCCACAAAATGCACTCCTCTTAGTGGGTTTCTGTTAATGGGGATTGAATCTTTGAGCAAGAAAATGATAAAATTCAACCTTAGTGAGCAGATCTGAAAATACAAAGGGTTGATATTGTGCAGAGCAGCACCAAAGCTTTGTTATCTTTGATGGTGAAAGACCATGATTAACTAAACCTCAACCGCCACAAAGCACACTACTTGAATAGCTCTCTCATTTTCAGTCCACACATTGTTACCAGTAAATTCCTCTTCAAACAACCCCGGGTTCCAACTTGGGGTTTTGAGACCAGTTGAATGTTAATAACATTTTTATATCTCCAGATGAAAAAGAACATAAAATCTACTTTTGGATCCTCAGCTTTTAAAATGAGAGTAAAAGTACCTTAAGTAGCTGTTTTACTAAATTCAACTCTACCATTTCATTAAACAGAAACCTATCTATTAAGACCAGAATTAGACTTGCAAGAACTAAAAAACAAGCTAAGCTATCCTTAGAACATGTATAAAAATACCTCAAATAACAGAATCAGCTCTGGTCAACCAAAAATGACTGGATGCCTTTAAGTGATAGCACAAATTCAGTCTACCTAAATCATAATATACAAAATGCATAGGAGTTTCTTCTAGCTATCCTATAGATAGCTGATGGCAAAATGAAATGATAAAATTTAAAATTAAATACCAGAGTTATAAATATTATGTTTGCTTCCTTTTCCTACTTCCTTTCCCTGCATTACCCACCACCTACCCACACACACACAGACACACACACACACACACGCACACTCTCATTGATGTATTACATACACTTGACTTGACCTCAAGCTCTTTACAGGTTAGAGATCATTTGTCTACATTTATCTTCCCTAGAACGTTATTCATAAATTCTGGGGTCCACAAAATATCTCCTAATTGAGTAAATGAATGAAATAGTGACAAAATAAATGAGAGAGAAAAATGAGAGAGGAACAGAAGAGGTGAGCAGTTGGAGCAAGAAAAAGGGGAAGAAGAAAAAAAGAGAAAGAAATCATTTCTTTAAAAATTAAATTCAAACCTCTTCCTCTTGCACTAAAGCCATGTAAGGATTTCTCCTTTCTTCACCTTTCCAATCTTGACACTGGACTTAGAAATTTTTCAACATTTCTCCCAGTTGGCTTGTTTTATCAATGTCTGATAACCATATACCAACTTCTCGAAATATTTTTCTTTTAGCTTGTATGAATGCTAGAAGTCCTTCCATGTTTTGTTCAAGTATCTAACTTTTCTTTTTCACTAGAATATACACAAATGCATCTCTCTCCTGAACTCTTGTGATTAGCATATCTCTTAGAGCAGCTGCCAAAATTTACTGCTTGATTATCTTTCATTGTTTATAGTCCTTCAGTTATTTTAGGTCTCAAGTATTTCTCTCACTATTTTATAAATTTAAAGAGATGTTTCATACTTCAACCCGATTCTTGAATAATCTAGGCCAGAAGAGTTTCTTTAGATATATAACCTGCCATATTACCAGAAAGAATAGTGCTTAAATTTATTGTACTCTGTCTTTTACCTCTAACTTAAATAATTTCTGAGGCAACAGTTACCAAGCCAGTTAATATATTTTTGTTAAGTGCACTGTTCCTTGCACTGGAGATATAGCAGTGAACAAGACAGATGATACCCCAATCTTCCATAAAAAGTAGCATAGACCAGGTGGCTTAAACAACCAAAATTTATTTTCTCACAGTTCTGAAGACTGGAAGTCTGAATTAAAGGCGCCAACAGGGTCAGTGTCTGGTGAGGGCTCTCTTTCTGGCTTGCAGACAGCAGCCTTCTTCCTGTGTGATCACGCAGTAGAGAAAGACATCTCTCTCTCTCTTACAAGGTCATAGTCTTATTTGATTAAATCCTCACACTTAAGACCTCATTTGACCTTAATTACCTCCTAAAGGCCCTGTCTCCAGATATAGACACACTGGAGTTAGAGTTTCAACATGAATTTTGTGAGGGCAGAATTTAGCCAGTAATAACAAATTTAAGACTAATAAGTGGTGTGAAGAAAACACTTAGAAGTTGCTGTAACTAGGTGGTCAAGATGACCTCTCTGGAGAGATGACATTTGAGATCCAAGGGAGGAGAAGACAGAAAAAGTACCCAGCAAAGACTTGGGAGAGAAGCCTCCCAAGAAGCAGGAATTGCAGATGCCCTGGGACAAAAAAGAACTGGTATGTACAACAGACAGAGAGAAAGGTAACATGCCTGAGAAGCAGTGAGCCTATCAATGGATCATGAGATATGTAAGTAGAGGTTCATCATATGGGGTTCTGGTGAAAAGTTTGGATTTGATTCTTGCAAAGGAAAATCATTAGCAAGAGTTAGGAAAATGACAAGATCTCATTTAAGTCTTAGATAAGATCTCTCCGTCTGCCAGTGGAGGACATATCTAAGCATACTAGAAAGGAGACACCGATACAATTAGGACACTTATGGGCATGTGCCAGGTAAGAATGGATTGAAGCTTGGATAGGATTACAGCAGTAGAAATTGGGTTTTGGATGCATTAAAGAGGCAGGGCTGACAGAATGTAGATCAATAGGATGTGGATTTTTGAGGAACACATCAAAGTCAAGGTTGCTTAGTTTTAGGGTCTAAGTATCTAGATGACTGGCATTGATATTCATTGAGCAGGGTAGTTCTGATAGAAGTAGGTTTTGGGGTAAAAATCAAGGATTCATTTCTGAGCATATTAAAATTGAGATGACTTAGAAATGCAAGGAGAAATGTTGATTTAAAAGTTTGAATTTTGAATCTCAAGTTCAAGGAAACAAAGTTGGAGACATGGATGTAAGATTATAGCTAGGTGGGTTCATCAGGAGTCACATTCTGAAATTCATTGTGAGAAGGTTATCCCAGAGTGCTCTCAGATCAAGAGCTGTGACAAGAAGGAGAAAGAAAGATTGGGCAGAAGGAGAAACTGATCTATAATTCAAGACCAACAGGGAAGTTCTGAAAATGAAATGAGCTTCCACAAGTCTTCTGAGTTCAAGGAGAGGATGTCCTCCAAAGCCTCTCACTTGAGTTCATCATTAACTGCCAGTGGTGCCTCAAAAAGGTTCTTACCTTGGCAAGGTGCCTCTCTTCTGGTGAGGCAGTCCCAAAAGGTGGCTGATAACTTATGGCTATTTTGGGGGCAGCTCTGCCAGCAGCAGGCATGATAACTCCTTTGTTCCTAAAGAAGGATCTGAGTAGCACATCACAACATTCCACCTCCATGTCCCAAAGAAAGTGATATTTAGAGATGGAAGTGGAACGAAATTATCTTTAGAAAGTAGGGATAGAAAAGCAAAGAAAGCTGAGGACAAAAGTCACAGATGATATCCTACAACTATGTGACATAGCAAAACAACTGCTCTAGTTCCTCCCTTCTATAATTAAAGACAAAATTAAAGTACCAGCTCCTGGTAAGTTTTCAAATTTCCTAAATTCATGGCAAACAAACAAGTCTTTGTAACATCTACTTGCTTCCCTGAGCAGACAGTATAAAACGTGTGTGTGTGTGTGTGTGTGTGTGTGTGTGTGTACATATATAATCTGCTTGTTCTTCTTGGCATGTATAATTTGAAAAACTTAAAGAATCAAAAGTGGCTTATTGGTTTTTTTTGTAATAGAAATAAGTATCACATCTAAAGAAACTACAGGGAAAAAATGCACTCTGACGAAAGCAATGTGTGGGTAGCCTCTGACATTCAATTCTACATCAGCAAAGCCCCTCCTTTTACATTTCTTTCCACCTAGTAGGAAAGAAGCTGTAGCCCCCACCTCAGGTCATTCAGCAGCTCCTGCAGAGGGAGGGTCACTGGGTTTTTTTTTTTTGTTTTTTTGTTTTTTGTTTTTTTTTCCATTCCAGTCATCTCTCTTTGCACACCTACAATCTCATTTTTATCATTCTCCAGATTTATGTGCCTACATGCCTGACAACATCTGGACTTCTTGCTCAGATAACGTGTCATACCAATCACAAAATCAACCAAACCCAGCATTATGCGGAACCCTTAATACTGTCACTCCCCTTTTGGAGGTCAAATAGTCAATTATAGGCCTCCTGGAGGGGTTCAAGCCACAATCACAGGGGGTGGTTCTCCTGAGTATCCCATGCCCACAATTAATGGAGTGCTGCGGTGGTTAAAGCTGTGGCTTTGGTACTCAGTAATAAACATGGGAGAGCAGATTGTCTGTTGGGGGCTTCAGTATTATTCCACAAGGTTTAAAAGGAGTACTTGAGAAAAACCAATGTCAGAAACAGACCACAAGGATTCCATCCATGCTTGTGGATTTCTGCAGTAGCATGCGTGAGGCAAAAGATACTTTAAAAATGAAATTTAATAGGCATAGTTAAAATAAAACTCTAAAACAGTGATAGAATTTAGATTCTTAAAATGGATGTAAAAATAATGCCTTATTCATTTACATTCCCTTTAAATAATAAAGAGAACTTCTAGATTTTAGGAACCAGTTAAATTTCAAGAAATGTGTTTTTATGCAAATTTGTCTCATTATCGTTTGTCATATGAGTTCCTTTCCTGATCTTCTAATTCATGGTGATGCTCTACCACAGATTTGAGAATTCTTGCCCTTACTGCCACAGCCCTGCTCCCTCACTTGTACCTACAGTGGGAGCCAGGCTCCAAAGATGGCCTCAGACAAGCCCACCCTTTGGTCCACATTCATACCCCTCTTCCTTGGCCTCTGGACTGAGTTCCTGTCCCCTTTGACCAGGAGACAACAACCCAGCAGCACTTCAGGAATTCTAAGAGCAGGTGTTAAGAACACCTGGTGATTTATCCCTCTTGCATGAGATTTTGGGGCTCCTCGGCAGTCACGTGAGCAGTCCAGCTACCCTGCTGGAGAGATCACATGAAGAGGAAAGGCCCTGGGATGAGCTGGAGCCCAAAAAGAGACGCCCAGCTGTCTCAGAGTGCAGGTGGGGCCCCCAGAGGACGCCAAACTCCAACTGAGTACAGCCTCACGAGAAATCCCAAGTAGGACTAGCAGAACTGCTCTGCAGAGTCCAGCAGACACACAGGACCATGAGAGGCAATACAAAGGTTTTATAGTTTAATTATACCTACTGTGACCGAGAATATGGATTAAGACACACTTTCTTGCCCGGCGCTGTGGCTCATGCCTGTAATCCCAGCACTCTGGGAGGCTGAGGCGGGCAGATCACGAGGTCAGGAGATGGAGACCACCCTGGCTAACACGGTGAAACCCCATCTCTACTAAAAATACAAAACAAAGTAGCCAGGCGTGGTGTTGGGTGCCTGTAGTCCCAGCTACTCGGGAGGCTGAGGCAGGAGAATGGCGTGAACCCGGGAGACGAAGCTTGCAGTGAGCCCAGATTGCACCACTGCACTCCAGCCTGGGCGACAGAGTGAGACTCCGTCTCAAAAAACAACAACAACAACAACACACACACACACTTTCTTACACTGTTGGTGGGAGAGTAAATCTTTAACAATTTTCATGGATGGTAATTTGGCCCCATCTTTTGGAATTTTTAAATAAATGTAACTTTGAGCCATACAGAATGCTAGGCATTTACTTAAAGATGCGTTCTCCAAAGGCCTATAAGACATTCATTTAGCCAATATACATTGAGGTCATCATGTGCAAGACACTTTTCCAGGTCCTGTGACACAGCGATTAATTTAAGAAGGGGATGAGGGGCTTATTTCAGAGACAATATGTCCTAGCAAGAAGACACAGACTACAAATAAATAAAGGCAACACTGAAAAATATAAATCAGAAAACCATCAATCAAATTAGGATAAATGCTCTCCTGAAAACAGAGATTTGATACCAATTGATGGTGGTTACTTTCGATGGGTGGGCTTTGAAGTCAGGAGAAGGGCTTTTATTTTTAAGTGCTGTAAAAAGCCACTGGCAGGTTTTAAGTAAAAGAATGATGTGATTTTACCTCTTTTAAAATACGTCTCTGGATGCCGTGTGGGGAATGGATTATAGGAGAAAAAAGGGGGTAACCAGGGATACTAGTCAGGAGGCTAAATCAGGAGTCCCGTGAGAAATGCTGGTGGCTTGCACTAGGATGATGGTGGAGGAGGCAGGGGAAGCTGCTTGAATTTAGAAGTTACTGTGAAAGTAACTAAGCTGTTGTATTGGTCTGTTCTCACACTGCCGATAAAAGCATACCCAAGATTGGGTAATTGATTAAGGAAAGAGGCTTGAGGGATTCACAGTTCCACATGGCTGGAGAGGTCTCACAATCATGGTGGCAGGCAAGGGAGAAGCAAAGGCATATCTTACATGGCAGCAGGCAAGAGAGCATGTGCAGGGGAACTCCCATTATAAAACCACCAGATTTTGTGAGATTTATTCACTATCACAAGAACAGCAAAGGAAAGACCCTCCCCCATGATTCAATTACCTTCCACTGGGTCCTTCCAAGTACATGTGAGAATTATGGGAGCTACAATTCAAAATGAGATTTGGGTGGGGACACAGCCAAAGCATATCAGGTGTATATACAGGCAATATGGCCTGAAGTATTATAATAGAAGTGAGGAGAAAAAAAATATAAATGTGGTCAAAATAAAATGGAGAGGTAAATATAAAATGATCCTAAAGAGATATGGAGAAAATGAGGATGAGAAAGTGATTAGTGACATCAAAGCTTTCAAGCAAATAAATAGTAAGAAGGGAAGCAATGGCTAGAAGTTCTGTGTATTGCAGGAGATAGAAAAAGCATTTTGGGGAGGTCATTGGTGACCTTCAGAAAAAGAGCTTCAATAGAGATGTGAGAAAAGAGTTAATGATTTGCAAAGGGCTAAAGAGTACCTGGAAGTGAATACATGGAGCCAGCAAGATTGTTCTCTCAATAAGTTTATCTGTTGAACAGAAAAAAAAACTGTGTGTCATTGACTTGAGGATCAAGCATATTGATGCAAGTTCATATCACATCATATCATATTGTTGCTGTTTGCCGTTGTTACTTTTGCAAGAATGCCATTTTATGTGTAAAGATGTGGGAGAGTAGCATATTGGCAAATTAGAAATCAAAAAATGTCGAGATTAAAAATATGGCAATGCGGCTGGGCATGGTGGCTCAAGCCTGTAATCCCAGCAATTTGGGAGGCCGAGACGGGCGGATCACGAGGTCAGGAGATCGAGACCATCCTGGCTAACATGGTGAAACCCCGTCTCTACTAAAAATACAAAAAAAAAAAAAACTAGCCCGGCGAGGTGGCAGGCGCCTGTAGTCCCAGCTACTCCGGAGGCTGAGGCAGGACAATAGGTAAACCCGGGAGGCGGAACTTGCAGTGAGCTGAGATCCGGCCACTGCACTCCAGCCCGAGCGACAGAGCAAGACTACGTCTCAAAAAAAAAAAAAAAAAAAAAAAAATATATATATATATATATATAGCAATGTCCTGGAGAAGATGGTAAATGCAGAGATTGAAAGCAAGTACAGTAGGAAGAATAAATGAGGAAAGCAGAGAAGATTCCTGAGTGTTAGAAACAGAAAGTTGTAACAGTAGAGAAGCAATTCAAAGAAGGCCAGGAAATACACTGAGAATAAAAAGGGTAAAAGTGAATTTGATTTCTTGAGAAAACCAGGAGATACTTAGAAGGTTCACTATGATGCTGGTAACAGGATATCTACCAGAGATCTTCAGCAAAGCCTTGTGGTGTATCAGCATCAATTACAGATGCAAAGTCCAGGAAGTTGCTGGAGTGGAAGGAAAGAACAAAAGAAAAGTTGAGGCCTGGTGGGGTGGCTCATGCCTGTAATCCCAGCACTTTCACAGGCTGAGGTGGGCGGATCACCTGAGGTCAGGAGTTCGAGACCAGCTGGCCAACATGGGGAAATTCCATCTCTACTAAAAATATAAAAAATTAGCTGGACATGGTGGCGGGCACCTGTAATCCCAGCTATTGGGAGGCTGAGGCAGGAGAATCCCTTGAAACCTGGAGGTGGAGGTTGCAGTGAGCCGAGATTGCGCCATTACACTCCAGCCTGAGCAACAAGAGGAAAATTCTGTCTCAAATAATAATAATAATAATAAATAAGGAAAAGAAAGAAAAAGAAAAAGTTGATAAGATGTAGGATGGAAAAGACAAACTGAAGGAACAAGAAAGATTCAAGTAAGATAAATAAGGTTCCTGAATATCATTTTGTTTTATATATTTGAGTCAGTTTTTGGAATCAGAGCCTTTCCATGCTGAGAAAATCTATTACTAAATCCTCAAATGATTTGCCTTAGACTGTCACTAAATCCCTTGTTCTGGAGAATCTTTTCTTTCTTTTTTTAAAATTTCAATCACTTTTGGGATACAAGTGGTTTTTGGTTACATGGACAATAGTGGTGAATTCTGAGATTTTAGCGCACTTGTCATCTGAGTAGTGTGCATTGTACCCAATACATAGTTTTTTTTATCATACACCGCCTTCCCACTCTCTCCATTCTGCATATCCAAAGTTCATTATTCCACTCTGCATGCCTTTGCCTACTCATAGCTTAACTCCCACTTACAAGTGAGAACATACAGTATTTGGTTTTCCATTCCTGAATTACTTCACTTAGAATAATGGCCTCCAGCTCCACTGGAGGATCGTTTCTTTCTCATCACCAACATAGTTAGCTAATTTTTCACGGTGGAATATGGAAAAGGAAATAATTTTTTCTTGAGTGTTAAAGAGATCCCTGAGGTTTAATCACTATTACTTGAGCCCTGGCTCTAAGAGAAGTAAGTGCAGTGAGTGCATCCAAACTAGTGAACACACGATTTCCAATATGAACACTCAGAGGTAAATGCTACTTACCTTTTCTATATGCTTCCCCAAATTTTCAAAGAACACTCAATACATTAGGTAAGATCAAGTTCACCAGATTATTCTTAGCCTCCTGAGATTCTGCAACTTTTGTAAAGCTAGAATTATTTACTTCATGAGAATTAGGAAGCCCTATTAGCAGTGTTTATAAACGAGCAGTATGGGATTTACTTTTGAACAAATAGTTTTGAAAGACAGGGAAAACAGACCTGCAAGTGACTTATTTTTTCTCTCCTTTGCTAAGCTAACTACCTCAAGCTGATCCATACTTGCAACCTGGCTCAGCCAATATTCTCTAAGAGCAACTATGAATTCTATTTTAGTTTTAATATCCATAGACTTGCAAATTTGGGATAGGTAAAAACTACAGCAAAGGATTGAAAACATGGTGTTCTTAAACAAGTCACAGACCTCCTTTTAATTTCCCTGGTATGTATATCAAAGAATCAAAGTCAGAGAATTATTATCCAGTGTAACCCAATAAACGTTGTCATTACTCCAGCTGTGGCATGATGCTCTTTTTTTCCCCTGGGCAACATAAGTTAGTGTAATTTACATCTTCTGTTCACTTTCACTTTTTCTAAGAATTTATTCATCATATTGGTACTTCATATTACCAATACTCTTTATGAATAAGTAATGCTAATGAACTTCTGGATTTTATAATCAATAAACATAGATTATCTTATTTTATAGTTTATTAATTCAAGATTAAAATAAGATGCAATTTTGTGTTGCTATATAATCTTGGTTATCACATTGGGGACTAGCATAATAAAAGTATGATACTATCATGCATCTTTAAAGAGTATCTTTTTTTGAAACACTATATAACATACAAAATCACAAAATTATACCTGACACACACACACACACACACAAATGAGTCATTTCTAGGAGAAAAATATATTTTCAATGCCTTCTCCTCATTTCTAGACCAACTGCTTAGGAATCAAAAGTGTCCACATAAGCCCCTCCTATCATTAAAGAAAACTGTTATAATAAGCTCACTCTTACTAAGATGTTAAGGTGTTTTCCACCCTATAAGTGGAAACAGAAAAATTCTTAACTTAAATAGCAATTATCCTTGGACATGGAAAATAGTCTGGCTCTTGTTAGGCCCTCAAATTATACCTTACAGAATGCAACTTCTTTTTTTTTATTTTTACTTTGAGTTCTGGAATACATATGCAGAATGTGCAGGTTTGTGACATAGGTATACATGTACCATGTCAACCCGTCATCTAGGTTTGAAGCCCCGCATGCTCTAGGTAATTGTCCTAATGCTATCCCTCCCCTTGCCCCCGACCCCTTACTTAACAGGCCCTGGTGTGTGATGTTCCCCTCCCTGTATCCATGTGTTCTCATTGGAATACTACTTCTTATGCAGAAGGCTGGATCCTCTCTTCTTCTAGAGGCTGAAATTTTACAATGTCCTTGGAATATATAAATAGGCAAATATTCAATGAGCATATTTATAAAAGTGAACTGATGCCTGTGGTTGACATTATTGTGAGAGAGAAAATGACTATTCCAGTCAACTTCTAAGCCATTGAAAAAGCCTTTGATATTATAATCTAGATTCTCAGAGCCCTGCGTTCAAGGAATTCTTGTTTCAAAACCATGATACTCTCATAATGCTTGATTTGCTGTGAGAAAATGGCTTGTTTTGCTGTGAATGAATTGGAATAAGTATGCCTAAAGGTAGGGTAAAAGTTTTGACCTATGTATTTTTAGAGTTATATCCATTTAGTGCTATGATAGATAAACCTATATTTTTGTCACTGGTAATATTTGCCGATTTTTTTTTCTTACAATTAGTCTCGTCTAGGTATATCATTTTTCAATAATTAGCAATTAATCAAACATAGTGATTTGAATGATAGTAGCTCCCATACAACATAGGGATACTTTGAGTCTATTTTTCTTTCAAGGGGACATAAAAATATACCTAGCTCTGTTTCTCAGTCACAAGCTCAAACCTTGTCACCTGCATCCTATTTCCCCTTGCTTTTTCTTGGTTCAGATTAACACCATTGCATGGGTGATTGAACTTTAAATTCTGAGCCAAACATAATACAACATGTGGAATAAATCATTATTCTTTACAAAATTCCACATAAAAATGAGAATCCTCAGAATGTCACGCCTCAGAAATGTACAATGAACCTCTTGTACAGCCATGCCCAGTGGCCCTGGATGTCTCTTTTTTAGATTTATCTTTAATGTTAAAAAAGGACCAGGCCAGGTGCGGTGACTCACGCCTGTAATCCCAGCACTTTGGGAGGCTAAGATGGGCGGGTCACAAGGTCAGGAGTTCAAGACCAGCCTGGCCAACATCGTGAAACCCCGTCTCTACTAAAAATACAAAAATTAGCTGGATCTGGTAGCACGTGCCTGTAATCCCAGCTACCTGGGAGGGTGAGGCAGGAGAATCACTTGAACCTGGGAGGCAGAGGTTGCAGTGAGCCAAGACCATACCATAAGCACCCCAGCCTGGGCAACAGAGTGAGACTCCATCTCAGAAAAAAAAAAAAAAAAAAAAAAAAAAGAAGAAGCTAAGCTGGCATCCAGTCCAAGTTTTTTCATGTCACCAGGTAATCAGGGCAGCCCAGCTGGTTACTGACAAAGCCAGGGCTAGAAGTCAGGCCCTGTTTTGCTTGCTGTTCTTTCAGTGCTAGTTATTATCTCCCTTTTAAGGGTTTTCTAAACTCCAGTTGCTGACAGAGCAGATTTTTGTCTAAATCCTACATCAGAATTATATATTATTTAAAATTATTATTTATTATCTCCTCTGTCTTCTCCAGGCAAAATAAAGCTTATTCCAACTGTTATCAGGTTTTCATCGGATCTCCTCCAAGTTCCCCAAGTCTGTTATTTTTTTTTTTAACATAAAGCCTTTTATAAGATCAGCGTGTATGAAAGCAAAGATTACTTTTTTATGGAATATTTCAGGGCTCTTAGGAAGATAAAGAGAGTGACTATATTTGAAATAATACAATAAACTATCTCCAAAGGCACATCCCCTGAATGCTCATGTAATTGATGATGCTGTTGTTTTCTCAAAATCCAGACAGATTAGACAAATTTTGAACTTTGAAAGTCCTCTACACCCTTTCCAATCTTGGCATCCTAAATTAAAAATCTGAAACATTTCAATTCTTGAAAAGAGAAACAAGTCATATTTTATTTTCCAAGGAACATACTGGCAAAAATATTTTACTGGAAATCTTCTTTCAACTGGTGAATCCTGGAGTCTGTGTTTAGCACACGGAAGCCTGAACCACCCAAATTTCCACCTGTTTACCCACCTCCCTCTTGTGCAGAAACCTGGCTGCCTCAACCACAGATGATTGCACCAGTTAGCCTGGTCATAGGTTTGAGTGGTCAGTGACCTAGTTCAAAAAATGAGCTGGGCCAAACAGAGTCTTCTTTCAGGAATTTGAAACTAAAGAGTCTAAGTCAGACTGCTAGGGCAGCTGAGTTGACAAACAATAAAGTAAACTCAGTCCAGGGCCACTATTGGCCATTTGAAGCTGAATTTATAAGATCAGTAATAAGCAAAGTGAGGAAAAATGGTTCAGGTGAGCCGAGAAGAGCCATGAGCAAAACTTCATGAGAAACATCAGTCATTAGCCATTTCTAGTGGCTTCCCAATTCCATTTGCCATGATGCTCTGTTGTGCAGATGCTCATGTATAGAACCATACTCAGGTGCATGGATTTCTTCATGTCCCTGTATACTTGTAGAATAATCATTTCTTAAACTAATCTATGCATATCTCTGCTTCTTATAACCAAAAGAACACTAACTGAAACAAAACAAAAAACAAAAGTTGTGCCATTCCTCATATTAAAATAGAAGAAAATATGAATAACTTTAGACTGTCCTAAGTACATTAATAATATATTTAGCTTGGTTCAAAATTGAGAAATTAGAACAATTCAATTACCTGTAAGTTCTATGAAGAGGAAGTTCATAAATAGAAAACACTTCCTATCAGAAAAGTACATGGTTGGCCGGCAATGGACACTCACATCTGTAGTCCCAGCGCTTTGGGAGGCCAAAGTGGCAGGATCCCTTGAAGCCAGGAGTTTGAGAACAGCCTGGGCAACATAGTGAGATCCCATCTGTACAAAATATTCTTTCTAAAAGTTAGCCAGGTGCAATGGTATGTGCCTGTAATCCTAGCTGCTTGGCAGGCTGAGGTGAGAGAATCACTTGAGCCCAGGAGTTCAAGGCTACAGTGAGCTGTGATTATGTCATTGCCCCCCAGTTTGAGCAAAAAAATGAGACTCTATCTCTAAAATAAAAAATAAGCATGTAGGAAACATGACCTTAGAGTCAAAACATGGTAGAAATTTGAAAAGTTTTGTTTCAACTATACACGTTATTTTTATATTTTAGGATACAAAACATAAGAAATTTTCACTTGTTTTTCAAACTTGTGAGTCTCAATAACTATGTATTCCATCTGTTTCTGATTTACTCATCGAAGTGCTGTTTTGTAAAAATTATTTGTTGTCCAAGAAGTCCGTTGAGTCTTCTTTATGAGCATATTTAGCCTTCTTAGAAACAGGTTTATTGTCCAAGGACAAGTGAGCTTGTACAACAAAACATTCAAATTTGGATAGAAACAGAAAAAAGTTCAGGTTAGTTTCTTTGGGGAAAAAGAAAACAGTGCGCATAACTTTTAGACACTAGTCCTGATAAAATTGTGTTAGATAAATCTCTTCATGTTTTCTCAGTCTCTCAGGAGAGAAGCTCATTTGGGTAAGTATGAAAGAATTTATTAAATTGTTTTAAATAAAGCTTCCTTCATCAAAATTGTGAAGATAAGTAAAAGCCCATATTCTCCAGTTAAAACAACTTGCATATTTTGTCCAGTGGCCTTCTTGATGCAAATATGTATGCCAATAAAATAAGATGCTTTACAGAGGATCCGTTTGCCTTTAATCACATTAAGTGCTTAGAGAAATTGATAATTTGAAAAAAAATCAAGATATATTTATTGAGCACCTACTGTGTGTCAGGCATTATTCCACAAACTCAAGGAACATCAACAGGGCCAGGCACAGTGGCTCTCACTTGTAATCCCAGCACTTTGGGAAGCTGAGGTGGGCAGATCACTTGAGGTCAGGAGTTCGAGACCAGCCTAGCCAACATGATGAAACCTCATATCTACTAAAAATACAAAAATTAGCCAGGTATGGTGATGGGCACATCCCCGCTACTCTGGAGGCTGAGGTAGAAGAACTGCTTGAACCTGGGAGGTGGAAGTTGCAGTGAGCCAAGATCACGCCATTGCACTCCAGCCTGGGCAACAGAGAGAGACTGCATCTGAAAAAAAGAGAGAGAGAGAGAGAGAGAGAGAGAAACATCAGTAAGCAAAGCAGACAAGACAAGAATCTCTGCCCTTGTGGAGCATACATTCTCAGGAAAGACAGACAATAAATATAATAAAAAGCAAATTCTACAGTACATTAAAAGGTGCTATGTGTTAATGAAAAAAGTCAAGGCAGAGGAAGGGAGTGTTGGCAGATGGAGATGCAATTCTAAATACAAGCTTCATTCTGTGTTGGTCTCATTGAGAAGATTAAAGACAAAGATGAAAGGGAGTAAGTATATAGGTATTTGAAAAAGGGTACTCAAAAGGGAAGAAATAGCCAGAGCTAAGACCCTCAGGCAAGAATCCACCTAGTACGTTCAGGAAATAACATGACTGGAGTAGGAAAACTGAGAGAATTACTATGTAAGCCAAAAAGAGAACCAGGGGTAGAGGTTCACAGGTCATGGAGTTTCTCAAACTTTAATGAACATGTGAATCAGCTCCGGATCTTGTGAAAATGCAGATTCTGATTCCGTGGGCGATATGGTTTGGCTGTATCCCCACCCAAATCTCACTTTGAATTGTAATTCCCACAATTCCTATGTGTTGCGGGAGGGACCCGGTGGGAAGTAATTGAATCATGGGGGCAGGTGTTTCTCTTGCTGTCCTCATGATAGTGAAAAGTCTCATAAGACCTGATGGTTTTATAAAGGGAAGTTTCCCTGGGCAAGATCTCCTCTCCTGTCTGCTGCCATGTGAGACATACCTTTCACCTTCCATCATGATTGTGAGGCGTCCCCAGCCATGTGGAGTTGTGAGTCCATTAAACCTCTTTCTTTTGTAAATTGCCCAGTCTCAGGTTTGTCTTTATCAGCAGTGTGAAAATGGATTAAAACAGTGGGTCTAGGATGGGTCTGGAGATTTGGCATTTCTAATAGACTCCAGGGCAGTGCTGATGCTGCCAGTCCATGGACCGCTCTTTGAGTAGCAGGCTTGCAGGCCATAAAAAAGAAAGGTGGCTTTTACTCTGTGAGGAATGAAGAGTCACTGAAAAGTTATAGAGGAATGATGAAGTGGTCTATTGTAATAAACAAAACTCTAAACTTCAATTACAGATGACTTTCTCCTCTCCCCACCCCCACTCCCCAGACTGGTGCTGCTGCAGTGAGAAGCTGGCAACTGTGGAAAGAGAGTGCTTGGATTCTGTTATCTTTATTCTGATAGCTCCTTCCTGCCCACCACTTCCAGCTGTGGCTAGGGGAAAAGAAGATGAGAAGAAGGCAGCAGCATAGAAAGGGTAACGAGTGTCTGGGTAATGAGCACTCTCCCTGTATGCTGCGATGTTTGTACGGAATTTGCAGACTTGCATCTTTGCAGTACCTATAGATGAGCACCAAGGCACTCATGTCCTCCTCCCCTACTTATTCTGTTCTATGAAGGAAGGAAAACGTTACTTTATGTTTCTGTCTTCAGCTGGCACTACTTTTCTCTAGGATTATCAGGTGTTTAGTACTGACTCCCTTCTTGACTGTCCCTAAAGATTCCTTCTTTAGCCCCTGAAAAGCTACAAATACTTCCCTTGACTTGGGTAAATGTATCTTTCCACCATTTGCTTATAACTTCTCCCTCAGCTCAGAAGTGGACAGTCCTCTCTGGTACAGTCACCTTGCCTCTCCAGGATATCCTCTTGAGCAGGATCAAAGACAATCTCCTGGTTCAACTCTATCACATGGCCCTATGTTTTAGTCCATTTTCACACAGCTGATAAAGACATACCCAAGAATGGCAATAAAAAATGGTTTAATTGGACTTACAGTTTCACATGTCTGGAGGCCTCAGAATCATGACAGGAGGAAAGAGGTACTTCTTACATGGCAGTAGCAAGAGAAATGAGCAAGAGGCTAAAGAGGAAACCTATGATAAACCCATCAGATCTCATGAGACTTATTCACTATCAGAAGAATAGTACAGGAAAGACAGGCCCCCATGATTCAATTACCTCATGCTGGGTCCCTCCCACAACACAGAGGAATTCTGGGAGATACAATTCAAGTAAAGATTTGGGTGGGGACACAGCCAAACCATATCATTCCGCCCCGGCCCCTCCAAATCTCATGTCCTCACATTTCAAAACCAGTCATGCCTTGTATATTTAGAAAATCCCATCATCTCAGCCAAAAATCTCCTTAAGCTGATAAACAACTTCAGCAAAGTCTCAGGATACAAAATTAAGGTGCAAAAATCACAAGCATTCTTATACACCAGTAACAGACAGAGAGCCAAATCATGAATGAACTTCCATTCACAATTGCTTCAAAGAGAAAAAAATACCTAGGAATCCAACTTACTAGGGATGTAAAGGACCTCTTCAAGGAGAACTACAAACCAGTGCTCAGTGAAATAAAAGAGGACACAAACAAATGGAAGAACATACCATGCTTATGGATAGGAAGAATCAATATCGTGAAAATGGCCATACTGCCCAAGGTAATTTATAGATTCAATGCCATCCCCATCAAGCTACCAATGAGTTTCTTCACAGAATTGGAAAAAACTGCTTTAAAGTTCATATGGAACCAAAAAAGAGCCCACATTGCCAAGACAATCCTAAGTCAAAAGAACAAAGCTGGAGGCATTACGCTACCTGACTTCAAACTATACTACAGGCTACAGTAACCAAAACAGCATGGTACCAAAACAGAGATATAGACCAATGGAACAGAACAGAGTCCTCAGAAATAATACCACACATCTACAGCCATCTCATCTTTGACAAACCTGAGAAAAACAAGAAATGGGGAAAGGATTCCCTATTTAATAAATGGTGCTGGGAAAATTGGCTAGCCATAAGTAGAAAGCTGAAACTAGATCTTTCCTTACTCCTTATATGAAAATTAATTCAAGATGGATTAGAGACTTAAATGTTAGACATAACACCATAAAAACCCTAGAAGAAAACCTAGGTAATACCATTCAGGACATAGGCAAGGACTTTATGTCTAAAACACCAAAAGCAATGGCAACAAAAGCCAAAATTGACAAATGGGATCTAATTAAACTAAAGAGCTTCTGCACAGCAAAAGAAACTACCATCAGAATGAACAGGCAACCTACAGAATGGGAGAAAATTTTTGCAATCTACTCATCTGACAAAGGGCTAATATCCAGAATCTACAAAGAACTCAAACAAATTTACAAGAAAAAAACAAACAACCCCATCAAAAAGTGGGCAAAGGATATGAACAGACATTTCTCAAAAGAAGACATTCATACAGCCAATAGACACATGAGAAAATGCTCGTCATCACTGGCCATCAGAGAAATGCAAATCAAAACCACAATGAGATATCATCTCACACCAGTTAGAATGGCAATCATTAAAAAGTCAGGAAACAACAGGTACTGGAGAGGATGTGGAGAAATAGGAACACTTTTACACTGTTGGTGGGATTGTAAACTAGTTCAACCATTATGGAAAACAGTATGGCGATTCCTCAAGGATCTAAAACCAGAAGTACCATATGACCCAGCCATCCCATTACTGGGTATATACCCAAAGGATTATAAATCATGCTGCTATAATGACACATGCACACGTATGTTCACTGTGGATTCACAATAACAAAGACTTGGAATCAACCCAAATGTCCATCAGTGACGGACTGGATTAAGTAAGTGGTGCACATATACACCATGGAATACTATGCAGCCATAAAAAAGGATGAGTTTATGTCCTTTGTAGGGACATGGATGCAGATGGAAACCGTCATTCTCAGCAAACTATCCCAAGAACAGAAAACCAAACACCACATGTTCTCACTCATAGGTGGGAACTGAACAATGAGATCACTTGGACTCGGGAAGGAGAACATCACACACCAAGGCCTATTATGGGGAGGAAGGAGGGGGGAGGGATTGCATTGGGAGTTATACCTGATGTAAATGACGAGTTGATGGGTGCTGATGAGCAGATGGGTGCAGCACACCAACATGGCACAGGTATACATATGTAAGAAACCTGCACGTTGTGCACATGTACCCTAGAACTTAAAGTATAATAATTTAAAAAAATTAAAAATTAAAAAAAAAACCAATCATGCCTTCCCAATAGTCCCCCAAAGTCGTAACTCATTTCAGCATTAACCCAAAAGTCCACAGTCCAGTCTCATCTGAGACAAGGCAAGTCCCTTCTGCCTATGACCCTGTAAAATCAAAAGCAAGCTTGTTACTTCCAAGATACAATGAAGATACAGGTATTGGGTAAATACAGCCATTCCAAATGGGAGAGATTGGACAAAACAACGGGGTTACAGGGCCCATACAAGTTCAAAATCCAGTGGGGTAGTCAAATTTTAAGCTCCAAAATGATCTCATTTGACTCACATCCAGGTCGTGCTGATGCAAGAGGAAGGCTCCTACAGTCTTGGTCAGCTCTGCCCCTGTGGTTTTGCAGGGTATAGCCCCCCTCCTGGCTGCTTTCACAAGCTGACGTTGAGTGTCTGTGGCTTTTCCAGGTGCATGGTGCAAGCTGTCAGTGGATCTACTATTCTGGGGTCTGAAGGACCATGGCCCTCTTCTCACAGCTTCACTGGATGATGCCCTAGTAGGGATTCCGTGTGTGGGGGGCAGTGGGGAGGGGGGTGCTCCAACTCCACATTTTCCTTCTGCACTGCCCTAGCAGAGGTTCTCCATAAGGGCCCCATGCCTGCAGCAAACTTTTGCCTGGGCATCCAAACATTTCCATACATCTGAAATCTAGGTGGAGATTCTGAAACCTCAATTCTTGACTTCAGCACATGCACAGTCTCAACATCATGTGGAAGCTGCCAAGGTTTAGGGCTTGCATCCTCTGAAACCATGGACCGAGCTATACCTTGGCCCCTTTTAGCAATGGCCGGAGCAGGTGGGACATAGGCACCAAGTCCCTAGGCTGCACACAGCCTGGGGACCCTGGGCCAGGCCCAAAAATCCATTTTTATCTCCTAGGCTTCTGGGTCCATGATAGGAGGGACTGCCATGAAGATCTATGACATGCCCTGGAGACTTTTTTCCCATTGTCTTGTGGATTAACATTCGGCTCCTTGTTACTTATGCAAATTGCTGCAGCCAGCTTGAATTTCTCCTCAAAAAATGGGTTTTGTTAAGGGAAGTCGGGGACCCCAAATGGAGGGACTGGCTGAAGCCACAGCAGAACATAAATTGTGAGGGTTTCATGGACATTTATTAGTTCCCCAAATTAATACTTTTATAATGTCTTAGCTTGTCTTTACTGCAATCTCTGAACATAAATTGTGAAGATTTCATGGACACTTATCACTTCCCCAGTCAATACCCTTGTGATTTCCTCTGCCTGTCTTTACTTTAATCTCTTAATCCCGTCATGTTTGTAAACTGAGGAGGATGAATGTCACCTTGGAACCCTGTGATGATTGTGTTAACTGCACAAATTGTTTGTAGAGCATGTGTGTTTGAACAATATGAAATCTGGGCACCTTGAAAAAAGAACAGGATAACAGCAATCTTCACAGAACAAGGGAGCTAAGACTTGGAGTCTGACTGCTGGTGAGCCAGATGGAACAGAGCCCTATTTCTCTTCTTTCAAAGGCAAATAGGAGAAATATCACTGAATTCTTTTTCTCAGCAAGGAACATCCCTGAGAAAGAGAATGTGCCCTGAGGGTAGGTCTATAGATGGCCCCCTTGAGGTGGCCGCCTTTTATGGTTGAAGCCGAAGGGATGAAATAAGCCCTGATCTCCTGTAGTGCTCCCAGGCTTATTAGGACGAGGAAATTCCCACCTAATAAATTTTGGTCAGACAGGTTATCTGCTCTCAAACCCTGTCTCCTGATAAGATGTTATCAATGACAGTGTGTGCCCAAAACTTCATTAGCAATTTTAATTTCACCCCATCCTCTGGTCCTGTGATCTCGCCCTGCCTCTACTTGCTTTGTGATATTTTATTACCTTGTGAAGTATGTGATCTCTGTGGCCCACACCCTATTTGTGCACTCCCTCCCATTTTGAAAATCACTAATAAAAACTTGCTGGTTTTACGGCTCAGGGAGCTTCACGGAACCTGCCGACAGGTGATGTCTCCCCCGGTCACCCAACTTTAAAATTTCTCTCTTTTGTATTCTTTCCCTTTATTTCTCAAACCAGCTGAGACACTTAGGGAATAGAAAAGAACCCACATTAACCATCGGGGGCAGGTTCTCCCAATAGGGTTTTTCTTTTCTATTGCATCATCAGGCTGCAAATTTTCCAAACTTCTATGCTCTGTTTTTCTTTTAAAATTGAGTGCTTTTAACAGCACCAAAGTCACCTCTTGAATGCTCTACTGCTTAGAAATTTCTTCCACCAGATACCCTAAATCATCTCTCTCAAGCTCAAAGTTCCACAGATCTCTAGGGCAGGGGCAAAATGTCACCAGTCTCTTTGCAAGAGCCACCTTTGCTCCAGTTCCCAACAAGTTCCTAATCTCCATCTGAGACCTTCTTAGCCTGGGCCTTATTTTCCATATTGCTATCAGGCTTTTGGTAAAAGCCATTCAACAAGTCTCTAGGAAGTTCCAAACTTTCCCACATTTTTCTGTCTTCTTCTGAGCCCTCCAAACTGTTCGACCTCTGCCTGTTACCCAGTTCCAAAGTCGCTTTTACATTTTCGGGTATCTGCTCAGAAACACCCCACTCCTGATACCAATTTACTATATTAGCCCATTTTCACACTGCTAATAAAGACATACTCAAGACTGGGAAGAAAAATGGTTTAATCAAACTTAAAGTTCCACATGGCTGGGGAGGCCTCAGAATCATGGCAGGAAGCAAAGGGGACTCCTTACATGGCAGTGGCAAGAGAAAATGAGCAAGAAGCAAAAACAGAAACCCTTGATAAACCCTCAAATATCATGAGACTTATTCACTATCACGAGACTAGCATGGGAAAGATGTGCCCCCATGATTCAATTACCTCCCCCTACGTCCCTCCCACAACATGGGGGAATTCGGGGAGATATAATTCAACCTGAGATTTGGGTGGGGATACAGCCAAACCATATCAGCCCTCATCTGATCAATGGAAACACCCATGTATCCTTTGTCTGAGTGCAAATAGTACACCCTGCCTCCTTCCCTCCATAATCTAAGCAGCCAGTCAGTCGTAGTCTCCTTTGTACATTTCTCATGAGAAGAGGATCAGAATGCCAGCCCACTTAGACCTCAAAACTGAGGGGCACATGCCAAGTTCTCTGAACCTTTTCCTTGAAACTCCTCTCACTGAAGATGAAGAAAAAAGCATACCTCTACTGCTCTTCTGTAGATCCCAAATACAATTTTCTCAGTAGAAATGCCCTCTCCTCCCATAGACTTTCCTAGCAGAGGTAGGGGTATCTACAATTTACAAAAACTGTTCCTGAAGTGCCTCTATGTGCATATGTAAGATGATATTATTGAATGTTTGGCTTTTTTTAGTAGTTGGTGATAAGCAGAGCTCAAATATAATTCCTAACCTGCCGAGAAAACCATTCTGAAAAATCTATTTAAATCAACAATTTCTTAATAATTCTATATCTGTCGTGCCTATTTGAAGCATTCAAAGCATATATTCATACTGTAGCATTATGGGAATGTACATTATGGGTATGTGTAATTTAATTACTGCTTGAATGGGGAATCAAAAATACTTTATTTTATACTTGCCTTTATATTTACTTCTATTGAAATATTGCAATTTGTTTCAGACCAGTTTCATATGTATTTCATGTAATGATCTGTCCTTCAGGTGTGGTCCCACTGGTTTAAGCACAGCTATTCTGAGTTCAACCTGTCTATACCACTATGTACTATAAGACATTCAATTCCTACATCAGTTTATCTTTCAATAGAAGCACACTTAGAACTTTTATTTACACTGCAGGGCATGTCATTTAATCTTTGATTAGCATGACACTAATAAATGGATAAACTCAAGTACCCCCACCAAAATCTCATGGCCAGGGATTAGATTATTATGAAAATGAAAATACAAAGCTTAAAAAAAATTATGTATATTTGAGAAAAACTAGCATCTCCTCAATGAGTACATCTACAGATTCATTTTGAAACTATTAAACTATTTGGTGAAGTAATAAATCCCGTAACATCAAATAATGAGGCAAATCTCTTGGCAAAATAAACATCAGAAAGCTCAATTTTTTGCCCACTTTGCATTATGGTTTGACATGGTGGTGGTAACAGGATAGAATTAAAATAACACTGGAAAACTTTGCCACTTATAAAATATTGGTGAAATTTTCTGTCTTTGGAAAAATGTCTTGCTAATTCTAATATGGCCAGCATTTGTATTTGTGAAAAGAAGCAAAAGAAAATAGGGAAGAGGGGGGAAAAAGTTTAGGTATAGCTAAAGAGACAGAATAAGGTAAGGATAAATATTCACTATGAACTGTGAATTCTACTAACCAAGTGGAATTTGTTATGGCATGCTAACTAAATTATATGCAGTTCCCTTATTGTTTTGAAGCAACCAATCACTCAGGAATTCAATTTAAATTCTGCTAACAGTCCTGTTGCACTCAGCTACCCAGTCTCTCCCAGTTTTAGTTTCTTCTGCTCACTCCATCATCAAAGCATATTTGTTGGTGGCCAATTCACATAAAATTCTGATCTCTACTGGGTAATTTGACAGGAATCTGATATGCACAAGTATGAATAGCCGATTTGACTTTTCAGAAATACATATGTGTTATATGATAAGCACATTTAATGCAGAATACCTTCCCATCTCCGCCCACCCCAGAGAAACCTATTCTTAAAATTGTGAGATATCACATTGATATCAAAGGTCACGATATATTTAACCATTAAATCATTTTTCAAGGAATAAGAAACTCTGTCTGAGTCAGAATAAGATATATACTATGCTTTAAAAAAAAAAAGCCCCCAAATCTCAACAATTTGAAGTAATGAATTAGTTCTCATATATGCCAAATGTTCAATGCCAATTTGCAAAGAGATTTGGTCCACATGGTCTTCACTCCAGAGCCTAGACTGATACAGGCTCCCTTTTGAAACATGTTTTCATCATTGCAGAAGTGAGAAAAAGAGACTATCACTGGCTCCACTCAGAAATATTATGTGTCACGTCCACTTATATTTCATTGGCCAGAGTAAGTCATATGGTCACATTCAACCCTAACAGTGCAAAAGGCAGCATGCCCTCACAGGCAGGACTATCAGACACTTTGAATAAGACAGTCTTAAATACTGACAATCTGGTGCAGGAGACAGTGTGTAGTGTGAAATATTTTAGCAACTAATCAGAGATGACACTCAGGCTATAGTCTATGTTGATATAACTCTTGCTGGAGACTTTGAGGGGTTCCAATAAATACCAGCCTGTTCCTCATGTGGGTTCTAAGTTGACTGAGAAATATGGCAAGACAGTCAGCAATTGAAACCAAAATATCACCATCATTGCCAATGAATGCCAGAGAGAAGACACAGTTCAGTACAAAAGCCTGGATAGGCTTACTACCTTTCCTCCCTCTAATTAAACCCTGAAATAGCCACCCAAGAGAAAGTTTGAGTCCACACTTTGATTTCACATACCGAGGTCTGTGCTTCTCACTAGTTCAGAAAGAGCAGAGTGACCAGACTCAGATCCTGTGTATTTTCACTTAATCTAATTAAGAAATGTGGGCCACTAACAAATGCCTACCAGCAAAGTAGTTTACTCTGTGTTCTTGCAGAGGATAAAAAGGAAGGTCTCTGGCCAAGAATACTAAGCTCCTTTCATATGGAAGAAAAAAATCAGGAGTGGGGAGAAATGATTCCTCCATACCATACACCAACTTGAATTACTACATTTTTGGTTTTTGTCTTCTCTACTAAATTGTAGACTCCTTATAGAACTGCATCTTCTATAGTTTTAAGATTCTTTAATAAAAAGCAAGAACATGTATTGTAAATGTTATACTATTTATGACAAACAAAAACACTCCAAAATCATACATTCATACTCAGTGATGATAGCTACTTTTACTCACAGAAGAATTTCATATAGACTTCTAACCATTACCTGTCAAACACATTCATTCACCTTGCAATTTAGTGGAACTCCAAAGAGAAATAAATATTCTTAAAGAGAATACAGGTTTTTGACAATATTCAAAAATTGTCAATAATTTGACAACTTACAATATAAGAGACATCATTAAAACAATCATTAAAAACAATCATTGCAAACGATCATCACTAAAAACAATCAGTTTCCAACGGCTATAGTGGCCTTATGTAACACAGAATTGAAAGCATGCTAAGGAAAAAAAATGAGCAAAAAAAAAAAAAAAGAATTTATTACTAACTCACTCCAATCACAAAAAGGAAAGAAACACAGGTATACACAGATGATTTCCAAGTCCATTAACCAGAAAGGAAACAAAAGCATTTTTATCCAAGATATGAGGGATGACACAGAGTGGAATAAAATAGATTTATGACGAAAGACATTAAAATGGCAGCATTTGAATTATCAAACTGAAACCAACACACTTTAACATTTCACTTTATGAAAAGGAAAATACTTCAGTACAATAAAATCAGGGCTTATACATTCCAAGTCCATGCTGGTGGCTGACCAGACTGAGAGCTGAAATAAAATGTACCTTCATTTTGTCTTTTAGTAGAGAAACATTTTCAGTCTCATGTTAACCTGTGACTTAAAACTTCACTAAAAACCTATGAGAATGACCAAAATTCACCAACAAATACTAACTATTGATGAGAGCATGGAACTACTGGAACTTGCATGCATTTTTGGCAGAATGTAAAATCATCCAGCCACTTGGAAAACAGGTTGGTGGTGTGCCTACCACACCATACTCATCTATTGCACCACCCATTCCTAAGTTTTCACCCCAGAGACATGAAAATATAGGTCCAAAAATGGACATAACAGCATTATTCAACATAGCTAAACACTGAAAATGAAAACATTAAATTTACACCAACTAATAAATGGATAAAATGATTGTGGTATATCTATACTATTGGAATACTATCTCCCGATAAAAATGAAATGAACAAACTACTGATACACACAACATGACTGAACCTCAAAAAAACTTATGGTTAGTGAAAAAAGTCAAACACAAAAGACTACATACTCTATATAATTTTATGTATATGAAAGTCCAGAAAAGGCAAACAACATTGAGGAGGAGACAGACTGAAAGGGATGATGAAATTGTCTGCCTTTACCATATCCTGATTGTGGTGGTAGTTACACAATTGCATACAGTTGCAAAAGTTCATCAGACTGTACACTTACATTATTGTGTATAAGTTATATCTTACCAAATCTGGGAGGAAACTTCACTAATATAATAAATATAAAACCACAGATTTAACTGAAGAAATGTTTTAAAATCATAAATGACATTAATTGTCAAGGGATTAGCATTAAATCATATTAAAAATTTCAAATCATATTTCAAATGTGCACACTCAATAGAAGGACACTTTATAGGAATAATAAAAGCAAGCATAATGAAGGTTAGAGTCAAATGTTGGTGAATATCTGGACATTTATATAGATGTAGAGTTCTTTGAAAAAAAATGTAAAATATTACATAAACATTACCAGAACGCAACAACCACCTGAACTTCAATATTTCTTTTCTGTGATGCTCAAACATGCACTTCTCTAAACTCTTCAAACTACCCATGAGAAACATATAGTGAGTAATTCACAGTGACACTAAGTAGGTAAAAGTGTAGATTTTTGACACATAGGCATTTTGTAAACACAAAATATTTTTAAATGAATTGTGAAAGATATTTTGAAAACCAAATACAGAAAATTGAGGTATTTGTGATATAATCAGAGTGCCTAAGAACAATAAACTTTTATGTGTGCATATATATATATATATATATGTAGGTATATATGTAAATATATTCATATTCACATTCATGTTTGAAAGACCATGATCAACACGTTTTTATCTCATATCTCTCAGATTTCCTTTTTAGAAATGTCTTCCTCTCTATTCTATTTAATTCATAAATTGCATGATCAAATCTGAGCATTATTTTTTAAACTATTTTAATAGCACTAAATCACACGCACAAAAAATGCAAAACCAAAGGAAGTGGCAAGAAAAAAATGTATCCAAGGCATCATTTTCATAAAATATTTCAGACCATTTACTCACAACTCTACAAAGTGGTTCAAGACACCTGCATCAATGTCTCCCACGAGATTTATTTATTTATTTCTTCTCTTTCTTAAATCTATCAATCAGATTAGCAGCATTATCTTTTAAATCACCAAAAATCGAGCTAAGCCACAAACATCAGTTTACTTCTCTGTGTCTCCTATTCTGATTTTTTTTTTTCTGCCTCTGTCTCTGGCTTCTGTCTCCTATTCATATGGGTACTGAGTGACCTCTCTTTCCCAGATAATTTCAAGGATCCAGATGTCCCCGCTACAGTGTGCCAGTGTGTGTCCTTTCTTTCCTAAAAGGCCAAGGAAAATTGAATGTTCATGAAAACAGGCCATAGAAAGAAAGGCATAATCAAACCCACATGTTGACCCAGTGATTGCTTTCCTTATATTATCCATTTTAAACACTTAGATATGATCTATCAGGTACCTAGAGACGATTCAAAAATATTGTCTTCCTTGCAGTATTCCTCAGTTCACTCACCCAATGAAATATAACAAAATAAGAAGAAACAAATAATAGTCCAAATGTTTCAGGTTGCTAGCTTAGAATCCTAAAAGGTCTATATGATTTCCAATTTCAATTCTAAACAATGTGTTCTTAGGACTAAATGCTTAAAACACTTCATCAATAAATCCGAATGAAAAAATTTATAAGAGAGAAATATTTTCCAGAAACTTACAGCTTGGTTTTCCATTTTTTATTTGTTTATTGCCAAGAAGGAGCTAAATGCAATGCTTTGCATTTGTGTAACATATTACAGTTTGTAATACATCACTTATTTAGGCCTCAAACCACCTTGTAAGAAGAGCCATTTTGTCATCTCCATTTCACAGTTAAAGCAACTGGAGACAGAACCAGAGTCAAATATTGAAAAGCAACATAGCCTTTGCCTAAAACCTGGGTCTTTCTGTCCTCTTGTCCTGCAACCTCTCTGTAATGCCATATCACCTCTTTGCTGAAATACCATGTGTGCATGTGTAAGAGATAGAAAGACCATATATTGCATATATATGCATATATGCAGAAAGGCCTAAGACTAACAGGTTCCTTCCAACTCCATTTAAGGTAAAGATTTGTGAATAAGGTTAGGTGAACTTTTGTGCCTCCTGCACACAGACTAATAAGACATCTGGGTATTGGCCCAATAGCTGGTAGGATTCTGAGGTCCACCACTATTGATTTCTATGATTCGATTATGACCTATTTATTGATTTTATTTATTTATTTATTTATTTATTTATTTATTTATTTATCTGAGACAGGGTCTCACTCTGTTACCCAGACTGAAGTGCAGTGACTTGACCAAAGCTCACTGCAGCCTCTACCTCCCAGGCTCAAGAAATTCTCCCACCTCAGCCTCCTGGGGAACTGGGGATTCAGGAATGTACCACCACACCCAGATAATTTGCTTTATTTTTCATATAGAAAGGGTCTTGCAGGGTTGCCATGTCTGGTATCAAACTCCTGGGCTCAAGTGGTCGATCCACCTGCTTTGGCTCCCCTAAGTATTGGGATTACAGGCATTAGCCACTTTGCCTGGGGCTGATAGTAATTTTTAAATATCCAGTGTTATACATGAATGCCCACCAGCCTACAGAACATATCTTTTTGTTTCTCCCACAGGTAACTTGAATTACCATGTCCTAAATCGAACTCATCATCTCCTTTCTATCCCACCCTGCATTTGCTCTGTCTATGCCATTACTATCCAGTCAGTTTCCCAAACCATAAAGTTGAGCATCAGTCCCAAGAACACCTTCACCTTCACTGCTTACATCAAATCAAACACCAGTATGGATTATAACTCCTATCTCTTAAAACTCTCCTCTTTTCTCTACTTTCATATTTAGGTTGTCATCATTTCCTCACCAAGTCACTCTTCACGTCGGAGCCAGAGAAATCTTGTAAAGACTTGAATGAAAGTCTCTTATTTCCTCTACGAAGTCTTCCCTAGATCCCCATTCCTGGGTAAGGGGCCCTCTTCTGTGAATGGAGAAGAGACATTCTGTACTTCCCTTATCTTGGTATTAATCACACTGTATTTTAGGCACTACTTACCTATTTGTATCCCCACTAGACTCAGTTGCAAAGGGGCAAAGACCCTGCCACTCTTAATATTGTATCCCGAGTGATTGGCACAAAGCTTTGCAAATAAGTAGGTGCTCATTAAATATTTGTTGACTATAAACAAAAAAATAAATCGTTTCCTAATAGGGGTCATTGATGAAAAAAAGATCAGGAGGTAATAAAAACCGGGACCTACTCCACAAGAACCATAGGTTTAGGTTGTAAAAATCATTCAGGATTAAAAGGATGATTTTCTCAGGCAAATCAGATACAGGAAGCTGACCATTAAATGGCACGTTTGGTAACATAGATAAATTTGCGAGATACATGTTGCCCTGATATCAAGCAGTAGGCATGGGTATGATTAATGGAATAGTTCCATGGCTTTGCTCTTTCTAGATAACTCTGCTACCAGTAAACCCATTTGGGCTTTTAAGTTTCAAGTCAATTCATAAGCATCAGCAATCACTATGTTCCAGGCAAGATCAGATCTCATTAGAAAAGATTTAATCTTCTAGACCCAGCGCCGTGGCTCACGCCTGTAATCCCAGCACTTTGGGAGGCCGAGGCAGGCAGATAACCTGAGGTTGGGAGTTTGTGACTAGCCTGACCAACATAGAGAAACCTCATCTCTACCAAAAATACAAAATTAGCCAGGCGTGGTGGTGCGTGCTTGTAGTTCCAGCTACTCGGGAGGCTGAGGCAGAAGAATCTCTTGAACCCGGGAAGCAGAGGTTGTGGTGAGCCAAGATTGTGCCATTGCACTCCAGCCTGGGTAACAAGAGCGAAACTCCGTCTCAAAAAGAAAAAAAGAAAGAAAGAAAGAAAGAAAGAAAGAAAAAGAAAGAAAGAAAGAAAGAAAGAGAAAGAAAGAAAGAAAGAAAGAGAAGAAGAGAGAGAGAAGAGAGAGAGAGAGAGAGAGAGAGAGAGGAGGAGGGAGGGAGGGAGGGGGAGGGAGGGAGGGAGGGAAAAGATTTAATCTTCTATGAACTTGATGGTGCTTCCTTGACTGGAATTCACATTTTTATTTATCAAGGTCACCTTTTTCCCCAACTTTGAAACTAAATTTATGACTATACTTTGATATATTGAGTGGTAATCCATCTAAATTTTCCACCCCATAGTATGTTTCTTCTTACTTAACTAAACAATGTAAAAATATGCTGAAAATGCAAGTCTAGATGAGAAAAAAACTTCTCATAAATAACTCTTCAGGCTAATCAATTCCAACTTGTTACTTCTATAAATAAAGCATCTAAAATGAAGGGATAGGGCTCCAAGACAAGTAGTTGGTTTCTTTGGTTTGTTTGTTCACTTTTGTTCTTTATTTTTGATTTTATTTTTGAGCCAGGGTCTTGCTCTCTTGCCCAGGCTAGAGTGCAGTGGCATGATTATAGCTCACGGCAGCCTCAACCTCCTGGGCTCAAATGATACTTCCACCTCAGCCTCCCAAGTAACTGGGACCACAGGAGTGCACCACCATGCCCAGCTAACTTATTTATTTATTTTTTGTAGAGACAGGTTTTACCATGTTGCCCAGGCTGTTCTTGAACTCCTGAGCTCAAGTGATTCACCTGTCTCAGCCCCTCAAAGTGCTGGAATTGTAGGCGTGAGCCACTGTGCCCAGCGACAAGTGATTTTCTACAGGGCACCTATGTTTCACAAAAGGAAAAAAAACCAACTACAGTCATGCACCATTTAATGAAAGGGATATTTTCTGAGAAATGCATTTATAGATAATTTTGTCATTATGCGAACATCATAGAGTATACTTTCACAAACCTAGATGGTGTAACCTACTACACTCCGAGGCTAGATGGTGTAGCCTATTGCTCTCAGGCTACAAACCTGTACAGCATGTTACTATACTAATACTGTAGGCAATTGTAACACAATGGTAAGTATCTGTGTATCCAAACATGTCAGGAAAACAACACAAGGAGAATTACATCTTAGGGGATGTTAAGCACTAAGGATACAAAAGTAAAAAAGAAGCTTACCACCAAGCAATCCCCAGAATGATCTAGTTCTGTGATAAAAGTCTGTTCTAATGAAAGTGTTTTCCTTATAGAAAGAATTTAAAAGGGCTTTTCTCTTATTTTTTTCTTGTTAACTAAAAGAGGCCATTTAAATAATAAAAAGAGTGGTGAATGTCAGTTTGCTCAAGTGTGTTATCTATTGTTTAGTAGCATTAGGGAAGGGTAGGAATTTAAGAGAGCTGTCCATACAGGGGAAACTTTGCTACTTAGCTCTAAAGTTAAAAAAAAATGCTTCTTATTTTTTTTAAATTTTTCTTCTAGATGACATTATCTCATTATTTCAGCTTAGATTAGATTTACTGGGATTATAGTAAATAGTGATGCTTAGAATAATTTGATATTTCTTTCTTTACTAGAGAATAAAACATTTTGGGACTGCAGTCATTGTGCTAGCTGACAGACTTAGAGAAAGGGCTGAAAGGTAAAACCATGAGAACAAAAACATACCTCCGGACTTCTGCAAACACCAGCAAAAACAAATTCATATTTTCCCTTATCAATCATTTTTTTACTCTGCCTCCTGGAATAGTTCATTCTTTCAAATTTCTAGGTCTTGAAAGAATTTTTTAAAAATTCTACTGAGGTTCAAATTGCCAAGTACATGTGAAGAAGTCCAAGAAACTACATTTACTACCATGCTTAAAAAAGAAATTATGGAATTCTGAATCAGTTGTTCAGGGCAGAGCTGGTAGTAAAAACCATTACTGAATGTACAAGAATAATTCGCCTTTTGAAGGCAGCCAGGTTGGGAGTGAGCAGATTATTGGATATTCCTACCGGTGGATTCTTTTTGCCCAAGCACTGCTCTGACAAAAGTTTAGAATGCTCCCAGAGAGACAGCAGATATATGTGTCTGTCTGGAAATGTGTAAGGTAAATCATACGAATGTAATTTTGTCAATTGTTGGAGGGAATGGAAGTGCAGAAGGAAGGTGAATGTGATCTGCTATCCATAGGAATCTGGCTAGGTGTATTCAAAACTATTTCTACCTGTCTGATCAAACTGTCCAGTGCTGGTAGCTGGAAATGAAAAGCACAAATAGAATTTGAGGAACAAATGCTACCCACACTGGACATGCAATGAAACCCAAGTAGATGATGGGAACTAAGCTATCTGATGGGAGCATCAGGTTGCTTAACCTGTACAATTTCAGAGACACACTATGGAACACACACAGGGCATGCATTTTTAATAAGTCTATAGTGATCTAGTTAAATGAACTGGATTCACAAATAAGTTTGAAAGACACGGTAACTACTTCTTGGTGGTGGTGCCTTCTGAAGACTGCTGCTTGTATTCAATTGCAATTCCCCAACAGTTAGCAAATATATAAAATGTCACTGATATGTTTTTAAATTTTGTTGCAACCTTAAAATCATTAACAGTAATCTCAGATATACCAACTTCTTAAATCAGTAATGCTGAGAATATCCTCATCAGAGTTGTTGGGAAGCAGTTGTTTGGTTCACTGTTTTTTCTTTAGCATTTACCTGGCACTCGGTACTCAATAAATAATTTGTTCCATGAAATGCCCAAGAGTTAGTATATGTCCCAGTAGGTTAATTACACATATAAAGCAAGCTTCTCATAATCATCCTAAAGTTCTTCAGGACTTAAAAATGATTTTGGCATAATTCCATCTTCTTGAAGTATCCCAGTCTTTGGAAACTGCACACATTAACCACTGTGATCTAAACCTAGCATAATAAATTTGAACTGTGGAATTAGAAAAAAATAGCATTCAAATTCCAATAGCAACTTACCAATCTGCAATCATGAGCAAGTTTAATGACCTTCAGAGCCTTCATATTTAAAATGGAGATAATAAAACATCCCACATAAATGGGAGGATTAAATAATATAGTATGAATAGAACATATGAAAGGTTCTAAGTACATAGTACACCACCAGTCACCCACACCACCACCACTGCTACCTTTTCTGTCCCTGTACTGCCTCACCAGCAACACTCAATGCCTTCTGGGCCCAGGCATCTCCACAAGGCCCCCATCTTCCTCCCTTGGGCTGAGGCAATGTATCCCACCATTGACCATACCCAAAACATGCCTGTGTTCACCGTCAACATTATTAATGTATGTTTGACTTAAAAACATACTTTAAATAGTTGGATATAACCTACAAGTATCTTATTTTTCTATCACAGTCTGGAAGGGATGAGGATAAATAGGTTCATGTATATTGATGCAGAATTATTCAAAAACAAATGTATTACATCAGCTTATCTTTTGCTTACCAAAGAAAACCCATGAAATGTTTTCTCGACTTTTGTAATTAAGCATAATACTAAAAAAAAAAAAAAAAAAAAAAAAAGGACCACAATCTATTCTATTTTTCTCTAATCAGTCATATTAATAATACAGGTAATATTCAAGAAGCAAATATATGAATGCAATTTTTGTAGTTCATTATAGAGAAAATAATTCATATAAGAAGATAATCAAAGCAAGTGGAAGATCTACTGGACATTTCAGTTCAAAATAACCAAGCAATGATGACTTGAAAGTAGTTTTGCTTTTATTGCTTTAACAGGCTGTCCTGACAGGCTTGGATTCACCAGATAATTATATAACTTATCACATCTTTTTGGCTATATGTACATGGCCACAAATGCACCCAGGATAAATATGAAGAGCTTTTAGGTCCCAATAAAGAAAATAAAATCTCTAAGAAATTGGCATTTGGAATATAAAGTTCTTTCCTCTGACAGAATAATAGGAAGGCTGTTTCATTTTCAATAATTCATGAATGTAAATGTCCTAGCAATTTCTTACACAGACTATCTTCATGATAAACACAATTTTATAATTATCATACTCAGCCTTTGCATTTCATTTATCCTTAACACCATTAAAAAGTACCCATCTTAATATTGTTGGCCACTGAAACTTCTGTGACGTAAGCAAAATTACAGTTCACTCCAAGAACAGGATGGCTGTGCTCTAAGTCTTTTGGCAAAGGCCAGGATTTTAATGACCTTAAACAAGCAGGGCAGGCAGTCACATTCCCTGAGAACTCCAGAGCTTTCGTACAGTTTATTCTTGTTGAAGTAAGCTAAGGCAAAAGCTTTGGCAGCAATCTGGAGATAGGGGCAAAGGGTTTCAAATGGTTGTTTTTCTGGATGTAACTCTGGCTGGATTAAAAAGGAGGGTGTTTATGGAAAGCTTTCCTGGGATACTGTCAGATCTCTTTCCCTGGATGGGGTACAAAGGAAGGAAACCTCAGCTGGCGTTTGTTTTCCCTAATTTGTACCTGAGTCCTTATAAGAACATAAAGAGCAAGTGGATGCATGTTTGAGGTAGATTATAACCTCTTCCAGAAAGCTGATGATCTACCTGCCTCTTTCTCTTTGAATTGCTTTCAGAACTTAGAAGGAAGGCCAGGGAGAGCACCAGTGTCCACCTTTTCATTTTTTGAGATGGAGTCTCGCCCTGTCCAAGCTGGAGTGCAGTGGCGCAATCTCGACTCACTGCAACCTCTGCTTCCTGGGTTCAAGCGATTCTCCTGCCTCAGCCTCCTGAGTAGCTGGGACCACAGGTATGCACCACCACACCCAGCTAATTTTTGTATTTTTTTTTTTTTTTAGTAGAGACGGGGTTTCACCATATTGGCCAGGATAGTTTTAATCTCCTGACCTCATGATCCACCTGCCTTGGCCTTCCAAAGTGCTAGATTTACAGGTGTGAGCTACTGTGTCCAGTTTCAGTGTCTATCCTTATCCCCACATTGAGAGAAGCTCCATGTTTGGAAGGGAGTAATTAATTTAAATGCTCCTGATTTTCAAACTGTGGATTAAAGAAGTGAAAGTAAGATAGAACCTAAGTGATCAAACATTAACAAAGGCATTAAAGGAGCTGTTGGTAACATCTGAAACCATGATGGGACTGTGACAAGCAAAACTCACATAAGTACCACCATGGCTCAAGTGGCTCCCATTCAAAGTATTACTGGAAAAAGGGAATACCAGTGTGTAACAATGTCATCGCACTTGCAGACTAGTTCAATGGATACAAATGTCCACATCAGCTCTTTTATTGCTTACTGGAGACCTTAATAAAAAAATGTATGTTTATTGAAAGTTATGAAGATAATGAAATAACAATGCCAAGGCACAACCTAGAATTTGTCAAAAATACTAAAATTTCCAATAGAAACATAATTGACATCACTTTTTCAACAGAGAAAAAATAAAATGTGAAAGAAAATATGCAACAACATTTTTAACAGGAGTTTCATACATATCATGGGATAAGCATTGAGGATAAAACAATTTGCAGAAATGAAACACAATTCCTGCGTTCCCAGAGCCCTAGACTACATTATTAGGTTGGATGTCTTAAAATTCTGCAAAGATAAATAACTGTATGTGACCAGTTGTGCAATCTTCATAATTTGAGCTATTATGTTCCCATTCAAGGCAGAGTTTCTGTACCCAAAAAACTTTCTGGATTAGTAGGATATGTATGCCCAAATGATGAAAGGAAAGGTAGCCTGTTACAAAGATCACATAAGGTGTATAAAATGACAGATGAATGTAAAAGTGAGAATGTGTCTCCGAATGGAGGATCAAAAAGATTTTTATAAAGCAGATTCAACTTTAACTAAATCCTAAAATATGGATGGAATCCTGCAGACTAATTGAAAATATGATATAAACATGGGCTGAAAGGCAGGAGAAAGAAAGAGTTTTAACATCGACCAAGGTCACCCATGACAAATCAAGCCCGCAGGAGAACAGACACTTTTCAAATGTGAATCTCAAGGCTACTCAAACCAATTTACCCATAGAAATACTTTTCCTTCTTGAAATACTCTCTTCCTTTGTTTTCTTTTTATTTATTTATTTAATTATACTTTATGTTCTAAGGTACATGTGCACAACGTGCAGGTTTGTTACATATGCATACATGTGCCATGTTGGTGTGCTGTACCCATTAACTCGTCATTTACATTAGGTATATCTCCTAATGCTATCCCTCCCCACCTTCCCCCAACCCATGACAGGCCTCAGTGTGTGATGTTCCCCACCCTGTGTCCAAGTGTTCTCACTGTTCAATTCTCACCTATGAGTGAGAACATGCAGTGTTTGGTTTTCTGTTCTTGCGATAGTTTGCTCAGAATGATGTTTCCAGCTGCATCCATGTCCCTACAAAGGACATAAACTCATCCTTTTTTATGACTGAATAGTATTCCATGGTGTATATGTGCAACATTTTCTTAATCCAGTCTGTCATTCATGGACATTTGAGTTGGTTCTAAGTCTTTGCTATTGTGAATAGTGCCGCAATAAACATACATGTGCATGTGTCTTTATAGCAGCCTGATTTATAATCCTTTGGATATATACCCAGTAATGGGATGGCTGGGTCAAATGGTATTTCTAGTTCTAGATCCTTGAGGAATCGCCACACTGTCTTCCACAATGGTTGAACTAGTTTACAGTCCCACCAACAGTGTAAAAGTGTTCCTATTTCTCCACATCCTCTCCAGTACCTGTTGTTTCCTGACTTTTTAATGATTGCCATTCTAACTGGTGTGAGATGGTATCTCATTGTGGTTTTGATGTGCATGTCTCTGATGGCGAGGGATGATGAGCATTTTTTCATGTGTCTGTTGACTGCATAAATGTCTGCTTTTGAGAAGTGTCTGTTCATATCCTTTTCCCACTTTTTGATGGGGTTGTTTGGTTTTTTTCTTATAAATTTGTTTGAGTTATTTGTAGGTTCTACATATTAGCCCTTTGTCAGATGAGTAGATTGCAAAATTTTTCTCCCATTCTGTAGGTTGCCCATTCACTCTGATGGTAGTTTCTTTTGCTGTGCAGAAGCTCTTTAGTTTAATTAGATCCCATTTGTCAATTTTGGCTTTTGTTGCCATTGCTTTTGGTGTTTTAGACATGAAGTCCTTGCCCATGCCTATGTCCTGAATGGTATTTCCTAAGTTTTCTTACAGGGTTTTTATGGTTTTAGGTTTAACATTTAAGTCTCTAATCCATCGTGAATTAATTTTTGTATAAGGTGTAAGGAACAGATCCAGTTTCAGTTTTCTACTTATGGCTAGCCAGTTTTCCCAGCACCATTTATTAAATAGGGAATCCTTTCCCCATTTCTTGTTTTTGTCAGGTTTGTCAAAGATCAGATGGTTGTAGGTGTGTGGTATTATTTCTGAGGACTCTGTTCTGTTCCATTGGTCTGTATCTCTGTTTTGGTACCAGTACCATGCTGTTTTGGTTACTGTAGCCTTGTAGTATAGTTTGAAGTCAGGTGGCATGATGCCTCCAGCTTTGTTCTTTTGACTTAGGACTGTCTTGGCAATGCGGGCACTTTTTTGGTTCCGTATGAACTTTAAAGTAGTTTTTTCCAATTCTGTGAAGAAAGTCGGGGTAGCTTAATGGGGATGTCATTGAATCTATAAATTGCCTTGGGCAGTATGGCCATTTTCATGATATTGATTCTTCCTATCCATGAGCATGGAATGTTCTTCCATTTGTTTATGTCCTCTTTTATTTTCTTGAGCAGTGGTTTGTAGTTCTCCTTGAAGAGGTCCTTCACATCCCTTGTAAGTTGGATTCCTAGGTATTTTATTCTCTTTGAAGCAATTGTGCATGAAAGTTCACTCATGATTTGGCTCTCTGTTTGTCTGTTATTGGTGTATAAGAATGCTAGTGATTTTTGGACATTGATTTTGTATCCTGAGACTGCTGAAGTTACTTATCAGCTTAAGGAGATTTTGCACTGAGACGATGGGGTTTTCTAAATATACAATCATGTCATCTGCAAACAAGAACGATTTGACTTCCTCTTTTCCTAATTGAATACCCTTTATTTCTTTCTCTTGCCTGATTGCCCTGGCTAGAACTTCCAACACTATGTTGAATAGGAGTGTTCAGAGAGAGCATCCCTGTGTTGTGCCAGTTTTCAAAGGGAATGCTTCCAGTTTTTGCCCATTCAGTATGATACTGGCTGTGGGTTTGTCATAAATAGATCTTATTATTTTGAGATATGTTCCATCAATACCGAATTTATTGAGAGCTTTCAGCATGAAGGGCTGTTGAATTTTGTCAAAGGCCTTTTCTGCATCCATTGAGATAATCATGCGGTTTTTGTCTTTGGTTCTGTTTACATGATGGATTATGTTTATTGATTTGCATATGTTGAACCAGCCTTGCATCACAGGGATGAAGCCCACTTAATCATGTTGGATAAGCTTTTTGATGTGCTGCTGGATTCAGTTTTCCAGTATTTTATTGAGGATTTTTGCATCAATGTTCATCAGGGATATAGGTCTAAAATTTTCTTTTTTTGTTGTGTCTCTGCCAGGCTTTGGTATCAGGATGATGTTGGCCTCATAAAATGAGTTAGGGAGGATTCCCTCTTTTTCTATTGATTGGAATAATTTCAGAAGGAATGGTACCAGCTCCTTCTTGTACCTCTGGTAGAATTCAGCTGTGAATCTATCTGGTTCTGGACTTTTTTTCAGTTGGTAGGCTATTAATTATTGCCTCAATTTCAGAGCCTGTTATTGGTCTATTCAGGGATTCAACTTCTTCCTGGTTTAGTCTCGGGAGAGTGTATGTGTCCAGGAATTTATCCATTTCTTCTAGGTTTTCTAGTTTATTTGTGTAGGGGTGTTTATAGTATTCTCTGATGGTAGTTTGCATCTCTGTGGGGGTCAGTGGTGATATCCCCTTTATCATTTTTTATTGCATCTATTTGATTCTTCTCTCTTTTCTTCTTTATTAGTCTTGCTAGTGGTCTATCAATTTTGTTGATCGTTTCAAAAAAACAGCTCCTGGATTCATGGATTTTTTGAAGGGTTTTTTTGTGTCTCTATCTCCTTCAGTTCTTCTCTGATCTTAGTTATTTCTTGCCTTCTGCCAACTTTTGAATGTGTTTGCTCTTGCTTCTCTAGTTCTTTTAATTGTGATGTTAGGGTGTCAATTTTAGATCTTTCCTGCTTTCTCTTGTGGGCATTTAGTGCAATAAATTTCCCTCTACACACTGCTTTAAATGTGTCCCAGAGATTCTGGTATGTTGTGTCTTTGTTCTCAGTGGTTTCAAAGAACATCTTTATTTCTGCCTTCATTTCGTTATGTACCCAGTAGTCATTCAGGAGCAGGTTGTTCAGTTTCCATGTAGTTGAGTGGTTTTGATTGAGTTTCTTAATCCTGTGTTCTAGTTTGATTGCACTGTGGTCTGGGAGACAGTTTATTATAATTTCTGTTCTTGTACATTTGCTGAGGAGTGCTTTACTTCCAACTAAGTGGTCAGTTTTGGAATACGTGTGATGTGGTGCTGAGAAGAATGTATATTCTGTTGATTTGGGGTGGAGAGTTCTGCAGATGTCTATTAGGTCTGTTTGGTGCAGAGTTGAGTTCAATTTCTGGATATCTTTATTAACTTCCTGTCTCATTTATCTGTCTAATGTTGACAGTGGGGTGTTAAAGTCTCCCATTATTATTGTGTGGGAGTCTCTTTGTAAGTCTCTAAGGACTTGCTTTATGAATCTGGGTGCTCCTGTATTGGGTGCATATATATTTAGGATAGTTAGCTCTTGTTGAATTGATCCCTTTACCATTATGTAATGGCCTTCTTTCTCTCTTTGGATATTTGATGGTTTAAAGTCTGTTTTATCAGAGACTAGGATTGCAACCCCTGCCTTTTTTCGTTTTCCATTTGCTTGGTAGATCTTCCTCCATCCCTTTATTTTGAGCCTATGTGTGTCTCTGCACGTGAGATGGGTTTCCTGAATACAGCAAACTGATCTGTCTTAACTCTTTGTCCAATTTGCCAGTCCATGTCCTTTAATTGGAGCATTTAGCCCATTTACATTTAAGGTTAATATTATTATGTGTGAACTTGATCCTGTCATTATGATGTTAGCTGGTTATTTTGCTCGTTAGTTCATGCAGTTTCTTCTTAGCATCAATGGTCTTTACATTTTGGCATGTTTTTGCAGTGGCTGGTACTGGTTGTTCCTTTCCATGTTTAGTGCTTCTTTCAGGAACTCTTGTAGGGCAGGCCTGGTGGTGACAAAATCTCTCAGCATTTGCTTGTCTGTAAATGATTTTATTTCTCCTTCACTTATGAAACTTAGTTTGGCTGGATATGAAATTCTGGGTTGAAAATCTTTTCTTTAAGAATGTTGAATATTGGCCCCCACTCTCTTCTGGCTTGTAGAGTTTCTGCTGAGAGATCCTCTGTTAGTCTGATGGGCTTCCCTTTGTGGGTAACCTGACCTTTCTCTCCGGCTGCCCTCAACATTTTTTCCTTCATTTCAACTTTGGTAAATCGGAAAATTATGTGTCTTGGAGTTGCTCTTCTCAAGGAGTATCTTTGTGGCATTCTCTGTATTTCCTGATTTTTGAATGTTGGCCTGCCTTGCTAGGTTGGGGAAGTTCTCCTGGATAATATTCTGCAGAGTGTTTTCCAACTTGGTTCCATTCTCCCCATCACTTTCAGGTACACCAATCAGACACAGATTTGGTCTTTTCACATAGTCCCATATTTCTTGGAGGCTTTGTTCATTTCTTTTTACTCTTTTTTCTCTAAACTTCTCTTCTCACTTCATTTCATTCATTTGATCTTCAATCACTGATACCCTTTCTTCCAGTTGAGTGAGTCGGTACTGAAGCTTGTGCATTTGTCACGTAGTTCTCGTGTCATGGTTTTCATCTCTATCAGGTCATTTAAGGACTTCTCCACATGGGTTATTCTAGTTAGCCATTTGTCAAATCTTTTTTCAAGGTTTTTAGTTTCTTTGCACTGGGTTTATAATTCCTCCTTTAGCTCGGAGAAGTTTGATTGTCTGAAGCCTTCTTCTCTCAAGTCATCAAAGTCATTCTCCGTCCAGCTTTGTTCCATTGCTGGCAAGGAGCTGCGTTCCTTTGGAGGGGGAGAGGCGCTCTGATTTTTAGAATTTCCAGCTTTTCTGCCCTGCTTTTTCCCCATCTTTGTGGTTTTATCTACCTTTGGTCTTTGTTGATGGTGATGTATAGATGGAGTTTTGGTGAGGATGTCCTTTCTGTTTGTTATTTTTTCTTCTAACAGTCAGGACCCTCAGCTGCACGTCTGTTGGAGTTTGCTTGAGGTCCACTCCAGACCCTGTTTGCCTGGGTATCAGCAGCAGAGGCTGCAGAAGAGTGAATATTGCTGAACAGCAAATGTTGCTGTCTGATCGTTCCTCTGGAAGTTTCATCTCAGAGGTGTACCTGACCACGTGAGGTGTGAGATATCAGTCTGCCCCTAGTGGGGGATGTCTCCCAGTTAGGCTACTCGGGGGTCAGGGACCCACTTGAGCAGACAGTCTGTCCGTTCTCAGATCTCAAACTCCATGCTGGGAGAACCACTACTCTCTTCAATGCTGTCAGACAGGAACATTTACATCTGCAGAGGTTTCTGCTGCCTTTTGTTTGGCTATGCCCTGTCCCCAGAGGTGGAGTCTACAGAGGTAGGCAGGCCTCCTTGAGCTGCGGTGGGCTCCACCAAGTTCGAGCTTCCCAGCCACTTCGTTTACCTGCTTAAGCCTCAGCAATGGCAGGTGCCCTTCCCCCAGCCTTGTTGCCACCTTGCAGTTAGATCTCAGACTGCTGTGCTAGCAATGAGGGAGGCTCCATGGGCATGGGTCCCTCTGAGCCAGGTGTGAGATATAATCTCCTGATGTGTCGTTTGCTAAGACCCTTGGTAAAGCACAGTATTAGGATGGGAGTGACCCAATTTCCAGGTGTTGTGTGTCATGGTTTCCCTTGGCTAGGAAAGGGAATTCCCTTCCCCCTTGCACTTCCCAGGTGAGGCGATGCCTTGCCCTGCTTCGGCTCTCACTTGTTGGGCTGTACCCACTGTCCTGCACCCACTGTTCAACACGCTCCAGTGAGATGAACCCAGTACCTCAGTTGGAAATGCAGAAATCACCCATCTTCTGTGTCGCTCATGCTGGGAGCTGGAGGCTGGAGCTGTTCCTGTTTGGCCAACTTGGCACCACCCCCTTCCTTTGTTTTCTAAGGAATCAATCTCTCCTAATTTTCCTCTTGCTATTGATAGCTCATTCCCAAGCCACTTTATAGGCTTTGTTTTGTTTGTTTGTTTGTTTTTGCTCATGACCTAATGTTCATGTTCTCCAGGACTCCTTTCAACCTTCTGACTCTACATACTCCCCCAAAACAATCACATCTATTTCCATGGCTTTCAATTTCACCCATATCCTGATGATGCCCAGATTAATAACTTCAAGTCAGATTTCCCCACTTAGTTCTGAACATATATCCCTTACTCCTACTCTACATCTTTACTTAGGTATTCCAAGAGACCATCAAGCATGTGTCCAAGTGTAAAGTTATCTTCTTCCCCTCAGAGACAGTGCTTCTCACTGTTTCCCCAGCTTAATAAATAATATCTGCCCAAACCTGAAATCTTGCTGTCATCACTGACTTCTCTGTCTCCTGTATCCACACTACTCCCCAAAATCCTCATATGTGAAATAATCTACTTCTCTCCATTTCTACTGCCACCTCTGTCATACAAAAGCATCAGCATATTTCACCTGAGCAATTGCAACAGCTGATCTCTCACCTCATTTCATCCCCTTCAAGTCATCCTCCATCCTGCAGCCTGTATAACAATGTCAAAATGTAAAGTTGTTTATGTAAGTTCCCTGCTTAAAACACTTCATTGTTTTTCATTACCTTCAGCATGTTTATGTTCATTACACAGTGTACAAAGCCTTCTGCAACTGGCCTCTTCTAGCTCTCATTTCTCTCTCATACTTTTAGGTCAAATAATATTGAATTTCTCACAATCGTTTGAAGATTTGAAGGCTTCACATGCTCTCATTAGCCTAGGATACCTAGGATACCTCATTTTGTATGTGCTGTTCTCTCTCTATCCCTCCCCAACTTCCATCAACCACCCCTCTGATAACTCCCTTTATTTTTCAGGAGCTCAAACATCACTTCTTCACAGTGTACACAGTAATGCGTACACTGACTCCCATTGTAAGTAAGATCCCTATAATTTTTTGTTCTTTTATAATACTCATCATAATTTATTGCATTTACATGTAAATATCTATCAGTGCCATGAGAACATGAGCTCCTTTAAAGCAGGTTCCACATCTTCTGGGTTCAAAACTACATCCCTAGAGTCAAACACATATTCTGGCACATAGCAGGCATTCCATGCATTTATTTTTCAATTAATAAAAGATAAATATTCCACTTAGATGGTAAAGTAGAGCATTGAAGGGAAATACAGTAAGTGAGAGGCTAGAAAGATAAATTGGAGTCAAATCATAAAGGACTGTTCATGCCATACCCAAAAATGTAGACCTTATCTGTAAACATGAGGCCCCACTTACAAGGCAACTACATTCCAAGGAGGGAGGAGAGTAGGGCAGATTTGAAGCAGCTTGCTAGAAGAATCTCAGAAAGCTTATGTATGTTTTTCAGAGTGATACTCATGAAAGTTCTCCAAAGTGTGCTATTTATATTTCATTTAAAAACTCCAAGTTACAAAGTTAAAACATGGCTTAAGGACAAAAATTCCCTGTTAAAATTGACTGTGTTTTTCTGAAGATAAAACTGATTTGTGAGCAAGCAATATGGCAACTTTCACCAGGATCATGTGTGTGTGTGTGTGTGTGCACGCACACACAAGTGTGTGTTTGAGTGCTCATTTTACTTAATTTTCTCCCCCTATCTCTCACAAAATTCCTTAATGTGTTTGCATGTGTACCCTGGAAGAAATAAGCTAATTAACCTGCCTTCCTTTTAGTCCGATCTCCAACCTCTTTTCCATGTGCACCCTAAGTCCCAGCCACCTGGGTCTACGGAGCCCATGGATTCTGACATGTAGTCCTTCCATCTGGAAAATCTTCCATGCCTGCTCAGATCCTTCACATCTTCCTAGGTCCAGTTTAATAAGTTTCCTCTTCTATGAAACCTTTCTGAATTTCTCCTACTCTCCACAAAATGAATCCTTTCTTCCTTTCTATTCTCAATGAAATATGTGTATCACTGTATTCAGATTGCCTTATATTTGCTTTTGATGTACCTAATGACCCCATTATATTATGAGTTCTTTATTAAAGAGAATCTCAAAGAGTGTTGCCACCCAAAATGTGGCCCCTCTACCAGCATAGCTGTGAGCGTATTAGAAATGCAGACCTTCAGATCCCAACCCAGACCTCAGAATCGGCATCATAATATACCTCCGGTTCATTTTTATCACAATAAAGTCTGAAAAGTGGTGCCATAGAGTATCTAGTATGCTTAACACAAAAAAGGCATTTTGTATAGGCTTGCTTGATGAATGGAAAGGGCATGGAAAAATCAACGAGAGGCATTTAATATGCTGCTCTCAATGTGCCAATGTGGTCTGGGAATTTATCTCAGGGTACACGATAGGTAGCATGGACAATGTATTAAATTTATGGACCACAAAACACCACTAAGAGCCATAAAATGGTGAAAGACATTGATGCAAACCTGGAGTTTTTGGCAGAGAATATCATAAAGTATTCTGAAATTTGAAGATCTTTTTAAAAATCACTCTAACTTAACATATCTTGGATTCATGTTTTGAGCTATTCCACTGCATTCAAGTATTTGTTTTCATTCTTGCATATTTTCTTCTCCCTCTCCTTCCTGCATAAATTTATATATGGAACTTAGTTAACTCAGACTGTCAGCTGGTAAAACTGTTTTCTGAGAAAAAATGTAAAAGCATCCTTAATTCAAGGACAAGAATTTGCAGATGGTGGATGATTGGAGCACCACACAGTGAGAAATACATTAAAGGCTGTCACCACAGCAGGACTTGGAACAAGGTAAGGTCTACAGAAAGGTAAGTAAGAACAGGTCAACTTCTGAACCTTCTGGATCCCCCCTCTAAAAGAAACAAAATGAAATTACTCCAATTATTTTCAGACACTGAGGCCAAGCATGGCTTACTAAGTTCCAAAATGGTGTCTCACCCCTCATGGAAACAAAAAGGAACTGAAACAGAGGCAACTGAGGACACCTCGGAGGACAAGACATGAGCCAGGAAGGGGGCCTGACACAGAAACAGAGATAAGGAAAGAAATGATGAGTTTGTTTGCTCTTTCTGTGAAAGTTTTAATTCCCACATTTCCATTACTTAATATGCCATTATTTTACTTTTCAGAAATTGGCAAAGCAAAAGCATTCCACCATTTATTTTAAAATTTGTAGTCAACATGCAATACATCAGACTTTTATATTGCCTCAAATAAAAATTCTCTAAAGAATCAAATCTAAATCTGTGCTATAAATTTCCCAGGGGAAGTTAATCCTAAAGTCCTTAGACATCAATATATGCTCCTGACCAAAGGTTGGATTTCAGAGGTCATGATGACATAGATTGATAAAATCCTGCTGCGTAATCCAGCCGCGAATTACGTGTTGACATTGATAAGCAACACTTTTCATTGCCTATTAAATAAAGGTCAAACTCTTCAGCCTGGCATTAAAGGTGACCCCAGTTTGAATTTCGAACTTATTTCTCTCCACTCTAGCCAAGTAGAACAAATTGTGTTCTGTGTGTGTCCTTTAGTTTACTGTCTTTATGGTTTTGCTTACAGCTCCTTTCACTTGTAATTCTCTTTCTTTCTATATCTATGGATCCCAAACCTACCCAGTAATTAAAGACCAGTGCAAATGACATCTCCATTGGGCCTCCAAATACCCAAACAGCTGAAAATGTACTCTTTCAAATATCTCCTATATGCCTGATAAACTTCATCTCATGTTATATTTATTTATGTATATATTTAATGCAATTCACTAGATGTAAAGCTTCCTGATAGTAAAAAAAAAAACAACAACAACAAAACAAAACAAAAAAAACCTGTTTTTTTGCTTTCTGTACCTAGTATAGTGATTTGCACATAGTAGGTACCTATACATATTTCATAATTCTACAATTGTGGAATTATTATAGGTATTCAGTCAAATGAGACCATAATACCCTTTTTGGTGTGCTGTTCTTCCTTTTTCTCACATTTCCATTCACCCCCAACCCCCCAAATTTCTCTAAAATCTTAATAAGTCATTTTCACTGTAACTTATCCAGTTTTTCATGGAATTATCAGATAAAAATTAGGCTAATGAATATACATTTTCCTTCTTTTGAATAAAAATAAGCCATATTCCTGGCATAATGTCCATAACTGACATTCAATAAATACTTGAAGAAAGAGTGGATCAATTAATCAATCAATCAATTGTCCTGCCAAAATCTCAGTGAGTCTAGCATGACTAGCATAAAGCTATGGATCCCTCAGATTTCGTTGTCCATTTCTGTCTTGTGATACCTGTGAAGTAGTGGTAAATGTCTCCTGATTGTATACAGTGGTCTTATAAAGTGAATAAAAGCAGTGTATTAACAGATTACATGATGTTGCTTCCTTAAAGATAATGTCTGTACTCACTCATGGCAACAAAAGTGTAAGTTTGACTATATTAAGCCACGTAAGTCCCCAAGGGGACTCATCCCAAGATTAAGCACTGAGTAAATATTACAATAATTGCTGCTGCTACTTGAAAATTATAGTAAAACTCAAAAAAATTTTTAAGGTGAAAATGTGTTAAGAATGTATTAAGAAATTATTTTGTAAGAGTTATAATTATGACAGATTATAAGTAAAGATACAGGTGACAGCTGTCAAATACTACACGATGTCAGCAACAAGTTTCTCCTGCCTTTGGCCCGATTATTTGTACATAGGTTGTTCTGTGTAAACCTCTGCCTTGTTGTCTCTGCCTCAATTAATAGCTTACTAATACACTGGTAATCTGGTCTTTCTAATTCTGGAAATTGGCAAGTCTTTTCAATCCCTTTCTCCAACCTAAACTGAAATCCGTTTCCTGAATGCCTGTTCTAAGTATTGGTAGTTCCTGAATTCGCCAATAGCATGCCCTCCCTACCTTTCAGGAAGCCTAAATCTGAAGAGCAAGAATGCTTTCTACAAGTGTTAGAATAAATAGTAAAATGAGAATCAAGCCTCCCCACCTTACTGAAATAACTTAATGTCCTCCTCCTCCTCCATTAGGCTTTGAGATATTTGAGGAAAGAAAATGTCTATTAATTCAACTTTCATTCTCCCTCTTAAAAGAGGCTCGGTACATCTAATGTGCCCAATGATTGTTGAATAAGCTAAGAAAAGACTGCACTAACCAACTTAGAAATGTACAAACCATTCTTAAGTTTACAGAGCATTATATCTCCATTATAGCAGTCAAAGGCTCATAGTTACATCTCTGTATGTCTTTATAACCAGTCAATTGCATATCAATACATCTATCAGGACAATCAACAATATAAGCCTAGAACGAAGTTACTATCTTTAGTGTACTCAGCATCAATGCTGAGTGCAGCCCCAATGAACAGTACACATGCAAATACCTAAACAGACGCAACAGAACTAGTAGTACATTGAATGTAGGAAACCCATAACAAGTACAACACATGCAAGTGACAAGACAATGCTAGAAATCAATCTCTGCTGTCATTTAGCAAGATAAGATGGCATTCTGAGGAGGAGGCTTGTGATTAAGGAATGGAAAGAAGCCAGAACAATAGTAACAACAAAAGTAGTTTGTGAGTACCTGGTACCAGAGTGCTGACTTTTTCTTACTTGTGCCTGACAAGTCATAATGCCTAAGAACTACCACCAGGGGTGTCACAATGGAGAGTAACATACACTAGAAGCACCTAATGAGGAATTAAGAGTGGGGATGTATGCTGGAAAGGGTTCACACCTATAAGCACAGTACTTTGGGAGGCTGAGGTGGGAGGATCACTGGAACCCAAGAGTTCAAGACCATCCTGGGTAATATGAACAGATCCCGTCCCCCCCCCCAAAAAAAAAAAACAAAAACACCATTAGCCAGGGGTGGTGGCACATGCCTGTGGTCCCAGCTACTCAGAAAGCTGAGGTAAGAGGACTGCTTGCGCTTGGGAGGTTGAGGCTGCAGTGAGCCATGATCACACCACTATACTACAGTCTGGGCAACAAAGCAAGACCCTGTCTCAAAACAAACAAACAAACAAACAAGGAGTGGGATATATCGTATAGTAATGGGAGAGAAATTATCAAAGTTGAGTCCTGAAGGTTGGACTAGACAGGTAGGGAGTGGTGACATGAGAGCCAGAAAACAGAGACAGAGCCTGGGAGTCACTGGCTGTATCATAAAACAGAGGCTATTATAAAAACAGTGAGGTAGGTGTCCGATCATCACAAGCTGATTATGCCAAGAAGTTTGTCTTCAGAGAAAAGAGCCCTGTAGAATATTTCTTCCAATTCCCATCATAATTATCTCACCCAGGGAAATGGGGAAAGGCTAGCACTGACAACCTTAATATTCATAATTACATACAGAATATTGGTGAAGGATAACACTAAAGTCATACCAAATATATTTACATTGAGATGTCATATGTGTTTTACTTTAAAATGTGCAGCGAATTATAATTTTTAAGCCTGAAATTTAAAGTGCTTTTATTTCCAGAATTAATATAAATTTTTCTCCCTAAGTAAGTTTTTTTTTAGTCCCTAGGTAAGATAGCAGCACCTCAGAGATGATTTGGAAAATAAATGAGTTGATAAGAGGTAAGTGTAGCACTCAGGGAGCACACACGGGTCAAGAAGGCTCTCCCCTGAAAGAAAGTGCAGGAGCACTATGGAATAAGCCCCAACCACAAACGCAGGTTCTTGTGGCCATGCATCCTGCTGGTGGCACCCTGAGACCAAACTTGCTCCTCTGGATCTCCCTGGCAAGAGTCTTGGAGAAACCTGTGCAGTCATGCCATGGTCCAGGAGAAGCCACTATCAATATGTCCTCCGATAGCCACAGTCGGCTCAAGGGGAGGGATGACCAGATCATAAGGATTGCCTGCAATGGAGCAGTGAGTGGAAAAATGGCCTCATAGAGGTGTTGTGATGCCTAAGCTAGAGGGGTTTCATCCTCTTCAGTTTCTCTTGCTGAGTATGTTTGATATACTCCTAAGTGAAATAAGGAGGCTGCTATGGTCTGAATGTTTGTGTCCCTCCAAATTTATATGTTGAAACCAAACCCCCAATGCAATAGTTTTAAGAGGTGGGAACTCTGGGGAAATTATTAAATCATGAGGGCCTCATGAATGCAATTCGTGCCAATATAAAGGAAGGTGAAGGGAACATGTGTGTCCTTTTCACCATGTGAAGACACAGCATTTGCTCCTTCTGCCATGTGAGGATGCAGCACGTAGGTGCCATCTCTGAAGCACAGCAAGTCCTCACCAGACACTGAATCTGCTGGTGCCTTGACCTTGGACTCCCCATCCTTCAAAAACGCAGGAAACAAATTTCTGTCATTGATAAATTACCCAGTCTAAGGCATTTTGTTATAGCAGCCCAAACTAAGACAGAGGGTTTTTGAGAAGTTATTACTACTGGTCCAAAATGTTTCTACCAATTCACAGAAACCATCACACCAACAGCTGTTTAGGTACCTTAAACAGGTAAATATATGATTAGGTAATTATATTAAATCTCTGTGTCACAAAAGGTAGAAGAATCTTAAATGTTAAAGAGTCAAAAGAAGTAGAAATATGCCTCTCAATTTCAAATCAAAAGAATAAAAAGCAAATCAAGTAACTCTCAAAGCTTTCAGAAAAAAAGGATAGAACTAATTATTCAAATACATCAAACATTGTTTTCCATTTATTCTTCTATATCAGAAACCATTGCTGCTATAACTAGCAATAATCTCTTAAGATTTGTTGTTGGAAGAAAAGAGGCAGATGTATATTTAATTTCCCTCCAACTCCACAGATAACCAAATGAGGAGTCTGGCTGTCACAGGGACTATCTAGCCCACCAGGCCAAAAGGCCTGTGTTTATTGTTAGAGTGTCCTGAATGAGGCGGGCATAGACTCTGAGCAGTGTACCTTACATGATAACTGCTCTGTCCTCAAACTACCCTAATACGAAAAAGTTTCTTTTTTATTACCAACCATAACTCAGAGAAACCCTATCATCCCTAAAATCTCGGATATGAGGAAAATGGAGAACGACATTTGCCTTTAAGTACACATAATTACATTTAAGCATAGATGAAAGCACATGCCACTCAATAAATATATGAAGTTGGGCAAATTATTGAATCTCTGACCTCTGGTTTCCTCATTTTTACAAAGAAGATAGCAAATCAGTCTGAGGATCAAATGAAGTAGACTATAGGAAACAACTTGCGTGGTAGCTGAGGTGTCAGAGGCACAAAATGGTAGTTCCTTAACACTTTCCACTCTTATTGTGAATGGTTAATGTGGTGCAAAATAGAACAAATGGCTAAGGAGATGTAGGTGTTATATTATGCCATCTGGAGCTCACCGCCAGGAATGTCCAGCCAGTGTTTTGTCCTTCAGTTTCCAGAGGGCTTGTTTCTGAAGCTCAGTCGAATGTTTTTGCTAGCTATCTATCCCTAGAGAATTCCTTATCATCAAAGTTTTTTAAGCTGGATTGCCCTTTTTCTTTTTTTTTTTTTTTTTTTTCAGAGAAATCTTTGTGCACTGTTGTCCTTTTTCTGAAGATTCTTTCCTCTTTCTGGGGTAAAAGGCTTGCCAAGATAGCCCTCTTAACCATTTCCTCTTGGCTCTTTACCTTCTCTGTCCTTGGACAGAAAAATGGACATTTGCAAATGTTAGGACACCCTTCCAAGCCTGACTTGTCTCTTGCCCCAACATCCAGAAAGAGCAGCAGCCTGCTGCCTGGGGGAGAAAAAGGGAAACTTCGTTTCCAGTCCATTGATTAAATATGTCAGATTTTCTCTCTTGGAAACAATGGGCAAGGAGGGGAGCATTCTTGGGAGTCTATTTTGAGCTGAACAAAAATAACTGTTTTGATTTAGGAAAAAAAAAATATGTTTAGCATTATTATCAGATACCACCCGCACATTTTCACTTGTTTTTCATTCTAAACAGACCTGAACTTCCACTATGACATCAATTCATTGTCCTAGCTTTTGAACATGCCTTCGAACAACTCTTTTCTCTGCCTGTAATGATTTTTCCTCCTTCTTCAGTCAGAGAATTCCTAGTATATTTATCCATTCAACAAACGTTTATTTGGAGAAAGCCTGGCTGGACGCATGGGTGAGGGAGTCATGAGGACATCAGAAGGTGGTGCTGAGTTGCAGCAGAGGAGAGGGGACTTTGCTTAGAGAGAAATAACAGTTGTGAGCACAGGGCTAAGGTTGTTGCCGGGGAAACATCCCTATTCAAGCTTTGTGAAAGAGGAGTCACCATTGATATATTTATTATTCATCTCCCAGTCACTCTTGTGGTTGGCCGACGCCGTTTTGGTGCACCATTCAGATACCCTGTACTGGGCCAATGCGCCACCTCCAGCTTCTGTGAGTGTTGGCTGCCAAAGGCTTCCAGCAGCTCTCCTTCTCTAAAGAATTGCCCTCAGCTGACAGGAGTCAGCTCTCTGAAAGTTAAGTACCTATGCCCTCAAGGAGAGCCCTGCAGCCTATGACAACACTATACTGGAATGCGAAAGGCTGGCCCCTTGCTGTTTCCTCCTTTCACACCTTCCTTTTACTCTTCCATCCTTCTAGACCACTTCCAAGGCTCCCCCATCCTAGGCATCACCTACTGTAGAAAACCATCCTGGAAGGAATTCTCTCCAACCTGGCTAAGTGCTCCTCTCTGCTTGTTTCAATCACTTTGAAATTTCTAATGTCAAAAATACTTCCTGGCTCTTAACGTTTGGCTTCAATAAATATTTGCTGAGTCAGGGAATAAAGGAATGAGTAAACTGCTAGTGCTCATTTAATATATTTAACAGTTTACCGTGGCCTAACAGCATAGAGCTTCTGTCATCAAATAAGTTGCTTGCCAAAAGCTTTAACTTGTTAAAAATGTTTATGTGATGTTTTAATGAAAGAGTATGCTAGGCAGTAAATTAGTTTCATGAGGAAATCCCTGTGAAAGCAACCAACCCACTGGCTGAATAAGAGGAACTCAAAAAGTCCTCGTTCAATAAAACAATGAACTGGAGGAGATTCTCCTTTAAAAAACCTTCACAATTTTTTTCAAGTGAAATGCTCTCTCCCATCAGACTACTGGAAAATCGTAGAGCTCCTGTCTAGACTATCAAACAAGATACCACCTTTTTATTTTCCAGCAATTTTCTGCTTCCTGGGCCACCACAGTCTTCTATGCTGTTTTTGATTGAAACCATTTTCGGAGAAGAATCAACACCAAAGGTCAGACTTATACAATTTCATCATCTCTTGAATTATACTTTCTAATATTTCTCTAACTGCAACTCTATTAAGCACCTTCTTTATCCTACTACTGAACTCCTAGAAAGTAAACTTCAATTCTCATACAGTTTGTAACCTTTGATCATCACTTAAGACTCAAAAACACCTTCAAAGTAGTTTGGAGCCTGAACTGTGGAGATCCAGACCAATTAGAAGTTGCCCTCAAAATGCCCAGTTTTCCAGTTTGCCAATTAGGCTTTGCCCCAAGCACTGTTTTTACTGAATTAGCTGAACAAGGAGCTAGGCTGAAAAAGGAAGCTCACCACCACCACAACCTTCCACATCTATAAGCTTCTGACAAAATATTTTTCATCTCCAATGTTCATCTGAGCCACACGAACAGAGTTTGATATTTTAACCTGACTTAGAGATTATCACATTTTTTTCTTTTTCTCATTTCTCGAGGTAGTTATGTTTTATTGCTTTGGACCATCCAAGCCCTTGAACGAATGTTTAGTTTCTGCTTTCAAACAAAGACTTTTGTCCAAAGAGTTCCTGGGTTCTCCAGATGCTTTGTTTCCTTTGGTTTTATGCTTCCCTCATCTCTGCATCTGTCTCCAATCCCCAGGACCAAATCTTTTGTAATAGATATCTGTTCTAATTTTGAACTGGTCTTTAATTCAAATATGAATTATTCTCTCTTCCTCGTGCCTGTGTTAACAATGACAAGAAGCAGAACAAGCCAATCAGAAGGCATTAGTCATCACTGTCCTCGCCAAAGGCCCCAAAACCCCAGCACTATGGAAAAGGAGAGCACAATCCTTATGCCATGTTCAGCTTAAACCAACAATCAACTCAGGCTGTCAGCCAGGCTACATGGCTACTAAGCTTGATAGATTTCAACTTAAAGGCCCTTTAGATCCTCCATATCCCTAATTGTAATCTTGCTAACATGGAAGATGTCATTAAGAAAGTAGAGATTTAATCATTTCATTTAAAAAAATGCTTATATCATACTTTAATTACATTCAGACATCCTGGAGGATTCCCTAAATATTCAGCACATGTAAAACAACCAACACACCAACACATCATTACATGGACAACCACATGTTAAAGGAATAACTGACATAATTATTTGGGTCATATAGAACAAATTCACTTTACTCGTACCTGTCATTATCAATCTCACATCAAAGTGGAATTTGGTACTTTTTAAAAAAATCTGTGATCTGCATTACTTAAGTAATAGCTTTAATTTTCCCGTAAAAAATCTAGACCAAAAATAGGAAGGTGATGCCTGAAGATTTTTCAAATAGACATTAAGTGTATTTCATGCTACTGGCATTATTTCTTCTCAGAATGCTTCTACAGTATCCAAATTATTCATATAATGATTTGGGTTTGGAGAATTTTTATGAGCCCATATTTTCAGATATTCAGCAACACTTATCAGCCATTGATCAGGTGCTTTCTAAGGGTCAGTTCTCAGTCTAGAATAAATAACAAAAAGAGACAAACGTCTTGCTCTCACGCAGCTTATAGTAGGGAGTGGGAGAGATTAAACAAATTATGGCACTTATCAATGTATGATTATAAACTGTGATGTGTCCTAAAGGAAAGGCATATGGTGTCTTGAAAATATGAAACAGCAGAACCTGACTGGACTGAGGATTTTTCTAGATAGCATATGTTCTGAGCTCTGAAAGGTGAATGTGTGTTGGAGACTACGGGCAGGGTGAGAGCCAAGAAGGGTGCAGGCCATGTTAAAGGACATGACAGAGGCCACCGCGGCTGCCCAGCCAGAGGAGAGTAGAATATTTTAAGGCTGGAGAATTAAGCAGAAAATAAAACATAAAAACTTTGAAGCCATATTAAGGATTTTTGTTCTTTTTCCTAAGAAAAATAGTAAGATATGAAAGGTTTTCAGTGGGCTGTGTTATAATCCAGTCTGCATTTGTAAAAGGTCAGTCTGGCTGCAGTGTAGACAATGTACTGGGGAATGGAGGAGCATGTGGAGTAGCAATGTAGGGGTGTCCGGGTATGAAATGATGGGGACTTTCACCTTGGCCTGTCAGCAAAATGTGGAAATGCCGGATAACTCAAAAAATACAGAAAGAGATGGGTGCAGATGCTGACAAGTTCTTTTCTATTACTGGTAGAGAATGGTAGTATTCATGGCATATAGAAGATGAAGCATCTTGTTGCTTAGAGCCCTGAAATTCAATCTTATGTCCTGGAATTTTTGTCCTAGATCTGACTTGAATTTCCCATTCTATATCCTGAGAATATTCTCTATATTCTCAAAGGAACTGGCATAACTTTGCAGGCACCTTGTCTAGGAGCCCTCTTACTTCCATCCACAGAGAAGGTACTACTAGTTATAAGAAACAAATGGCCCAATCACTGTACTTTGGCACACTAATGCAAATGAACTACAAGTTTCTGAAAGGAAGTTATCCACTCAGCCCTTAGTGGCCAAGCCAGGACCTAGGGGTATAGGAAATAAGGCAAAATCTTTTTTATGATCAGCAGACTGATTTGAAGATCCTAGGAGGTCACCCCAGGAGAAGTGGCTCTAAAGGGGTATCCAGTGATAACTGCTGGCAGCAAAATGGGAGCAGAACCCAGCACTTGCTGCTCTGCTCTGAGTAAGCCAAGGAGGTGCAGTTCTCCCGGGGCACCCACTTCAACAGTTACTGCCTAGTACTGCATTGTAGACAGGGTGTAGACAGGGTGTCAGGGAGCTGCTGGAGAAGGTCCTGTTTCAGGTGTCCAGGGAGTGCTAGTGTGGAGGCTGGGGGAAGAAAGGAGTCTCTTTGGGGCTCCTGTAATTAATGTTATAAGTGATGTTCCCAAATATTCATCTTTGCAGTTTGGCTAATTTACCATTTAAAGGCATCCAAGATTGCTGTAGCGTGACTGCTTTTATAATGTATGTATAATAATTACAGATTATTTTCAAAAATTTTATCAATTTGAAATGCTTGATTTGAGAAAGGCAAATTGGAATCAAAAATCAACTTATATTATTGCAAGAATCTTTAATATTACATTTGTCAATGAAAGGGGAAAAATTATAAAATAAAAAATATAATTTCAATTGTCAAGGTCTTTAAATGGTTTTAAAAACAGTCTTTAACTTTATTAACTATTTGGGTAAATGGTTTCTTGATGATGGCATCTATTGGAATTTTGGACAGATAATCACTGAAATAATAATTATGTGTAACTCTCTAAAATAGAAACAGAAGCAAGTTTTTCAAAATTTGCTCTTCAAAATTTGTGCTGTCACGTATGTTTATTGCAGCACTATTCACAATAGCAAAGACTTAGAATCAACCCAAATGTCCATCAGTGACAGACTGGATTAAGAAAATGTGGCACATATACACCATGGAATACTATGCAGCCATAAAAAAGGATGAGTTTGTGTCCTTTGTAGGGACATGGATGCAGCTGGAAACCATCATTCTTAGCAAACTATCACAAGAACAGAAAACCAAACACCGCATGTTCTCACTCATAGGTGGGAACTGAACAATGAGATCACTTGGACTCGGGAAGGGGAACATCACACACCGGGGCCTATCATGGGGAGGGGGGAGGGGGGAGGGGGGAGAGATTGCATTGGGAGCTATATCTGATGTAAATGACGAGTTGATGGGTGCTGAAGAGTTGATGGGTGCAGCACAGCAACATGGCACAAGTATACATATGTAACAAACCTGCACGTTATGCACATGTACCCTAGAACTTAAAGTATAATAATAATTTAAAAAAAAAAATTTGTGCTGTTTTACCAAAATCTGCATTTTGGTAAAATTTACATTTAAAATTTTACATTTTAGTTTTTATGATTATATGTCACCAAACACTATATAAATGCCTTCAAATCTTTTCCAGCTTACCTCAGTGTGCTCTACAAATACTATCATTTTTGTGCACTTCATAAAAGGTACTCATGGCTGGGTGCTGTGGCTCATGCCTATGATGCCAGCACTTAGAGAGGCTGAGGTGGGAGGACTGCTTGAAGGCAGGAGTTCAAGACAAGCCTGGGCAACATAGCGAGACTCTGTCTCTACAAAATAAAAGTTAAAAAAAATTAACCAAGCATGATGATGTATGCCTGTAGTCCCTGCTATTTGGGAGGCTGAGTCAAGAGGACCACTTGAGCCCAGGAATCTGAGACTGCAGTGAGCTGTGATCACACCACTAAACTCCAACTTGGACAACAGAGCAATACCCTGTCTCAAAAAAAAAGGTATTCAGGTTCCATAACAGCAAGTTACAAGAACCAAAATAATAATCATTATCAGAACTTTTACTCCTGGATCCATATGGTTTGTGAATACAGGTTTTCATCCTTTAATGTACTCATCTGTGCTCTGTCCAACTTTCCATGATCTTCCTTAACTCCTTCGCAGCTAAAGCTCAAAAAAAAGAATCACATTTCTTCCTTCCTTTGCATTTCTGGTTGAATTATTTTAGAGACAGAGTGAGAAAAGAATACAGAATTCAACAGGCAGGTATGATCAGAAAGAACACAACACAAAGTATTTAAGTGTTAGGAATACACAAACAAATATAAATATATGCACAAGTGCCATGAGGCCTGGAAATTTTAAGGGAAAGCACCATATTAATATGACTCTAAAAATCAAAATTTCATCAGGTCGATCAAATGTATTTACAAGCATTTTTGTCAATGGATAAATACTGCTTTTCAATACATGGCAAGTATACAAACTCCGGAAAATTACTCTCTCACAGAATGTCAGGTAGGAGATAGTTGGGAATCTGGATTTAAAAACAACAACAACTAAGGGAAGAGCCAGTTGTGTACTGAATGATATGAGAACCTGATTAGAAGCAAATGCTTCATTTCAGTAACAGACTTAGGTTCCACAAAAATTCTCCAGTGTATTTACAGAAAGTCAATCTAATCATACCACACTGGTTGCCCAGAAGAAACATCAAGAACATGCTTGAAGTGAAATCAACCCCCTTGGAACTTTAGGCAAAGTGACATAAGCCCTGAAACTTGGCTGTAGTACCAATGATGTGGAAAAGAATGATATGCTTTCAATTTGAAGAGACTCACTTGGCCCTTGGGTGGTGCCCTAAAAGCTATACAACAGTTTGTGGCTAATTGTTCCCGGAAAAAAATGGAAAATCAGTTGGACCAAAATCTCCATGATTTCTATCTTTGCCGAAACTAAAACACATATTAGTTCTTTTTGTAAAACTAAAATATTACCAATTAGTCACAAGCTGGCTCTTTTTGGTCGTGCCGTAAATAGCTTTTGGAAAGGTACTACATCCAGGATGCCAAATATAAAAGGGAATATAACTGCTTGGCTCCACTGCTTTCGAGATGGGTAAGAAAAAGTACCCTTCTAATTTCATGATTAAAAATGTTAACTTTTTAACTTTGTTCACCCTGGCAGCCTTTAACAAGATTTCTCTTTCACTGGCCTAATCAATGTTCAATATCCCTTATATACAGATCATTAAGCCATGTAGCAATTGAGATAAAGACCTAACATGAAGAATTCTATTCTGAGATCCAGAAGAAATGAATCACAGACCCAGTTTGGTTTTTTTCACATCTTTGTAATACTGAATACACCCCTACCCTTCCCAAGTCTTTGGTTACTTGGCATGTTCAGAGTCTGCTTTCCACAGTCCTAGAGAGAAAAAGTAAGTTTTGTTAGTACCTGACTCCATTGAAAGATGTGCCATTTAAAAGATCGTAAAAGACCTTTTTAATAATGACTTTGTATTTCTTTTAGAATAAAATTTAAAATTAAAAAACATTTTATCATGATCTTTAAGTCCTGAACAGTTGACGTTCCTGCCTATCTGTTCAGTCTCCTTTTGTAATTTTCTCCCTGATACTGTGTACGCTTCAGTGACATGAATGCATCTTCTGTTACACTGACTGCATGTTCTCCTTCTTGCCCCAGGGCCTTGGCACATGTTCCCTCTGTGTAAAAGGTACCCAGTTGCCACCCCCACCCAAGGAAATTTCTCTGAGCTTTCAATTTTATTCAACTGACAAATAAAAATTATACATATTTATGTGGTACAGCATAACTTTTTAATATATGTATATATTGTGGAACGGCTAAATCAAGCTAATTAACCTAACAATTACCTACCGTTCTTATATTTTTTGTGATGAGAACACTTAAAATATACTCTTTTACAAATTTTCAGATATACACTATGTTGCTGTTAAATATACTTACCATGGTGAACAATAGATCTCTTGAACATATTCTTCCTGTCTTACTGAAATTTGTGTTCTTTGACCACCATCTCCCCAAATCCCTGCCCTCAGTCCCTTGTAACCACTACTTTCTGCTACTGTGACCCTTATAAGTGAGATCATGTGGTATTTATCTTCCTGTGCCTGGCTTATTTCACTTAAGGTAATGCTCTCCAGGTTCATCCATATTGTCACAAATGACAGAATTCCATTTTTAATTTTTTGAGGAAACTCCCTGTGATTTTTCATAATGGCTGTACTGTACTAACTTACATTTCCACCAACAGTGTGCCAGGTTTTTTCCCCACATGCTCGCCAACATTTGTTATTGTTTCTCTTTTTAATAATAGCCATTTCTGATAGGTAAGGTGATACCTCATTATGGCTGATGATTAGGGATGTTGAGCATTTTTTTTTTTTTTGTCCTTCCTTTTTAAATTTTTTTTTTTTTTTTGAGATAGGGTCTCACACTGTGGCCTAGGCTGGAGTGCAGTGATGAGATCTTATCTCACTGCAACCTTCACCTCCCAGGTACAAGCAATTCTCACGCCTCAGCCTCCCAAGTAGCAGGGACTACAGGCACATGCCACCACATTCAGCTAATTTTTGTATTTTTAGTAAAAACAGGGTTTTATCATGTTGGCCAGGCTGGTCTGGAACTCCTGAGCTAAAGCTATCTACCTGCCTCAGCCTCGCAAAATGCTGGGATTACAGGCGTGAGCCACCACATCCAGCCAGCATTTTTTTCATATACATGTTGACCATTTATATACCTGTTGGTACATTTACCTTTTCGAAAACGTCTGTTCAGAATCTTTGCCCATTCTTTAAACGGATTATTTATGTTCTTGCCTTTAAGTTATCTGAGTTCTTCATATATTTTGGATATCAGTACCTTATCATATACATAGCTTGAAAATATTTATTCCCATTCCATAGGTCATCTCTTCACTCTCTTGATTGCTTTCTTTGCTGTGCCGGTGCTTTTTGGATTGATGTAATCCCATTTGTCTCTCTCTGCTTTTGCTGCCTGTACCCTTGGGATCATACCAAAAAAAAATCATTACCCAGACCAGTGTAAAAGAGCTTTTAACCTATGCTTTCTTTTAGTAATTATATAGTTACAAGCCTTACATTTGAGTCTCTAATCTATCCTGAGTTGGTTTTTGCACATGGTATGAGATAAAGGTCTAGTTTCATTCTTCTGCATGTGGATATACAGTTTTTCCAAAACTACTTACTGAAAAGATTGTTCTTTCCCCATTGAGTGGTCTTGGCAGCCTTGTTAAAAATCTGAGTTCTCCATTCTGTTCCAGTGGTGATATGGTTTGGCTCTGTGTCCTCACACAAATCTCACCTTGAATTGTAAGCCCCACATGTCAAGCATGGGACCAGGTAGACACAATTGAATCATTGGGGCTGTTTCCCCCATGCTGTTAATAGGAAATCTCATGAGATCTGATGGTGCCATAAGCATCTGGCATTTCCCCTGCTTGCACTCACTCTGTCCTGCTGCCCTGTGAAGAGGGTACCTGCTTCTCCTTTGCCTTCTGCCATTATTGAAAGTTTTCTGAGACCTCCCAAGCAATGCAGAAATGTGAGTCTATTAAACCTCTTTCCTTTATAAATTACCCAGTCTCGGGTATTTTTTCATAGCGGTGTGAGAATGGACAAATATAGTAAATTGGTACCACAGAGAGTGGAGTGCCGCTATAAAGACATGTGAAAATGTGGAAGCAACTTTAGAACTGGGTAACAGGCAGAGGTTGGAACAGTTTGGAGGACTCAGAAGAAGACAGGAAAATGTGGGAAAGTTTGGAACTTCCTAGAGACTTGGAGGGCTCAGAAGACATGGGAATATTTGGAGCTTCCCAGAGACTTGTTGAATGGCTTTGACCAAAATGCTGATAGCAATATGGACAATGAAGTCCAGGCTGAGGTGGTCACAGATGGAGATGAGGAAGTTGTTGGCAACTGGAGTAAAGGTCACCCTTGCTATGCAAAAAGACTGTTGGCATTTTGCCTCTGCCCTAGAGATCTGTGGAACTTTGAACTTGAAAGAGATGATCTAGGGTATTTGGTGGAAGAAATGTCTAAGTGGCAAAGTGTTCAAGAGAAAGCAGAGCGTAAAAGTTTGAAAAATATCCAGCCTGACCATGCAATAGAAAATTAAAACCCAATTTCTGGGGAGAAATTCCAGCCTGCCGCAGAAATTTGCACAAGCAATGAGGAATGGAATGTTAATCACCAAAACAATGGGGAAAATGTCAGAGACCTTCATGGCAGCCCTTCCCATCACAGGACTGGAGGCCTATGAGGGAAAAATGGTTGCAGGGGCCCAGTCCAAGGCCACTCTGCTCTGTGCAGCCTCAGGTCATGGTGCCATGTGTCCCAGCTGCTTCAGCTCCAGCCCTGGCTAAAAAGGGTCAGTATACAGCTCAGGCCATTGCTTCAGAGGGTGCAAACTCGGAGCCTTGGCAGCTTACACGTGGTGTTGGGCCTGTGTGTGCACAGAAGTCAACAACTGAGGTTTGGGAACCTCCACATAGATTTCAGAGGATGTAGGGAAATGCCTGGATGTCCAGACAGAAGTCTCCTGCAGGGGCAGAGCCCTCATGGAGAACCTCTGTGAGGGCAGTGCAGAAGGAAAATGTGAGGTTGGGGACTCCACACAGAGTCCCCATGGGGGCACTGCCAAGAGGAGCTGTGAAAAAAAGGCCACTGTTCTCCAGACCCCAGAATGGTAGATCAACCAACAGCTTGCACCATGTACCTGGAAAAGCCACAGACAATCAATGCCAGCAGTGAAAACAGCCAGCATGGGCTGTACCCTGCAAAGCCAGAGGGGCAGAGCTGCCCAAGACCATGGGAGCCCACCTCTTGCATCAGCATGACGTAGATGTGAGAAATGGAGTGAAAGGAGTTAATTTTGGAACTTAAGGTTTAATGATTGCTCTATTGGATTTCAGACTTGCATGGGGCCTGTAGCCCCTTTGCTTTAGTTAATTTCTCCCATTGGAATGGGTATACCCAATACCTGTATCCCCATTGTATCTAGGAAGTAACTAACTTGCTTTTGATTTTACAGGCTCATAGGCAGACAGGACTCACCTTGTCTCAGATGAGACTTTGGACTTGGACTTTTGGGTTAATGTTGGAATGAGTAAAGACTCTGGGCAACTGTTGGAAGGGCATGATTGTGTTGTGAAATGTGAGGACATGAGATTTGGGAGGGGCCAGGACAGAATGATATGGTTAGGCTTTGTGTCCCCAACCAAATCTCATCTTGAATTGTAATCCTCATGTGGGACCAGGTACAGGTAATTGAATCACAGGGGCTATTTCCCTTAATCTGTTCTTGTGATAATGAGTGAGTCTCATGAGATCTTATGGTTTTATAAGTGTCTGGAATTTCTCCTGCTTGCACTTACTCCATCCTGCCACCCTGTGAAGAATGTGCCTGCTTCTCCTTTGCCCACCATGATTGTAAGTTTCCTGAGGCTTCCCAAGCAATGCAGAACTGTGAGTCTATTAAACCTCTTTCCTTTATAAATTACCCAGTCTCAGATATTTCTTCATAGCAGTGTATGAATACACTAATATAATTGGTCTATGAGTCTGTTTTTTTGCCAGTACCATGCTGTTTTGATTATATAGCTTCGTAGTAAATTTTTGCAATCTGATAGTGTGATGCCTCCAGCTCTGTTCTTTTTGCTGTAGATTGCTTTGGCTACTGAGGTCTTTTGTGCTTCCACACAAATTTTAGAATATTTTTTCTATGAAAAATGTCATCAGAATTTTGATAAGGATTGAATTTTATCTGTATATTGCTTTGGGTAGAATGGATATTTTAACAATATTAATTCTTTCAATCCATGTATATAGGATATGTTTTTATTTATTTGTGTCTTCAATTTCCTATATTAATGTTTTATAATTTTCAGTGTACAGATCTTTCAGCTTTTTAAAAAAATGTATTCCTAAGTACTTTTTGTAGCTGTTCTAAATGGGATTGTTTTCTCAAATAGTTCATTGTTAGTGTATAAAAATGTTATTGATTTTTGTATGTTGACTTTGTATCATGAAACTTTACTGAATTTCCTTGTTAGCTCCAACAGCTTTTGCATAAAGTCTTTAGGGGTTTTTATATATAAAAGCATGTCATCTTCAAACAGAGACAATTAAACTTTTCCATTTCCAGTTAGGGTGCATGTTATTTCTTTCGTCTAATTGTTGTGGTTAGAACCTCCAGTACTATGTTGAATAGATGTGGTGAGAGTGCGCATCTTTGTCTTGTTCCTTATCTCAGAGGAAAATCTTTCAACTTTTCACCATCAAGTATGATATTATCTGTGGGCTTGTCATATACGACTTTTATGTTGTTTTGGTACATTTCTTCTATATCTAATTTGTTGCAAGTTTTTACGATGAAATGATGTGAAATTTGTTCAAATGCTTACTCTGCATCTATTGAGATGATCATATGGTTTTTGTCCTTCATTCTGTTAATGTGATGGATCACATCAAATATATTCTTAATGTACTGTAAGACCCCTCCCTTCTGGCTCTCATTATCATTATTTATGCATTTAATGAATATTTATAGAGTGCTGACTATGTTCCAGTTACTTGGGGCACTTGGAATAGAACAGTGAACAAAACAATGTCCCTTTCCTCATGGAGCTTTTATTCTGATGGGAGGAGAAAATTAATAAATGGGCAAATTGATATGTAAAAACTGACAGTGATAAATTCTATTAAAAAATAAAATTGGGCAAGAGGACAGAAAATGGTGAGCAATTCAATCTTGATCAAGTGGTCAAAGAGTGCCTGCTGATGAGAAGAAACATTTGAGAAAAGAAAGCCCTGAGGCAAGTTTCTAAATAGTGCTTAAAGCTATGCAATTGGCGGCCATCACTTGGTGAATAGATGCATCTAGAGAAGCAGAGAAATGGTTCAAGGACTGAATAGTACGGCACTTATCCATTTAGAAGTTGGGAACATGAGTCTTGTGCAGCCAATGAGACTGAGAAGAAACAGCCGGAAAGGTAGAAGAATCAAGAGTTGTATCCATCACTAACCATCAGAGAAATACAAATCAAAACCACAACGAGATACCATCTTACACCAGTCAGAATGGCTATTACTAAAGAGTCCAAAACAATAGATGCTGGCAAGGATGTGGAGAAAATGGAATGCTTATGCACTGTTGGTGGGAATGTAAACTAGTACAATCTCTATGGAACACTATGGAGAATTTTCAAAGAACTAAAAATAGAACTACCATTTGATCCAGCAATCTCACTACTGGATATCTATTCAAAGGAAAATAAATCATTACATCAAAAATATGCCTGAACTTGTATGCTTATCATAGCACTATTCACAATAGGAAAGTAATGAAATCAACTTAATTTTCCATCAACAAAGAATTGGATTTTTAAAATGTGAGAGAGATATATACACATATCTGTATATATATTTTTATATATATATATATACACACACACCACATTTTTATATATAATGTGTGTATGTATGTGTGTTTATGTATGTGTATATATGTATGTATGTATACACACCCACACACACAATGGAATACTACTTAGCCATAAAAAATAATGAAATAATGTCTTTTGTAGCAGCATGGATGGAACTTGAGGCCATTATCCTAAGTAAAATAGCTCAGGAACAGAAAAACAAATACTACACGTTCTCACTTATAAAAGAGAGCTAAACAATGAGTACACATGGACATACAGGGTAGAATAATAAATATTGGAGACTCCAAAAGTTGGAAGGGTGGAAGGGAGTGAGGACTGAAAAATTACCTCTTGGGTACAATGCTCACCATTTGGGTGATGGGTACACTAAAAGCTCAGATTTCACCACTATATGGTATATGTAAGAAATCCATACTTGTACTCCTATATATTAAAAAATTAAAAATGTTTAAAGAGTTTTGTCTAAAGGAATAGTGAAGAAAGAAAGTATTTAATCAGAGAGTAGAGTATGATCAACTTTTTCAAAGGATGTTCATAGAATGCAAAATTTGTAAAGGCCAGGATTTTTTTTTAATCTTTTTTTCTTTTACCTTCATGGCCCCAATACCTGAAACAGCGCTGGCATGTGGCATAGCCTCAGAAACATTTGCTAAATGATACATTTGCTAAATGAGGAGGACTCGCTCTTGACCATTAGATTTAGCCATGCAGAGGTCAGGTCAAGAGTAACCAGAGCAAGAACAGTTTTGGTGCTGTGATGGGTCAAAAGCCCAAGTCAGGTAGATTTAAGACAGAGTAGGAGGGAAAGAAGCAGAGAAAACAAGTCTATCTATGGGCTTTAATGTATGTTTACTTCCTTCATTTACACTGAAAACTCACCACATATCCACAGTGCCTGGTATATAATTGCTGTTAGATTATATTTTTATAAGAATAAAATGAAAACCAGAAACAGGGATGCAAAATAGAATATTGCAATTATATAAGCATAAAGTCCTCAGAGTATAGGGACAGTGATACTTAAAAAGAAAGGAAGGTGAGACATGGTATTAAGCACAAAATTTAACAGACATGATAGATAATTGTATATATAAAATATAGAAGAATCAAAATATTTGCATTTCTCTGATGGCCAGTAATGATGAGTATTTACATGAAAAAATGCTCATCATCACTGGCCATCAGAAAAATGCAAATCAAAACCACAATGAGATACCATCTCACACCAGTTAGAATGGCAATCATTAAAAAGTCAGGAAACAACAGGTGCTGGAGAGGATGTGGAGAAATAGGAACAATTTTATGCTGTTGGTGGGACTGTAAACTAGTTCAACCATTGTGGAAGACAGTGTGGAGATTCCTCAAGGATCTGGAACTAGAAATATCATTTGACCCAGCCATCCCATTATTGGGTGTATACCTAAAGGATTATAAATCATGCTGCTATAAAGACACATGCACACGTATGTTTATTGCAGCACTATTCACAAAAGCAAAGACTTCGAACCAACCCAAATGTTCATCAATGATAGACTGGATTAAGAAAATATGGCACATATACACCATGGAATACTATGCAGCCATAAAAAAGGATGAGTTCATGTCCTTTGTAGGGACATGGAGGAAACTGGAAACCATCACTCTGAGCAAACTATCGCAGGGACAGGAAACCAAACACCACATGTTCTCACTCATAGGTGAGAACTGAACAATAAGAACACCTGGACACAGGGTGGGGAACATCACACACCGGGGCCTGTCATGGGGTGGGGGAAGTGGGAGAGGGATAGCATTAGTAGATATACCTAATGTAAATGACGAGTTAATGGCTGCAGCACACCAACATGGTACATGTATACATATGTAGCAAACCTGCCCACTGTGCACATGTACCCTAGAACTTAAAGTATAATAATAATTTTTAAAAGCAGAAGAATCAAAACATTAGAGAACATAAGACAAGGGAGTTGCCAGTCACACTGAGAGCTGAAATGCAGAGCTAGTTAAATTGTATTTTGAAATACTGAGTTTGAAGAGTGGATACAGTCAAGTGAGATGAAAGAACACTGGACTAAAAGGAACACGTGCTGGATTCCGCACCCATCTCTGCCAGTTTTGTGTTTTCCTCATCTGCAAGATGGGGATGAGGCACAGTGGACTCAGCTTCTGGCTGCAATAATCTTTGATCCTATGAAAGGAGCTCACACTTGAAGATGAGCTATTCTCAAGATGACAGTAGAGCTAGAGTTGTGAAAGTAGGTGTAATTACGAGGATGGTGACAGTTGAAGCTCAGAGAGTATTTGAGTTTGGAGGGAAAAGCGGAAGATGGTGGATTGAGCCCCGTGTGTCATTAACCGGCTCCATAGGGAGGTACAACCCACACAGCTGGCTGTCTTACCTCTCTTCTCTGACCTATTCACTTGGCTGGTGCTGTCAATGAAGTAGGCTAGAGAGCAGCTGTTCTAAGGAGGAAGTGTGGGAGAGACAGCAAATCATTAAAGAAAATAAGAGACTAGGAAGATGGATAATTCACCCAAAGCAAAGTCAAATTAAAATTGGTTCTTCCTTTGATGCTTTGAGCTACAGAGTAATTTTGAAACCTTATTAAGAGGAACTTAAAAAAAAAATTCAGGGATATTTTGCCTCATGGGAAAAAATTGTATTCAATCTAGTGGAAAAAAAAAAGATGAAATTGTCTTTTCTATAACATCCCTAGTGATAACAGTGTCAAAATATTCATCCACCCTATATCAGAGCAAAATGTTGGTCTGAAAAATTCCTATTGTTAAAAAATGCTAGATTAAAAGAAGTAGCATGTATTTTTTAAATTGGGAAGAAAGGAAAGGAAAGCGAAGTAAAGAAAAGAAAAGAAAAAAAAAAAGAAAAGAAAAGAAATAGGAATCAGAATAGAAATAAAGAAAAGAAATACAAATAAAGGAAAATATTATAGAAGGAAAGCAATGTAAAGAAAAACTACCCAAAGATTAGAAGACAACTTGCCTTTGAGGAGTTCAAGTTATAAAAGAACTTAATAAGCATATGAATTCAAGAAAAACTAGAACCCAAATATATGATTTTTTAAAGAATGAGACAACAAATTGAGAATTTAAAAGCACCATTATAGATCAAATAGATCAATTATAAAAGCAAGGACCAGGATAGCCACTGTCAAAAATCAAATCACTGTCTTAGACAACAGGTAGAAGATAATGATTGTGAATGCAGAGAAAAAAGACAGAAAGATCAAATTAGAAAGAGGAAATATTTTTAACAGATATTTTAACAGGCATAAAAGGCCAACAAAGATTATCTGACTATATAATTAGTGTTTTTAAAATACTGAACCTACTCGGTGGATCAGAGAAAGGATTCAACAATATTCAACTCTTAGAAGTTACTGTTGTCACTGTTTCCAAGCCAAAGGAGAAGAAACAATGGAAATAATTTAAAATGTTAGGTAACTGAGTGAAATCACAACATTTAAATCATCCGAACGACTATTTGAATCCTCTGTTACTCTGAGGAAGATGTGAAATCATTTATTAGGATTTCTCAAATTACAGGAAAAAGTCCCTGATAAAGATTCAGAAAACTAAATATGTAAAACTACTGTCTCCATCAATCAAATTCATGTAAATATCTAAAATTCAATGCATAACCAAAATACACATAATTCATGGCCACTAGCTTCTGACTAGATCTGACCGTCATATTTTTAAAAAATCCCTCAAAACCAGATCAACAAATCCTGATAACGGCTTAAAAATTGAATCCCTGCAGGCCAGGCATGGTGGCTTATGCCAGTAATCTCAGCACTTTGGGAGGCTGAGGCAGGTGGATCACGTGAGGTCTGGAGTTCAAGACCAGCGTGGCCAACATGGCAAAACCCAGTCTCTATTAAAAAATACAAAAATTAGTCGGGCGTGGTGATGGGCACCTGTAATCCCAGCTACTTGGGAGGCTGAGGCAGGGAGAATTGCTTGAATCTAGGAGGCTCAAGTTGCAGTGAGCCAAGATCATGCCACTGCACCTCAGCCTTGGCGACACAGTGAGACTCTGTCTCGGGGGGAAAAAATGAATCCCTGCCATCAAGCCTCTTAGGCTATTTATCTCCATCCCATTCAGTTTAGTGCCTCATGCAGATGAGAGAAACATAGTCATTGTCACTGGCCTAAAACACATGGACTCTCTCTTTGCAAGTGGTATAGCTATTCTGATTTCAAAATCATGAATATCAAGAATATTATCATTGATCATCATTGTATGCCTTCCCCTTCTTGAATACTAAACTCAGATTGTTTACAATATTGTGTGATGTTCATATAGTACTGGTCACTTCAAAGTGCTAAAAGTACATTTTGAGAGCAAGAAGAAACACACTTGCTATATTTGTAGTCACTGGTCTCCAGTTCTTTCAGCCTCAACCCAGAGATTTCTGTCTAAGCATTTTAGCCCTCATGACTGAACCTCTACCCACAAAACCGTAGCCGTGGCCTCTCTCATCTGCAACCCTCTCCCTTTTCTCCCTTTAGTGAGGTTTCACTGTCTGATTCAAACAGCTGTTTGCCCATTATCATATTTGTCTTCCCACACAGTGCAGCTGCACTCAAAGACCTTTAAACCACCTTCCACCCTAGTTCTGGATCCTTTTCTTGGCTCTCCACTTGCTCCAAAGCTGCCACCTTTGTCTCTGGATCATGGGATCTCTCAGGAACTGAAGAAAAACATTTTTGTTTAATACATACATATTAGATTATTTTCCTGCTTCTTTCACTACACTCACATGAAGAAAAAAAAGTAACTAAAATGTATTAAAAGCAATATGTTTTTACAGCGTAAAATGACTTTTAAGATTTAAGTAAAACTAGTAGTTCAGTTATTCAGACAAATGGTCATTTTCCAGACTTTCTAAAGGTAAAGATGATTAGAAGGATACTCCTCTTTTCTTCTATGGCTAGCCAAATCATAACTTATGCTTTGACCGCATCTTGGTTTTCCAGATTACACATATATAAATTACCTAGTAATGAGCACAACCTCTGTCCAAGCAGAAGGCAAGCAGGGGAGATGATTTAGCTGCCCAACTACAGTTATTCTCTCAACCCAAGCTAAGGTATGTCAGTTCTCTATTAAAATCCTGGCTCCTTTACCTCGGAGTGAGCTTACATAGAAATGGTGTAGCTACAGACACAAATAAGTGAAGATATGAGAAATGCTGAAATAGACACCTCTAAACATATCTGCAGGACAGTTCTCTGAATGAAAGTGGACCAACTCTGAATGGAAGTGGACCAACCCAATTCTCTCCACTTTCTCACTTATAATTCTCAAGGATACCTGTAGAATGTGCTGGGAATGGAACATTGTGAGATAAAGAGGAGGTAGCTGGAACAGTCCAGGCTCTGTTCCAGTTGGCCCTAGAAACAGGGTGTCCTTTAACACTTTTGCCCAAGGTGTCATGTGGCCACTGGGGTATAAAGCCCAAGGCAGGCTGTTTTACACCTGTGGTGCAAGTGGAGAACTTGAAGATAAGACTCTGTTCACCCTGGGTAGCTTTTCTGAGCTTCGTGGGATGAGCTTGTCCTGAATCCCAGTCTTCGGTTCTCCCTTGCTGTATATCTGTAAGTAACAAATTTGGTTCATGTAACTTTGTGTGAGTGTTCTATCACACCCAAGTCAGGCAAGCAACTGGTGCAGCGTAAACCTGCTTCACAATTTCCTCTACTGGCTTTCCAAATAGTTGAACATCCTATCAATCATGATAGGTGGTGTATGGATGGATGAATGGATGGATTTCTGCAAATTTACATGAGGAGTCATAAAGCTAAGGGAACAGATAACTACATGAAAACCACAACTTAAGAGATTTATAATCATGAAACATTACATTTTGTTCCAAGTGTCCTTACAAAGTAAAAAAGAAAAGTATTGTGTATTATATAATTCTCCTTGTCTGAATAAATAAAATGTACTATTTATGAGAGATTTTCTGAAGCAAGTTTATTAAAGAAATGTGTGTTTTACATTACAGCAGGGGATGTCAACAGAGGTCTTGCAAAAGGCTCACAAATACTGTTCACATGGCCATTTGGGAAGGGTCATTTTAAAATCAACTATTAATCAAATTAAATGGCATGTAATTTATGTAATTTTTTAAGAAATTGCCAAATTCTTTCAAAAAATAGTTTTACTGCTTTATATTTCCACCAACAGTATATGAGAGTTCCAGTTTCTCTTCATCCTCTCCAAATTTGATGCTGTCAGTGTTTTTAATATAAGATGTTCATAATAGGTGTGCAATGGTATCTCATGGTGTTTTACTTTCCATTTCCCAAATGAAAACTTGATGTTTAGTGTTTTAATGTGCTTATTTGCCATTATATATCTTTTCCGATGTAGTGTCTATTCAAATATTTTGCCAATATTAAATTATTTTTATTATCAAGTTTTGAAAGATTTTTATGTTCAAAGTATAAATCCTTTATCAGATATATGATTTGCAAATATTTTCCACCAGTCTGTCACTTGTCTTTCACTCTCTTAATAGTGTCTTTCTAAGAGCTGTTCTTCATTTTGATGATGTTCAATTTATCAATGTTTTATTTTGTGAATTATGTTTTTGGTATTATATCTAAGCAGCCTTTACTTAATCCAGTTTCCTAGATTTTCTTCTAGAGATTGTATATTTTTAGCTTGATACTTTTTGTGTAAAATTTCTTTTGAATTCATTTTTGTACATGATGTAAGGTAGGCAGTAGGGTGTTATTCAATTGTTATTCAATTGAATTGCTGATATTCAATTGTTACAGCAACATTATTGAAAAAACTATCTGTTCTCCACTGAATTGCCTTTGGTTCCTTGTCAAAAATCAATTAACTGTACTTGTGAGTATATTTCTGAACTCACCGTTTTTTATCCTTATGCCAGTATCATATTGCTTTGATTACTGTAGCTTTATAAAGATTTTTGAAGTCAGATAATGTAAGTCTTCCAAGTTGCTTCTCTTTTTCAGAGATTTTTTGGCTATTCTAGGTGATTGGCATTTCTGCATAACTTTTAGAATTAGCGTGTCAAATTCTATTGAAAAGAAAAGGACTGCTGAGAAATTTATAGATTAATTTAGATACTTGACATATTAACAATATTGAATCTTCCGAACTATGAACATAACTCTCCTTTTCATAAGTTTTAAAAAAATTTTCTCAGCAATATTGTATAGTTTGTATTTTACAGGTCTTGCATACCTTTTGAAGATTATTCTCTATTTCATATGTAAGTATATTATTGTATTTGATATTGAATTTAAACTCAATTTAAAATTATTGATTCCAAGATTATATAAATACTATCAAATTTTGTACATTAATCTTGCATCCTGCAACCTTGTTAAATTCACCCATTATTCTAGCATCTTTTGAAGATTCTATAAAATTTTTTTTGGATGATTATGTTGTCTGCAAATAAAGAACAGAGGTAAGCTGAGATGATTGATTTGAGACATTTCTTCTTTTCTATTACAGGTAGTTGGTGCCATACATTTCCCACAGGCCTACTATTTTCCAATATTAACATCTTCTATTTATTTATTTATTTATTTATTTATTTTTGTTTTAGTGCACTAGCTGGAATTTCCAATATAATGTTAAATACAAAGAATGAGAGTAAATATTCTTACATTTTTCTTGGTCTTATGAAGAAAGAATTTTCTTTCACCAGTAAGTATTACGTTGCCTGTAGGTTTTTCACAGATATTCATAGTGGGTTGAAGCACTCTCTTTTTAGTCCTAGCTTGCTGAGAGTTTTAGGTTAGGAATAAGTATTATTATTTATTATTATTATTATTTATTGTTATAAATAAAATTCATTTATTACATTAAATGAGATTATCTTTTTTTAGTCTAATAATCTGGCATATTAAATTGATTGATCTTTATATGTTAAACCCATTTTGCATTCTTGGAATAAATCATACAAGGTTTTGATTTATTATCACTGTTATATGTTGTTAACTTTGATCAATTAAAATTTTGTTAGAAATGTTTGTATCACGTTCATGAGGAATATTGGCATACGGTTTTCTTCCTTTGCAATATCTTTGTCTGCTTTTAGTGTTTGAGTAATGCTAGCATTGTATAATTGGTTGAGAAATATTTTTGCTTTTATAATTTTCTGGAAGAACTCATATAGCATTGGCTTTATTTCTTGTTTAAATATTTGATAGAATTCCCTAGTGAAGCCATCTGGGTCTAAAGTTTCCTGTGTAAAAAGTTTTTTAACTACAATTCAATTATTTTACTAAATATGGGACTATTCAGGTTATCTATTTCTTCCTCAGTAAACTCTGTTAACTTTTATCTTTCACAGCATTTGTTCTTTTCTTGTAAGTAGTCAACTTTATTGACATAATTTAAAAGATAATATTCTGTTACTATCCTCTTAATATCAATAAACTCTTTAGTGATATCACATGTCATTCCTGATACAGGTAATTTGCATATTTACTCTTATTTTTCTCATTGGTTAGCAAAAAGCCTATTAACTTTATTAATCTTAAAAATGCTTTTGTTTTTACTAATTTTCTCTATTACTTTTCTGTTTTCTCATTCATTAACTTCTGCTCTGGTTTTTATTATTATGTTCTGTAACATTAAAAAGTACTTACTTCAGATTTTATTTTGTTTTATTCTTATTTCTTAAAATTTAAGCTGAGATTACTGATTTGAGACCACCTTCTTTTCTAACACAGGTAGTTGGTGTCATAAATTTTCCACTAAGTTTTGTTTTAACTTCATCTCACAATATTTGATGTGCTGTATTTTCACTTTCATTCAGTTTATAATACTTTCTACATTCCTTTCTTGACACACAGTTTACTAGAAATGTCTTTATAATTTCCAAATATTTGGAGATTTTTCTATTCATGATTTCTAATTGTGGTCTGACAACATACTTTGTACGAGTTTAACGGATTGAATCTTAACTTGTGACTCAGAATATGGTCTATCTTGGTAAATATTTAGTGTGAACTATACATTAAATACACATAAAATATACATTGAAAATGTGTATTCTGATTTTTTAGGATGAAGTGCTCTTTTTTCTTTCTTTCTTTTTTCTTTTTTTTTAATTATACTTTAAGTTCTAGGATACATGTGCACAACGTGCAGGTTTGTTACAATATGTATACTCTTTATAGGTCAATAAGGTCAATCTGATTGATAGTGTTATTAAAACTTCAATATTCTCATAGGTGTTTTTTTCTCTTCATCTTATCATAACTGAATACCCCCACTTGTTAAAGAAAAAAAGAGTTACAATTTTTAAAATTATTTTCTCTTCTTTTCTCTTTTCTCCATTTCCCCCCATTCCCCATTTCCTATTTAGCCCTTTAGAAATGCAATTATAACCTTTTACCTCTTCTTCCCCAGACAATCCCTATAGGGCAAGTTCATCCAATTATGTGTTTAGAAGCTCTAGAGCAGAACTCTCACCCACCAAAAAGTTGATCCAAGAGTTAACAGTTGACTTGCAACCCAAAATATGCCTGCTGTGAAATTTTCACCCACCAGGAAACTGCCTGAAGAGATAGTCGCCAATTTACAACCCAAAGTCCCATACAAAACTCTCTCCCATCTAGAGAGTTTTTGGATACCTTTACAATCTATTAATATTTCTGCCAATGAAGATGCCAATTCAACTGCCCAATAGATAAGGCACCAAGCTAACAGGTAGACCCCTCCCACACCTGCTTGCTTTCTCCTTTGTGTGCCATTCATAATAGGCCCTCTTTAAAAGCACCCACTTTCTGATCCAAAGGTGAAGTGGTACCCTTAAGGCAGGAAGGTTGTACTTCCGCTAAGCCGGTTTTGTAATGAAGAGTCACTTTCTTTATGCCAGACTTTGCTGTTATTAATTGAACGCCATGAGCAGTGAGTGACTAAACCTGTATTTCACTTATACTATTAATTATTGAAAAAGAGTTAAATTCCTGAATAAAATTGTAGATTTGCTTATTTCTCCTGTTTGTTCTATCAGTTCTGGTTTTGTGTATTTTTATTTTTTTAGATGGAGCTTCACTCTTGTTGCCCAGGCTGGAGTGCAGTGGCATGATCTTGGCTCACTGCAACCTCTGCCTCCTGGGTTCAAGTGATTCTCCTGCCTCAGCCTCCCGAGTAGCTGGGATTACAGGCACCCACCACCATGCCTGGCTAATTTTTGTATTTTTAGTAGAGATGGGGTTTTGCCATGTTGGCCAGGCTAGTCTCAAACTCCTGACCTCAGGTGATCCACCCACCTTGGCCTCTCAAAGTGCTGGGATTACAGGTGTGAGACACCATGCCTGGCCTGTTATGTGTATTTTTAAGCTCTATTACCAAGTGCTTAAATGTTTAATATTATTTTCCTCTAAAAAATTCACTCCCTTTATTATTGTGAATTAATTATCTTATAGCTACTATTATTTTTACGTTCTGAAATCTACTTTCTTCGATATTAATATAGCCACTGCAGCTTTTCTTTGACTGATGTTAGCAAGCAAATCTGTTTTTTTCTTTTTTAAGTTTTACTCTATGTGGGTCATTATATTTAAGGTGGGTTTCTTATAGGTTGCATATAGTTGGATCTGGCTTTTTTCTCCAACCTTTCAATTTTTTTGCCTTTTAGTTGGGATTTTTAGGCCACTTACATTTAACATGGCTATTGGTCATGTTCAATTTGTCCTTTCTTGTCTTCTTTAGGATTGAGGGTTTTTTATTATTTCCGTTCATCTCTCTTTTTTTTTTCTTTTTTACATACTAACTACGTTTTTGTTGTGTTCTTTTAATGTTTGCTTTAGGATTTAAAGTACAATTTTGTAAAGCTTTTATTTTAAGTTCAGGGGTACATGTGCAGATTTATTATATAGATCACAGGAATTTGTTGCACAGATTGTCACCCAGGTATTAAGCCTAGTACCCATTGGTTATTTTTCCTGATCCTTTCCCTTCTTCCACCCTCTACCCTCAGGTAGATCCCAGTGTCTATCACTCCCCTCTATGTGTCTATGTGTTCTCATCATTTAGCTCCCACTTATAAGTGAGAACAGTTGTATAAATTTTTAACTTATTGCAATCCACCTTCAAGTGAAATTATACCACTTTTCATATTACATCAGAACTTTAAAATAGTAATTCTTTTATTTCTTCCCTGCTGGCCTCTGTGCTTTTATTGTAACATATTTTACTTCTACATATGTTATAAATATCATAATACATTGATACTATAATTTATTTAAACTTAGTCTTTTAAAGAGAAATAAACAGTTAGAAGGTCATGTTTATATTTGCCCTTGTTATCATTTCCAGTTCTTTATTTTTTTATTTCTAGTTTGTGATTCATTCAAATTTGAATTATTTGACTATCAAAAATGTTCTTTTCTTTGTTGGAACTCTTTCAGTACAAATAACTTGATTATTTACAAAGTGCTAAAATTTCCTTTTGAGGTTGTATTGCAGCTAATTTCCTCATCGTGGCTCCCCAAAACACAGGCATTATTTTCAAGTGTCTTCTTTCCAAGTATTTTTTTCTCAAGTAACACTACTCTAGATTTCCTTATAAAATTTGTGAGGGAACTCATAACTTATAAAATTAGAGAGGAACTCTTAAATAAGATACTCACAAGCTTATTTCCAGTTCCCTTCTAAATGTCACAAGACCACAATAAATGGGAAAATTTTCAGTGCTTCATTGTGAAATGCCCTAAGGAATCAAATCAGTGAGCAGTGATGTTAAATGCACTCCTGCTTAGCCCATGAAGCTTTTGAGTCAGATTACAAAGTTCCTCCCTGGGCAGAATTTGCTGTGTCTGTATTATATCACAGCTAATTAGTATTAAAATTCAGTCAGTTTACCCCTCGTGTAAAAATAGTATGCAAGTAATGGCAACCTAAACCACAGATTCTGCATCTTTGATGAGGGGAGGAAGGCGGTGTCCTAAGGAACCCAGAAAGAAGAGCTTTCTTCTAGAGAAATGAAATTAGGGTGCAACAAGGGCTCATGTGACTGATAATCATGAAGGACAGAATATGAGTCTTAAGACACAGTGACATAAAACAGTCATTTTGTTACCAGAAAGCTATTCTGATCCAGACCCTAAGGAACAGTTACTGAATCTCATGCAAGAAATTCAGGATGAGCTCACAGGGTAAAGTGAATGCAAGCTAACTGAAGTAAAGAAACGGCTGGGTGCGGCAGCTCACGCCCGTAATCCCAGCACTTTGGGAGGCTGAGATGAGAGGATCACTTGAGGTCAGGAGTTCAAGACCAGCCTGACTAATACAGTGAAACCGCGTCTCTACTAAAAATACAAAAATTAGCCAGGCGTGGTGGCACATGCCTGTAATTGCAGCTACTCGGGAGGCTGAGGCAGGAGAGTCGCTTGAATCTGGGGGGCAGAGGTTGCAGTGGGCCAAGTTTGAGCCATTGCACTCTGGCCTGGGCAACAAGAGCGAGATTCCATCTCAAAAAAAAAAGAAAAGAAAAGAAAAAAAAGAAGTTAAGAAACAAGGCTGGACATGGTGGCTCACACCTGTAATCCCAGCACTTTGGGAGGCTGAGGCAGGTGGATCACAAGGTTAGGAGTTCAAGACTAGCCTGGCCCAACATGGTGAAACCCCGTCTCTGCTTTAAAAAAAGTACAAAAATTAGCCGGGCATGGTGGCATGCACCTGTAATCCCAGCTACTCGGAAAGCTGAGGCAGGAAAATTGCTTGAACCCAGGAGGCGGAGATTGCAGAGAGCCGAGATCGTGCCGCTGCACTCCAGCCTAGGTGACAGAGCAAGACTCTGTCTCAAAAAAAAAAAAAAAAAAAATAGAAAGAAAGAAAGAAAAGAAACACAAGCATGACCACTCCTGGTTGGCTATTTTTATGGTTATTTCTTGATCATATGCTAAACAAGGGATAGATTATTCATGAGTTTTCTGGCAATGGGGTGGGCAATTTCTGGAACTGAGGGTTCCTTCCCTTTTTAGACCATATAGGGGAACTTCCATACCTTGCCGTGGCATTTGCAAATTGTCATGATGCTGGCAGGAGTATCTTTTAGCATGCTAATGCATTATAACTAGAGTCTAATGAGCAGTGAGGATGACCAAAGGTCACTTTCATCACCATCTTGGTTTTGGCAGTTTTGGCCAGCTTCTTTACTGCATCCTGTTTTATCAGCAGGGGCTTTGTAACCTGTGTCTTGTGCTAACCTCCTACCTCATTCTGTGACTAAGAACGTCTAACCTCCTAGGAATGCATTCCAGTAGGTCTCAGTTTCATTTTACCCCGACCCTATTCAAGATGGAGTCTCTCTGGTTTTAATGTTTTTGGCAATTTCAAGTGTGAAAACTAATTAAAATTTACTAGAGCAGAAGTTCTAAAATACAGGCATTGACTTGTGAATAATCTGCTTTTCACTTGGACAGTGAAGTATGCTTCTAGGGGAGAAGATAATGAGATTTATTCACTTAAATAAGATTAATAATGCTTCTTAGTAATGTAAGACAAGCCAGTCAGAATCTGGTATTAGTAAGTACAGTCACCTAATGTCAACTCATCATCAAATCAGGTATCAATTAAATGTTTACTGTGTTGATATTTTGCTGTGGCTTAAGGGATACAAAAATTAGTAAGACTGAGCTCTTATCCTAAAATATGCTATGATTTAGTGGAGAAAACAAGAAAGGTTTTGTACATATATTAGGAATTAACTATTTGTCAAAAGCATTAATCAATATAATTCAATATAAAGTTTAGTCAATATTATACCAGGAGATCCACGGGGAAATGGAACTGAGAGAGATTTATTCCTATTGAAGACACTGAAGAAAACTTCCTAAAGAACTGGGCCTTGGAATGTGGGGTGATTTTAACACATACAGATGAGGGAGTCAAGCAGTCTCTGTAGGAGACAGGAAAATGTCTGCCACTCACAGCTTACCCTTATTTATGGGCACACTCTCTTATACAGAACAGCATGAACAAAGACACCAAAATGAAACAAGAAGAACAGGTTCCAGGAATGACAATTCCAGTTGGAGTGCTTTGAGACATAATAAATTTGATAAAGCTTAAATGATTGCAGAAAAATGGTAGTGGACTATGAATTTAAGAATAAGAGGTTTGGCCTCTGCAGTAAAGATGCTTGTATAAATACAAATAAGTAAGAAGACATTGAGGAAAGGAAACAAATTGGCTCAGTTCCCAGTCAACCTCACTGCATTAAAATTCTCAAGACTTTATGAATCCCCTTATTCCTATAAATCCTGTACTATACTCAAATGACAAGTTCTTAAAAATAGATTTCTAAATGCCGTTCTGGCTTTTTGTAAAGCAGCAAAGAATACTGTGGAAAGAACACAGGTTTAGGGCCAGTAAGACCTATGTCCCAGGTTTCTCACTCTACCATACACCTATACTTCATAGCATTATTAAGAATTAAATAGGCCAGGTGCGATGGCTCATGCCTGTAATCCCAGCACTTTGGGAGGCCGAGGCTGGCAGGTAAGGAGGTCAGGAGATCGAGACCATCCTGGCCAACATGGTGAAACCTCATCTCTACTAACAATACAAAAATTAGTTGGGCACGGCGGCACGCACTTGTAATCCCAGCTACTTGGGAGGCTGAGGCAGGATAATCGCTTGAACCTGGGAGGCAGAGGTTGCAGTGAGCCAAGACTGTGCCACCGCACTCCAGCCTGCTGACAGAGCTCCGAATCTCTCTCTCTCTTTTTTTTTTTTTTTTTTGAGAGGGAGTTTTGCTCTTATTGCCCAGGCTGGAATGCAGCTCACCACAACCTCTTCCTCCCTGGTTCATGCGATTCTCTTGCCTCAGCCTTCTGAACAGCTTGGATTACAGGCATGCACCACTACAGCCAGCTAATTTTGTATTTTCGGTAGAGACAGGGTTTCTCAATGTTGGTCAGCTAGTCTCGAACTCCTGACCTCAGGTGATCCACCCGCCTTGGTCTCTCAAAGTGTTGGGATTACAGGCGTGAGCCACCATGCCCGGCCGAGACTCCATTTCAAAAAAAAAAAAAAAAAAGAGATAAAATGATATAAATAAGGAGCTTATCACACAATAGTCACTCAGTAAACTTTTCTTCTCTAATCTCCTAATTTTTTTCTGTTAATTCTTCATTCTTTCTATCTTATATCCTAAAAGTACATCATACGTAACTTAAAATGTTATAACTTAAGTGATTAAATATGTGTTGATTAATCATTTTTATTTTCAGTTTTCTAGACTCCCATTTCAATCCAAGAGGAAGTAACAGGAACCAGATTTACCTTCCAATCTGAATCAATCAAAAACACCAAATAAAATATATGAAATAATGGTTTTCAAGACACTAGATACCAGGCAATGAAGGCTAGTGATCGCTGATCCCTGAGAGACAGGAGGCAAACAAAATGAGCCCTCTAATTGCCGGGCTTACTCCCTTCAGGACATTTCCAGGCTAAGATATAGCATAGGGGAAGCCAGGCGAAGCCAGGAGACTCTCTGAGTTGAGGACCCAGAGCTGAGTCTTTGGGGGAAATCCAACTGGCTATAGAGTTCACAGAATTGATCACTGGAGAGGAAAGAGTTGCACAGAGAAAGAACTCTGGACATCTGAGAGTCCTCCTTGAGTATTTGGCAGAGAACTGAAGAACATATGCATATGAAGGAGGTCTCCAAGGCTAGGGAATTATCTAAAAGTATTAGAGGGAACCCTAGAGATGTTGATACAGGGCTGGGAATAGTACCTGTTCCCTCTAGTCGGATGGGAAAAAAAAAAATTCACATAGCATGGAATATTGCCTAGAGTATTCAGAAGATTCTTGCCTCCCTAGTAGATAACAATTAGCCCAAGTCTAAATGATGCCCTGGCCCTTGTTAACAAATCTTAAAAGCAAGACTCAAAGGGACCAAATTTTTTTGAGTAGCTTAACTACATCTCAGAACAAAGCTCAAGATATTTATAAGAATACAACAAATATCCAACACTCCAAAGTATAACATTTGCAATGTCTGGAGTAAAGCGAAAGATTATCAAGCATGCAAAGAAGAAAGAAAATATGACCCATAATGAGAAAAATCTATCTAAACCAATCCAGAACCAACACAAATGTTAGAATTTGTAGACAAATACCATAAAACAATTATTTTCAGTTTTCTAGGTTTCTTTATTTGTTTTAACAAGGCAGTACCTCATGTCATACAAATTTAACAGTAAGACATTTACCACAGGCAATCAACAAAGTAACAGATTTTCAAATCGCAGAAAAAACACATATTTTTAAAGTTTTGAATAAAGTTGCTCTTTTGACAATTACTATCCACATTAAATTTTGTTTCATACTGACTAAAAAGTTGGTCTAAAGTCTTAATTTTTTCTGGAATTGGTGACAGTTCTTATCTAGTAATTGTCATCCCTTCTTTTCTCTATGATGTTATTCATTGCTCTAGTACTTTTGTTCAGAAATCCTTGCTTCAAGTATTCCTTTACTTCTCAAGTTAAATGAAGCTTTTAAAAAAATTGCTTCTGTTTATTATATGGCTTGTCTTAGTAACCTCATAGGACAACTTGTCATTACTTAGTTTTCTAACTGGCAGAATGATATAAAGATGTAATAATCTCATGCGTGGGGACAGGGGTTCAAATTCCAGCTCTGTGAAACACAAGTTCCATTCTCAGAGCACTTAACCTAACTAGAGTTTCCAGAGAATCACTTTTGGAACTTTATACAACATGTGGATAACCAGGTTCCATTCCAAATGAACTGATTCAGAATCTTTGGAGATGGGACCTGACCATCACAGCTTTTGTAAAATTCCAAAATGATGGGCAGTCCAGGTTAAGAACCGCTAAGCCCTAACTTCTCTATTTCTGAATGCAGGCTAGTAAGAATGATAATACTTTATATATTTATCTCATAGGGTTGGTCTAAGCACCAAAAGAGAAAATATATGACAATATATATACCTCAAAACACTTAAAAGATTTTCTCATGTCTAGTCCAAAAAAAAAAAAAAACAAAACAAAAACAACACTATGTTAAGTGAAATAAACCAGGCACAGAAAGACAAATATCACATGTTCTCACTCGTATGAGGGAGTAGAAAAAAAATGTTAAATCATGGAGATGTAATAGAATGATGGTTACCAGAGGCTGGAAGGGGTAGTGAAGATGGTTATCGGGTACAAAAATACAGTTAGATAGAATGAATAAGAACTCATATTTGGTAGCACAATAGGGGAACTACAGTTAACAATAATTTATGGTACATTTTAAAGTAGCTAAAAGAATGGAATTCAAATGTTCTTAGCACAAAGAAATGATAAATGCTTAAAGTGATGGATATTCCAATTACCCTGATTTGATCATTACACATTGTATGCTTGTATCAAAATATCACATGTACCCCATAAATATATACAACTATTGTGTGCCCATGACAATTAGAAATTTTTTAAAAAGCTTAAAGACTTCTGGAAAAAATAAATTCTCTTTTTGGTAAAGGAATATAAATATTATTTTTATATAATATATGTAATATTTATATATATGTAATATGTGTATATATATATAATATATAAATATTCCTCCTATTTCCTAGAAACATTGAAGTATGACCAAACCAATGATTCTTTTTATTTCCCTTCAACTTTTATTTTAAATTCAAGGGTACATGTGCAAGATGTGCATGTTTGTGATATAGGTAAACGTGTTCTGTGGTGGTTTGCTGCACAGATCGACTCATCACCTAGGTATTAAGCTCAGCATCCATTAGCTGTTCTTCCTGATGCTCTCCCTCCCCTCCACCCCGACAGGCCCTAGCTTGTGTTGTTTTTTGCCATGTGTCCATGTGTTCTCATCATTCAGTCCCCACTTATAAGTGAGAACATGTGGTGTTTGGTTTTCTGTTTCTGTGTTGGTCTGCTGAGGATAATGGCTTCCAACTCTATCCATGTCCCTGCAAAGGACATGATCTTGTTCCTTTTCATGACTGCATAGTGTTCCATGGTATATATGTGCCACATTTTCTTCATCCAGTCTATCATTGATGAGTATTTAGGTTGATTCCATGTCTTTGCTATTGTGAATAGTGCTGCAATGAACATATGCATGCATGTATCTTTGTAATAGAATGACTGATATTTCTTTGGATATATACCTACTAATGGGATTGCTGGGTCAAATGGTATTTCTGCCTCTAGGTCTTTGAGTAATCGCCACACAGTCTTCCACAGTGGCTGAACTAATTTACATTCCCACCAACGATGTAAAAGCATTCCTATTTCTCCACAGCCTCTCCAGCATCTGTTGTATTTTGACTTTTTAGTAATAGCCAGTCTGACTGGCATGAGATGGTATCTCATTGTGATTTTGATTGGCATTTCTCTAATAATCAGTGATGCTGAGGTTTTTTTTTTTTTTTTTTTTTCATGCTTTTTGGCTGCATGTAGGTCTTCTTTTGAGACGTGTCAGTTATGTCCTTTGCCCACCTGTTAATGGGCTTCAAGCCAGTAATTCTTAACTTTCAGGTGGTAGAAGGAACAATGGCAGATTGGCAGATTGGGTGGCCAGGAGGCTTCACAGAGACCCCGTTGAGAATCCAATAAAACCTATGGTTCCTCTTTTAAGAAAAATACATGGGCACGCACAAAAAACCTTGGTCTTTGTTTCCCTGGCCTTTGTTTCCACACATGCCCTGAAGCCCAGCTGTGATGCAGGTTAAGAATCTCTACCCTGGATTCCAAAGTGGTTAGTAGCATTTCTTGTTCTGTTCTTTTTGTTTTCTAAAGGCCTGAAAGCCTGAAGCCATTTGTTAAAGTTTTTAAAAAAAGAATTATTTCACGCTTATTTTATGATTATTAGAATGTCACTCAAACTGAGCTATTCATAGAATTCCTCCCTCTCTGGTAAGCAAGGTAATTCCTGATGAATTAATAAAGCATTCCTTCTCATCAGATAGGAAGAACAGGAAATGATCTATGGAACTCAGCACTTTGCTTCCAGGGATTCCTTCAAGGCTCTGTGATCAGAGCTCTGCTGTACGTAAAGCACTAATCAGTGAGGAGAGAGAGCAGTTCATCTTCCAGAAGTTTGCCCTCCTCCCCCTTCTCCAGTCATCAGGGAATAATACCACCACGCAAGTAGTTCTTCCAGTCATTACTAGAAAGAAACAATGAAGAGTAGCTCATTTCGTCTGTTCCCAGACTAGAAGCGATGTTGGCAGACCTATAGGGTTTTGTGGCAGCTGTTCACTCACCTGCAGTAACTATGGCTCTTTGCTGATGGTAGGAATTTATTGTATGCATAGATGTTGTTTAGCTATTTAATAGATTCCTCTATTGTGTTAACTAATCTTATCCTATTTTCCATCTTGGAACTGTTTAATTCAATAGAATATATGTTTATGGCTTTTATCTCACCTAATAAAATGCTTCTGTTTTCAGGCAACTTTGGCATCTTTAACCCTTGTTTATATCTAATTAATTATCATTTTCTTCTCTAAAAGCATCTCCTTCAAAATTGTAGACCAGGCCAGGTGTGGTGGCTCATACCTGTAATCCCAGCACTTTGGGAGGCCAAGGCAGGTGGCTCACCTGAGATCAGGAGTTCAAGACCAGCCTGGGCAACATGGTGAAACCCAGTCTCTACTAAAAATATAAAAATTAGCTGTGCATGGTGGCATGCGCCTGTAGTCCCAGCTGCTCGGGAGGCTGAGGCAGGAGAATCGCTTGAACTCAGGAGGTGGAGGTTGCAGTGAGCCAAGATTGCACCACTGCACTCCAGCCTGGTAACAGAGAGAGACTCTGTCCCACAGAAAAAAAAAAAAAAAAAAAAAAAAAAAAAAGACCATAAATCAAAACTCAAATCTAGCATTTAAAGCTCTATATCAGATGGATATAACAGTGTGTGGGTAAATGTTTAACAAACAGCTTTTCAGACAGCTCCTCTACCCCACCCAAAAAGGCCCTGAATTTGCTCATTTTCATGGTATGCATATTCCCATTACCATAGCTAATTTCAAGCCATCAAAATGATATCAACTATCTAACAAGATTCCTGAAAATTTAACAGTTAGCTCTCACAAGGCAATACCAATCAACTCTAGCACACCGTTATAATGGTTGAATCAAACTTCCCACTCTATTGTTCCATGTTTTCTTTAATGCATTTTGTGTGTAAAGAACTATTGATTCATTTTTCAACATGGAATCCTACCGCTTTGTTCATTTACTTACTCTCTGGAAAGCACTTGCCTCGTCACCACACATCAAACTCCTAAATACCCTTTGAACATGAGCTTATAGGAGATATCTTTCACGGGCATTTTTTTAATGCTTCCAAGTGAACTGAAATCTTCTCTGCTTTGATATCACCTAACATTTTTATGCCACATTTCAATATCTGCTTTGCAATCATTTATTTACGCAGTCTTATTTTCCCTAAGACCTTGTGTACACTTCGAGGGCAGGTTCTGCATCTAATTCATCTTCATAAGTCTTAAAATACTTAAAAAGATGTCTTGTTCATAATAGATGCAACACAGATATTTTCCAATTTGTTAATTAATTAATCTTAAATGTTTGCAAAACTTTAGCTGCTTGAAGGATAAAAAACAGAAATTTGATTTTAACCTTCAAATATAAGCTGAAAGTTTGAAAATGACTACATGATTTAACAGAACTATAATCTAAGCCAAATGAATTCTGTCTGAATACTCTAGTAGGCATTTTGCTAATTTATAAAACTAAAACTGTGGTGTTACACTATCTGACTAACTAGAGGCATATATAGCCTAGATGAATGATTTTAAAAATATAAAATTTTGGGATAAAGAATATTATCAAAAATATATTTAAAAATTAATTTTGAAATGTTAATAAAAGAGAGTAGAAATGGAACTTGATAAAAATATTAGAAGAAATGTCATTACCACTTAACAAAGTCCTCATTTTTTAGGTTGTGCCTCTCCCCATTTTTGTCCCCAAAAGGTTAACAAAATATGAAAATAGAATTTGAAGGACTTCAAATCCTAAGGGAGAGCTTGATCTTAGTAGTTTAGAAAATAACGCACTTCTTTCAATTACTCTTTCCAGCGATGGTTCTTTTCAGTATGATATTTAAGGAAAGGAAATAACTCAGTGACTCAGTTGCAAGTGACCAAGTTTCAAGTTAGATAAAAACTGGGCACATGGCAAAGTGACCCAAACAAGTACAGAGCCATGGGAAAGAGTAAGAAAAGTTGAGCTTAGAGGACTAGCAGTAATAGAATGAAAGAATAACGGCGGATATGCAGTCATAAAGAGAGGATAGAGATTTCTTGGAGAATTTTTAAAACTCAAGGGACAAATTAAATGAATATTTTTCTGGAAAGAAAGTTCAAAAACACAGATGGTAGGCAATATGGTCCTACATCTTTGAGAAGTAAACTGTGGTTTAATATATAGAATCCCTTGAGACTTTAAAAAAAAGATATTAGAATGGGAAATGGAATAGTCAACACAGGAAGAGATTTTAAGTAAAAGTGTCTGCCACCTGTTCAATACGTGATGCAATCAAACAAGACTCCCTAGGCCTTTTCTCACAGATCAAGTAAAGACATTCTATTTGGACTATTTCATGGAAGTCACCATGAGCAACTGAGCAAGGCGGACAAAATCTTCTCCACTGAATTTCAAATTTATTTTTGGTCATTTGAGTATTCTTTCAGAAAAACTCAAAATTCTTATTTTTTTCTCACATATCTACTTGTAACAAATGCATGCCCAAAAAAATCACTTTAAATTCTTTCTGAATATGTTTTCTGTCCAATACAAACATAATAAATGATGTTTTTATACACCAAGCATTCTTAAAAGACTCTTCCCCTCCACTCATAACTTCTTATCACACCATGAAACCTATTTCAGATTTCACTCTTTACACGATTGGTTTCCATTTAGAATACATTCAGAGAAAGCTATAAAAAGACACATATTCTCTGGGCTCTCATAAAGAATTCATCGCCCCTTGGTTTCATTGGTATTCGCCTTAATATCATCACTGTATTTATTAATGCATCTGATACAAGTTGGTTGAGAACAGAAAGCCGACATCTTTATTTTCGCAGTTCTTCTAAAGAGCCACGCTATTTCATGCACATGCATCTTTGACATCAGTAGCCTCTGCCTGAAAAGAATCCCTGTTTACCTTATCTTACTTCCCCCTGTCTAGAAACACCTGCTCAGATCACCTTCGGTAGAAATTTAGTTAGAGTCTTCTACTGCATTAACCTAATCGTATCCTCCTTTCCATCTCAGAACTGTTTAATTCAATAAGAGATCGTTTTTATGGTTTTTATCTCACCTAATAAAATGCTTCTGTTTCCAGGCAACTTTGGTGCTTTACCCCTTGCTTATACTTAATGAATTATCACTTTCTTTTCTAAAAGTGTTTCCTTTAAAAGAGTAAAACATGTATCAAAACTCAATATCATGAACTTCATTGCACTGAGTATCTAGTGTTCAAGGGTCTGTATCAGATGGGTGCAATGGTATGCTGGTAAAGGTTTAACAATCAGCTTTCCAGACAGCTCCTCATCACCCCCAAAGAAAAGGCCCTGAATTTGCTTTCCTGACTCCTTCAACTGAATTGACCACTTAAAATCTCTGCTGTATTCTTTTCTCACACATTTGTAATGGATTGTATTTGCTTGTTTACATGTCTACCTCCCCTACACACTGACTATATAAGATCATAAATTCTTAGAGGATAAATAGTATATCATTTATCTTTATTTATATTCAGCCTACTAATATAGCATAGTGTTTAATAGATTCTCTGTAAATGTTAAAGGGTGAATGACTATATAAACTTTATAGTTTATCAAATGCTTCATCACATTTTGACTTTTCTACATCGCAGGTACTTAGGGAAGAGATTATTTATCCCATTGACACTTAAATGAAGGCTCAAGTGTCTCCTGTCCAAGATCCCAGAGCTAATATGAAGCAGATTTCACAATCAGCTGCTCTACATTGTTCTCAATCACCTCTCATTAGAGAGCTAAATACATTTTTGAAATTGTATTTTTAAAAATTTGAGAACGGTTTTGGCTTAGCCAGCCATATATTATCGACTACACATATTTGAATCTGGAAATATATTTTTTAATTCCATATTTAAAGCCAGCTTTGCCAGATCCAACTAGTCACATAAGCCTGAATTAACCTCAACATAGCACACATTACATTATTCCACATGTAGAATGGATGTGCACTTCAGCTGAAAATGCTTTATCAGTTTGTTTTTACTTCCGGATTGTTTAAGATTTTCAACAGATGGTTTAATGCTTCCTGTTTCCAACCTAAGCTGAATTCCACGTTCCATGTAAGGGGAAGGTGATCCCAAGAGGTGGAGGCCAAATCTACAGACAGACACAACACAAACCAACAAAGGGAATCATGTTCGTGAATCAGAGCTTAAACTTTGACCAAAGGCCTCTTCTTAAGTAAGTGATACTCTGAAGAGAAAGAGCTCCATAAAAGAAAGCCATTTCATTATAGAGGTAGAAGTAGAACTGGGTTTCAAACAAACTTGTGTTAGTGACTGAAGGAATTCAGAGCATGCCACCCCCAAACGATGCCACTTGGCATATTGACTATTTTGAGTTAAAAGCCCTTGAAAAACAGCAGATGCAAAAAGGACATTCTGACTTTCCTTTTTCTTCCTGAAAGCACTAAACTCCCATGTGAAAGATGCCATCCCTGTACTTGAAGGAAAGTATCATTTTTACCACCAAAGAGGAAAAACAAGAAGTTAAGGCTGAGAAAAATCTGTACCAGTCTCGCTAAACTAACCCCTATCTTCTTAGTCACTTCATCATGACTAACTACCCTAGTCCAAGCCCCTTTGCCTTGTCACATTTTTACAATTTATTACTTTGTCCAACTTGATATATGAGCACTCTATCAGACTCTAACTGCTTTTGGGGGGTTTTGATTTTCCTATGAAGATTACTCCCATGGTCATGTAGAAATCTGTATGCTTTTTTCTTTTTAGAGACAGGGTCTTGCCCTGTTGCCCAGACTGGAGTGCAGTGCCACAATCATAGCTCACTGCAGCCTTGAACTCCTGGGCTCAAGCAATTTTCTCACCCCAGCCTCCCAAGCAGCTAGGACTACAGGTGTGGGCCACCACACCCAGTTAATTTTTTTATTTTTTTTAAAGAGGGGTCTCACTATGTTGCCCAGGCTGGTCTTGAAACCCTGGCCTCAAGTCATCCTCCTATCTCGGCCTCCCAAAGCACTGGGATTATAGGCTTAAATCTGTACACTTTTTTTTCCTGCTAATGTGTTTTATGTCAATTTAATTGCCTGCCCCAGTCAGAGACCCTAAGAGGGCAGTGTGCTGGGCATGGAAGTGAGGGAACCATTAGCAACAGTTCTCTGGGACTCTTCTTTCCTTGGAGGCTGGGATATTTGTTCCATGAGAATGAATTGGAGTTTAAAAACATATCTCGGATTTGATGATCCAGCTAGTGCACTTGGTAATGATCTTAGTGATCTTTGATGAATAAAACTTCCAAACTAATATCCCAAGATCACCAAAAGTATTTAGTTCTCTGAAATACAGGGTGAAAAACTATTCTTAAGCAAAAACTAAAAGGTTTACTATGTGCAGGCTCATTTCTTATTTTATCCTTTCACTCTTCCTCTCTGCTTATACTCTACCCCAAGCTAGACAACTGATAGTGGGAGAGAGAGGTAGAACAAAAAAAAAGGATAGACAGGCATGCTTCCATTTAAGAAAAGTCTATAGATGGAAAAACTTTCAAAACAGGTGAAGTAAAGGGCTCAATTCCCTTCACAAATGGATTCTACAAAGAATTTATCTTCAAACAACTATTCTTCCTAGGAGATTTAAACACAAGGTTCCATTGACTTAGGTTCTTGTTATACAGGACTATCATTGATCGAATAATATAAATCCATGGAGAATAATGGGCAAAGAAGCAAGATAAACAGCAACAATATCCAGAAGATATTATGAACTGCAGGGACACAGAGGGTTGGTGCTTCCTTGTGTTTTTATAGGTTTTTCTGCCTCCAAGTGTCATCACAAAAAAAAAAAAAAAAAAAACAACTTGGTCAAAAAAACTTTCAGTTAAAAAGAAATGAAATGATAAAGGAACCTAAGAACAAAATACAAAAAAAAAAGATTGCACTTAAGAATTTTCTTAAGTAACACACCAGATCCGTGGTCTTCATGAGGCAATCCAAAACCCATGCTAGGATGCTTAGCCCTGAAAATAAAACAAAAACGAAGAAAAAATAACAAGCAAACACCCTCCTAATCCCGAATAAATTAGTTTATTTTAAAACAACTTTACAAAAGGAGGGCTGAAATAAACATTAAGCTGAAGAAATAATAGTCTGTGCCTGTTTTTCTCTTCACTTCTTCTCTCCAGTCTCAAAAATTGTATTTTTCAAACCAAGCCTAGACCGTGCATTTCATCCCCTCATTTCCTGTCCTTCCTCCTCTGTGTGACTTGCTGGGTTAATTATTCCCCATCTCCTCAACCTCATCTTCCCATCAGCTTCTTCCCTGTACTTCAACTTGGTTACTGTCTCTCATATACACGATAATAATAATAAAACCCTTCCCTAAACCCTGACTTGTCTTCACAACTTCAGCACTTCCTTTTACAGGTACTGATTTGTCTTCCTACTTCCATTTAGCAAACTATGGCCAGCAGTCTAAGTCCCACCTCCACCTGTTTTTGTAAATAAAGTTTTCGCAGAATGCAGCAGGGCCATCTGTTTACATATTGTCTTTGGGTTCATACAACAGCGACAGAGTTGTATCATCACAACAGAGACCTAATGGCCTGCAATGCCTAAATTTTTTACATAAAACACTTAGGGGTCATATGGAATCAAATGTCCTGAAAGAAGAGTCTACATTTGTTGTTACTTCCTTCCCTCTTCTCACCAGTCAAACCACCATGCTCAGGCTTCCACCACAACCCTTGTAAACTGACACGATGTTTAAAAATTATTAATATCCTCATTAAAAATTTCTCAAACACTAAACTCTTGTGTCTGAATTTAAATTTTGATCACTCTTTTATCTCTGGCTTCTCTTGGTCTTATTCCTCCATGTCATTATTTTCTGGGTTTTTTTATTTGTTTGTTTTTTTCTGTTACTCTCTTCTCTCTGCATTCTAGTTCTAAGCAATCTTATCTACTTCAGTGACTTCAATTGAGCCTATGTGGACAATGTCCAAATTACTCCCAGGCCTGATCTCTCTTCCAAGCTCAACATTTCATATCATATACAGGACACTGAACATTACATGGAAAATTCCAAATGTCAAAACTAGAACATCTTATTCTTTTGTGATCACCAGTTCTTCTAGGGATTAGTAATGGCATTACTAATTTCCTAGTTCCCAAGCCTGGAAATTCTGGAAATATCATGTTCTTTCATTCCAACCATCTAAATGCTTACCAAATGTCACGGTATGAATCCATTCTGCACCCACAATAGCTATTGCACCCATTCCTCCTTTTCATTTCCACAATCCCATCTATAATTTAGGCCCTCACACTCTTCCTCCCAGACAGTTGTGAGACTCCTACATGGTTTCCTGTCTCCTCTAATACACTGTATATGTGGCTTCTGTGTTAATCTTCCCACAGCACAGTCCAGTTCTAGCCTTCTCCTAACCCTTTTTTTCTCGTTGCCTACTAAATGAAGTCCCAAGTCCTTAATGCATGAGTCAGTCTCAGCAGGAAACAGATGACTCAAGCTGGATGACTGAGGAGAGTTTGGTGAGTATAGGCATACTAAGTATAGGCAGAGTGGAAGGAGATCAAGTGTAATGTAGGATCTGAAGGCTAATGATAATGGAGAACCTCTCTACTCCTAATCCTGAAGCAGCAAGAAAAAGCAGAACTTGCCAGAAACTAGAGGGGATAACACGTGGAGAGGGCTGCTTGACAGGAGCTGTGGCCCATTGTAGAGGGACTCAGCCAACCTGCAGAGAAGAAGGTCAGAGAGTAAACTCAGACCTCACTCCCCAGGTACATGCCATCACCTCCGGTGCTCCTTCATGGCTGAACTCACCTGGAACCCAGTGACCAAGGAAGAACAGTCAACACGGACCAGCATCCTAGGGCATAACATAGAAAAGAGCAGAATGTGAGCTGGAAGAAAGATATCCAGCACATCACCTTAACATTTAATCGCTCCCTGATCTATCCTCAAATGACCTTTCTACTTTACTGCAAATCCCCTTTACACTTTCTGTAATCGAGCCAAACTAGAATTTGCTCTAAATATTTAGAGATTTTTTTCCTTTTGCCTTTTTTTCCATATGTTCAAATTAAAATTTTAAATTGCTTAGTCTTCTAGCAAAAACTTAAGATGCCACTAGGTGTGAATTTCATCCCTTCTAACATCTCGGTTTCCAAACTTGCCTGTCATTCTGGTAGGTTGCATTAATAACTTCAGTCCTTCACTGCCCACCATATCTTTGTGGTGCCCTTGCACTCTGATATTGAGCTAGACATATGACTAATTTGGGGCAATGGAATGAGGCAGAGGTGGCGATGTACCAGTATGTAGGCCACAAGAAATCCTGTGCCTCTGTCATCACCATGAGAAGAATTTGCCTGAGCTTTGTCTGATGATACCAGGAGGTGAATAGGAGAACCAAGGAGCAGATCCGACATGCAGACATGTGATAGGGCTGGCTGAACCACAGGTGCATGCAGGAGTCCAGCCTAAATCAGCTGAGCCCTGCAGATGCATGAGAAATAACTGGTAATTTATATATACCACAAGTTTTGAGATTGCTTGCTCAACATCAAGTACTACAATATTATATATTCTAACCTCATTTCCTGCTGTCTAAGAGATGTCCCTACACTTCCTCAATGTTACCCACCCAGTTTTGTCTTCAGCCCTATGTATAACCACTTCAAGATATTACTGCAGGGAAAAAAAATCTCTAATATCTTTAATCTCCCCTTCTCTACTTGTTATCTTCCCGCTACCTGCAACTGTGCGAATCTAAACCACACAAAACCTAACCTTCCACACTGTGATAGGAAGAATTTTGAGATAATCTCAATGACTCATGCTTTGTATAATCTTCTCCCATCTGAGTCTGGGAGGAACCTGTGAATATGATGAATACCACTACTGTGGTTACTTTATGTTACATGCCACAGTTGACCATAAGAAAGGAAGATTGTCCTCAGTGGGCCTGACCTAGACAGCTGATCCCTTAAAAGCAGATGGGGCTTTTCCTTGATTAAAAAAAAAAAAAAGATTTGAAGTGAAAGAGAGCTAATGCATGAGACAGTCTCTATTGTTGGCTCTGAAGATGGAGGGGGCTACATGGCAAGGAATGTGGGTAACCTCCAGGAACTGAGAGTGGCCCCTGTCTGACCCCAGCAAGCAAAGAGGGACCTTGGTCCTCCAGCCACAAAAAAACAAATTCTGACAACAACCTGAGTGTGTTCAAAAGCAGATTCTTCCCAGAGTCTCCAGAAAGGAAGACAACCCAGCTAACATCTTGATTCACACTTGTGAGAAACGAGCTCTACCCAGGCTCCTACCCTCCAGAATGGTGAGATAATAAATGGCTATTGGTTTAAGCCTCAATGTGGGTGGTAATGCATTATGTACCCATAGAAAACTCATACACATGCCTCTCAACTGTTCTTCTCAGAGGAGCTTCTCTAAAACATAATAACACTTTTACAGATAGCACTTACCATAGGACATCTACAATTCTAAGTGTTTTATATACAAAAGAACATATTTAATCCTCACTGTCATCACTACTCCCATTTTCCAGTTGTAAAGCCTGAAGTACAAAGTGGTTACTAATGTTCCCAAGGTCATAGTTACTAAACTGACAGAGCAGGAATTCAAGCCTACGTGTCCTGGTTTTTGAATCTAGACTCTAAACCATCCCAATCTACTCCACTCTCCAGTTATGACTTACTCCTCCACCATCAGATTGTGACTCTGCCCCCAAAACTCTACTGAAATTTCTCTGCTAAAAATACCAGGCCCTCACTAATTTTCAAACTCAAATATATAATACTCTTCAGCCATTAAGATCTCCATAGCAGTTATCATTGTGTACTGCTTTCTCCTTCTTAAACCTCTGTACCTTTCTAATGGTCTTCCTACCCATGGAAGTGCTTTGACACATCTTCCCTTTCTTAGCCCATAAGTGTTACTGTGACTCTCGATTGTCCTTGGCCTTTCCATGGTACATCAATTCCCTGAATGGCCTGGGTTTCTTTCCTGACGAGAGCTGTTGTCTACGTGCCTGTGACTCCCAACGAGCATAATCCTCTCTCCAAAATTCAGGACCCATGTTTCTAGCTGCCAGTGAAACAAACCCAATCTGATGTCCTTTTGTAGATCATTGGGAGTTAAGTAAAAGAAAAAAATAAATAAAAAATAAAAAACAACTTGGTGGCCCACCTCAATCAGAGTACATCTAAGATACCCAAGACAAAAGCCCTTGTCATCTCTCTCAACCTTCACTCTGTTGCAACATTCCTTCTTCCACCATTTGCCACCCTCCCTCATCTCAAGCCCAATAATTTTCTGCTGTTATGATTTTTCCTTTTTTCTCAGAACCCATTCTGCTCTTATTCCCAAACAGTGACCCACTTCAAAACTTGCACAAAATAAATTTCCCAAGACATATCTTAATCTTTTTGATCTTTAGTTTCCACTAGGTGCCTGTGAAACAATCAGGTAAACTGATTTCTTAAAAAATGTCAACTGGCTACCATTCTCCAGATAAGCCCCAACTTAAGCAAATAAAAAACCCAGACCTTTCTATCAAAATCCTGAAGAAAAAAAAATAATGCTAAGATTTAAGAAAGCAGAGATTTATTTTTCAAAGGCAAGGAATCTTTAGAGTTTATCCCTCAAATCTAACTTCAGTGATTTTATCTCACTTTGCCTTACAGGGCAGTCCAGCAAGCCTGAGCACTTCACGGTTTGGGATTATGCTTCAGACAGGCCCAGCTCTGCGTAACCATGTCTCCATCTGCAAAATGTCCTCACTATAAATACGGATCACAATCGAACTTCTGAATCTTGTTGCCTCCAGCATGAAGAATGCTTAATGAGATGAGTTAAATCCAAGGGAATTCTCTATTGCCACCAAACAATAAAAGTTCAAAATAACTTTTTCCACTTGTAGTTCCAGGAACATCTCTGTTCTCTCCTCTCTGGTATCAAGCCTAAGAGCATATATCTAATTTTTAAAAATGAAATTACTTGAGATATGGTTCAAATTATTTTCTCAGCACTCAGATATGCCACTGTGATAAGTGCAGTGAGGTCATTGTCTTTTCTGCTGGCCTGCAACCACTGCACTTCACAAGCTTACCTGTATTGCCAAGAATACAGAATACACATCCTAGCTGAGACCAGAGCCTCACTGACAGCTCAGGGCCCAGAGTTGGCTACACACCTTAATTGAGTGCCATTCCAGGAAACATAATCAAGTGAAACCATCATGAGTAAAAAATAGTATTAAATGCACAGAAACCAAAATCAGCAGACTATGGAAGTCAACCAGTGTGAGCATTCTTTTAAAGCCTCAGATGATCACTCGGTACCTGACAATACCTTTGCCCAGTGAATCAAGTATTAACCAAATGCTTTCAAAAGGAATGAACTTTAAATGGCCATTTGACCCTAAGAAGATTTCAATTCCATAGGAAACAGGCCTGGGTAAGTGCAGGCTGAGGGTGTTGATAGTGTGCCCTCAGTATAAAATTATGTATCCTTTGGGTTCCTTTCACATGTACTCACACAAACATTTTTTATTGAAGTACAGTAAGAAAAGGAGAAAAGGACAATTAAACTAAAATAAATATATAGAAGAAGCTGAAATCTAGTAACGGAGGTTGTTTCAACCTAAAATTCAAAAACAATACATTTTCTTTGTTGTACTAGAAATGAAGCAATAATCGATTCTAGTCCTGGATCTATTCCTTATTAGCCCTGTGACCTCATCCATAAGATTAGCCTCATCTATGAAATTGGAGTGATAATAACAGCTCACAGACTTTTTAGGAGGAAATGAGGTCATGGAAGTGAGAACACTTTATCCTTTGTAAAGCACTCTACAAATGAATGGCGTTGTTACTATTGGTTTATCCAAAGGTAATGTAATCTGTGCACCTGTCTAAAGCCAAGAGGTACAAAACCAAGAACAAGACAAGATTAGACTGATCATGGCTGTGCAAGTTTGTTTTTTTGTATTAGTGAAAAAGGTTCCTTTCTCACTTCTTCAAAGAATAGCCAATTTAAATGGTAATGGAATAATTATGTTTAAAGTCCATGCATTATTTTTTTAAGTTGCTGCCTAAGTGAAGTCATTTGTAATAATACTCTGAGTGTGATGGGTAAGAAAGTTTGGTTTCTGAGTAGATATTGCCTGCACACCTTCTTTAACCCTCTGTTGCTGTCCTCTATCCCCACTTTGCCACACAAACATCCCCAGCATTAGAAGGGACCAGCAGCAGGAGCACCTTCTACCTTTACAGCATTGATCTGAAACCATCAGCACCTCTGGAAACCTCCCTGATTCCAAGCCCAATGCTTATCTTCCATTTACAGTGTCATCTCCAACTTGACCTTCAACCCTCCTGGGAACCTATCCTTCATTGTACTTCAGATTCTTTTCCCATTTTTACCCTAGACCACCCATCAAGCTCAATGCTGACCTCAGGATCCCTCTGTGGTGTGAGTTCAGGATCTTCAGGACTCAGGATCCCTCTGTGGTGAGTTCCTGGGCAGCCACCTTCCTTTCAGATTCACCATTGAACTTATGATGGATCTGGGCAGGTAGGCCAGGCCATATGAGTTGTGTTGCTAAGTTGTGCTCATGGGTTCTATGAGAAGAGCCAGACTATTCTGCCTCCCCTACCTGACTTCTGTTGCCCTGTGCTTTTCCCAGGGCTCTGTATGCACTTGTTTTGTACACACTCTTCCAGCCAAAGTACACAGGTGGTCACAGTGTTTCTCTCTGTTGACATGAGCTTTCTTCAAGCTAAGTCCCAAGGCCAGTGTCTATCTGCCAAGGCACTGCAAAGCCTCCAAGCTAAAGATGAAATCATTAACTGTCTTATGTTTCCCTTATGAGATAAATCACATCGAGCCTTTCTTGACCCACCCTTTTGGCCCATACTTAGGAGTTACGGCCACACTTCTCACTGCCAAAGGTGTTGGTGTCAAATGCTGGCTTGGGGAGAGTGGATCCTGTAAACTTGCCTCATCAGTAGGCTTTGAGGAATGACCCCAGGGAGCTAGATATGAACTTGCTGCTAGTTTATTTTTCACAAATATTGTCCTCCTGAGAACACCCAGGATTTCAGCCGCAGCAGTAAAACAACTATGTGTCTTGTCGACATACACTCAGTGCTGATAATTCTAGGGGAAGCAGAGGGCAGTGCAAGTCCCTCAACCCCTAGACTTACAAGTGACAGCAAATGCCTAAAAATTCAAAGTCCTCCTGTTTAGGGAGGTGAATTCCCCTATTTTAATGATATAAATAATATCTTTTATTGCAATTTATATAGCAACTTACAGTTTCAAACAATATTATCTCTCATCATAAACTTTCATTCTTTTATCTTTCCTTTCTTACAGTCCAGTCTTAGGTTCACTGTTGTAAGTGTTGCTGGTGGCAGAATAGTAACTTCTCTGTTTTCAATGATTGAATGTGATCGCTCCCAAATTCACTCCTGGTCTGATGTACCAAGTTTATAAAGATAGGGCTTAAAAACACTAAGGTGCTGGAACACAAAACATATACTTCAAGGGTTTATATAGTTCCAAACTGACAGTGCATAATCCTCCCACAGATTAAAGTCTGCTCAAATGTTACTGCATAATGAAAGACTTTTTCTGGAAAAAAAAAAAAATCTTAAAGATATTCTGTATATATTTTCTGCTTAGTATATTATATGGTTGGGATCAGTATCTCTACCCTAATCTCATGTTTCATTGTAATCCCCAATGTTGAAGGTGAGGCCTAGTGGGAGGTGATTGGGTCATGGGGGCGGATTTCTTGCTTGGTGCTGATCTCATGATAGGGAGTGAGTGAGTTCTTGGGAGACCTAGTCGTTTAAATGTGTATGGTACTTCCCCCACTCTCCTCTCTTACTCCTGCTCTGGCCTTGTAAGATGTGCCTGCTTCCCCTTTACCTTCCACTGTGATTGTAAATTTCCTGAGGCCTCCCCAGAAGCAGAAGCCACTATGCTTCCTTTACAGCCTGCAGAACTGTGAGCCAAATAAACCTCTTTTCTTTATAAATTACCTAGTCTCAGGCATTTTTTTATAGCAATGCAAGAATGGGTTAATACAGTATACTGGCTTAGGACAGAGCCTTTTAATTTAGATGGAGCCTCAGATTAATATTCTAGGTTGCTTAATGTATTGTTAAAAAGGCTTTAATGTTCTACAGTTAATAAATGAAGATGACAAGGGCTCCTCAATAAAGCAGACTTAGCTGAATTCCCTGGTAAAGGTTCATAGAGACTCTAGAACTTCTCGCATAATAGCTAATGTTTATTAAATGTTCATTATGTGCTAGACACTGGATTAAATGTTTTACGTACATTACTTTATTTAGTCCTCCCAAAAACTTCTTAAAATGAGAAACAATTTTGATCCTGGGAAAGTACTATCATTGCTCCATTTTGTGAATGAGAAAACTGAGGCACAGAGGAGTTAACTAAAGAGCCAATTTACACCTAGCAAATGTGGAATCAGGATCTGAATGACAGGCAGGCTGGGTCCAGAGCCAGCCCACTTCCTGAAACCACACCTCTGCTCATTATATCAACTTTCACAACAGTCCTTTTGCTAACAGTTGGGTCACCAGACAGCAGAGGTTTTTCCACCTCTAGGTCAAAGATAACCCACAGTATTCAGAAACAGACATAATTTTGAAGAATCTGGTTGCATCCAGAGTCAATCAATGAATGCTATGGATCCTGAAATGAAGAGGAAGAACCAATAACTACAGTTTTAGTTTAGCAAAAATTTGCAAGCTCTGTTAGGGTTTATTGCAGCATGCATTCACAATTGCTGGTTTCTTAATGTGACAAACATATATAACCCATAACCTCTTTCACTTTACTCCAGCAATAGCCAAACATCATAATCCCCATAGCAAATACTTTCAATCCTTCAAGTTAAAAATATTTCTACACTACTCATCAGGAGTAAGATTACCAGATTGGGGATGGGGGTAGGGAGCTATGTATCTTCTCAGTTGTGACAATGAAATCAACCCTAGGCAGGATCAGCCCTTAAGAACCTCCCCAAGACAGTCAAGGAATGTTGCTTTCCCTCAGGGCCTAGCCTCAGAGTACCTCTTGCCTCTTCCCTTCATAAAAAAAAAGGATGCCTTTCAGCAATCGTGGTGAAGAAGACTACAAGCATCTACACTCTGTCACTCTCATTCTTTGTGAGATCAGTGACAAGATTTTGTGAGAGAGGCAGGGGAGACTGGATGTTCCATTTAGATGGAATGCAAAATTTGACCTCATGTGAAATCCCAGAACCATCCTAGAAAATGTACTATCATATTATAATCCAAAGATTATTAGAAACCCTAAAGGAAAAGGCAGACAGAGAGAAAGAAGGCAGTTACATTGTTTGGGAAAATATTACATTATATTTCCAAATAGAAAGGAAGTCATACATGGCTATGCCTTGGGGATCTTAAAACCCAAAGTTTACAATTATTTATAGCACAAAGTATGGCTATAATGTGGCAGTTTTTGAATAAGAAGTATGGGATTAGGAAATAAATTTAAAAGGCTAAAGACACAGATGGAGGAAAATATTTAGACACTCTCATTATTTACTTTGACAACTGAAATAGGATTGAAATGACAGACACCTCATGACATAGGTTAGGTATTACCCCACGCCTGCATGTTTTCATAACTCCCCACACTTCACCTGTCCTATGCCTTTTGTTATTTCTTGTCTTTTTCACTAAACTATTTGGAAGACTTCATCATCCCTGAGCACTCTCAGTCCAGGCACAGCACCCTGCTAGGGCACTAGCAAGTGCTTAGTAGGTATATTGTTATGCCCTGAATGTTTATATCCCTTCAAAATTCTTATCTTGAAGCCCTAACCCCACAGAGTGATGGTATTAGGAGGTAGGGACTTTGGGAGGTAATCAGGTTTAGACGAGGTCATGAGGGTGGGGTCTTCATGATGGAATTAATGTCCTTATAAGATGAAACCAGGGCTATCACCTTCTCTCCACTACCCCCACCCCCACCATATGAGGATACAACAAAGGCAGCTGTCTACAAGCCAGGAAGCAGTCCCTTACCCAGAATTGAATTGGCTAGCATCTTGATCTTGGAATTCCCAGCCTCTAGAACTATGACAAATAAATGTTTGTTATTTAAGCTACCTAGTTTATGATATTTTGTTATAGCAGCCTGAGCAGGCTAATACATACATCTTCACTAACTGACGATGAATGGATAAACAGTGCTTCTGAAGAGCTAGATGTAAAATTCAAGTGAAGATCAAAAACAATTTTTTCCCAACAGTGGCAAAGAATGCTTCAGTTTCCTGCTTCTGCTTTACTCTACCCTGAAATCCTTTGAAAAACTGAATTATATCAAAGGAAGCATCCAATCTGATTTTTTTTAAAGAAGGTATTGATCTTCTTCCAAGGAGTCTTTTATGTGAACCATTAATGGTGGTGGATGTGCAGAATCAGATGCCTTGAAATGACGGTGACATTTATTTTCAAGTTTATCAGTCAGTTGGTTAGTCTAAGCAAAAACACCTCTCTTTTGTAACTTTTCTAACAGATTAGTTTGTTGACTAAACATTTTAAATAACACTTGAAAAATTACTTTGAGTCTGCTTATATACTTGATTTGTTTCTGATGACATTGTCTAATTGTTGCATCCAGAGAATTATTAAGAATAATGACACAGCAAATGGACAGAGGAGAGTAAACAAATTGTTCTGCTGTTTATTGAAGATTAAAAGCATCTGTTCTGTTTACTTTGATTAATCAATATGATAGAGCTCTCTGTGAGGTTTAGCAAAGCTGACATGTCCAATATACATGCATTAAGGAGAAAATATCTCAGCAACTTAAGGTCTTACGCTATGAAGCCCAGTGGACATAAGTTTATTGCTTTAGATGTTGGCTTTTTTTTCCTCCTTAAATTAACTGAAAACAGCTTGGAAAGAACTTCACAGTAACTTTCTGGCTCATCAGCACAAGGACAGCCTAGGACCTCCTGGCAGAAATGTCAAAGGAAGCTTATATTCATTGCTCTCCAATTTGGATCAATTAAATAGAACAATACAAGGGACTTTTTTCAATTAGAGTAGAAGGCCCTAAGTAATCTGTTGGATGGGAATTTTTAGGGTTCATGTTTACTGTGTTTAAAAGAGAATAATCTTCACTTGGACTTTAAAAAGATGAAAACAGTGAGACCTCCAGAGAGCAGACGACAAGTCCTCTTTTCAGGGCAGTGTCCCTTCCTCTCCTGAAAGTAGAACTACAGTTTTCTTGGAAAATAAATAAATGAATGAAGAGCTAACCTGAAGCCAGCAATTTCTAGTGGCCATTGGTAATAAAGCATCTCTATCCCTTTCTCAAATCCATCCAAGAACACAGCCCACAGGAAGTATGTGGAATGAGGGCAGACAGAGACGTCACATGAAGTGGTGGCACAAAAGTGAGAAACCAGGTAAGACATGCTCTCCCTTTCTCAAGAGTTTCTGCTTTTCTGACCTTTGGTTATGCATATTTTACTTGTTCTCTGAACCCTAAGAAAGAATGTTCACTCATTAGGAATTTTTACTCCATCCACTATGTCAGGAAATGTTAAAGATAAAATAATTTTTTGGTGATATTTTGGTTATCTCTATGATCATATCACAGTGAAAAATCAAATCAAAAAGCAGTAAATAGAATGTCTATGAACAGGCTTAAATATCTATAATGCAGTTATTAAATACATTTGTGTGATTTAATTTTTAAAGGTCTGAAGACATCAAGTTAATGGACCAGTGCTATAAACAGAATACAGAGACCCCCAGGCCATTATCTCACCCCATAAAAAATGACACAAACACATTTCTTATGCACCCAAAGTAAAGCACAAATGTATCTTTTCATAATAGCTGAATCTTACATGTGGTGAAATAATGTCGCCAACATATCACAAAACCAGAAAATGTCTACTTATGGCCACTTTGTCAATTATGCTGGTACCCAAGTCCTCAGTCAAGCACATTAATTTAAAATAGCACACACAAGTGAGAGGAAAAAGACTTCTCTGTTCCCTTTTCTTTTGATCTCCACTCAGTTTCAGTTAGTCAGTAAAGAGCTTTTTAACTGTTTAGTGTACCAAGAATTATGGAGAGTTAAAATGCAAAATGAATGTTCATGAAATTAAGGACAAATACAAGGATGATCTTTTTGCTTTGATCAGCTCAGCAACTACAAAGACAAATCTCCAGGTAAAGAAGCAGCAGTGGTGTGCTCCATCTACAAAAGGAAGGATGAGAACTAAATTGCTGTGGAAAATTCTTTCAATGTGGGGAGAAAGAGGCAGAGAGAACAGACTAAATCGACTTTTTTAGTGTCTGAATTAATGAGAAACTGTGTAACTATATAAAATGAATGTCAGAGTCTCGCACATAATAGGCACTCAATAAATAATACAGAAAATAAATGCTATATTATTAGCTTCTCAATTACTTCTCATTATACCACTCATTGCCTCCAGACTGCTATGATTGTTGGCTCAAACTACCTCCCACTGGAACTCTAGCTCCCCTTAACTCCCATAGTGGTTTCAAGTTCTGTTTCTACCTGTCATACAAAATCAATCTTTTACAACATGATAATAATTCCGTTATGTGAAAGAATCCACGCTTGCTAGGCCAGTGCTGCAAAACATCCTCTCTTCTCAATTTTGCAGAAGCAGCAGCTAAAGCATAGAAAGGTGAAGTAACTTAGTGAGAAAGGTGGAGTAACTCAGTGATATGGTTTAGCTGTGACCCCACCCAAATCTCACCTTGAATTGTAATAATCCCCATGAGTCGAGGGTGGGGCCAGGTGGAGATAATTGAATCATGGAGGTGGTTTCCCCCATACTGTTCTTGTGTTGGTGAATCAGTCTCACGAGATCTGATGGTTTTATAAAAGGGAGTTCCCCTGTACAGGCTCTCTTGCCTGCCGCAACGAAAGACGTGACTTTGCTCCTCATTCACTTCCTGCCATGATTGTGAGGCCTCCCCAACCATATGGAACTGTGAGTCAATCAAACTTTTTTCCTTTATAAATTTTCCAGTCTTGGGTATGTCTTTGTTAGCATCATGAGAACAGACTAATACACTTAGCTAAACAAGACTCAAAGTTAGTAACAGGTACAGTAAGGCTTTGAATTCAGATCATGTAAATCTAAAGCCTCTGATCTTTGTGCTACAAAATGATTATCATCCCTGATATTCACGGTTTTTTTTGCTGTGAACATTCTAGGCTCTCTCCTGCCTTGGGAATTTTGCACTGGCTAATTTCTTTGCCTAGACCACTCTTCCTGAAGTGAGCTGGGAGTTTGCTGTTAAGCTGAAATAATCAAAAAGACGAGAATCCAGTTTTAAAGAGTTTTATTCAAGCTCTAAGTTGACAATGGCCATTAAGGTAATACAGACTCCAAAGGAATGGGGGCAGTGCTCTGGCAACTGAAAAGTTAGGTCTTGTTTATATAGGCAGAAAACAAATAAATTTAACAGGATTACAATATGTTTTTCATAAGGCTAGTTTATGAGTTACCACAATTTGATCAGTTACAGTTGTTTTTCTTTTCCTTTCACAATCTAAACGTATATTTAATATTCCACCTTAGACAATGTTGTCAGAGACATTGGAATCAGAACCACTCCATCTTAAATAGGTGCTGGGTAAAATGAGACTGAGATCTACTGGGCTGCACTCCCAGATGGTTAATGCATTCTAAGTCACAGGATGAGACAGGAAGTCAACACAAGACACAGGTCATAAAGACCTTGCCGATAAAACAGGTTTTCAGTAAAGAAGCTGGTCAAAACCCATCAAAACGAAGATGGCAATGAAAGTGATCTCCAGCTGTCCTCACTGCTACATTCCCATCAGCATCATGACAGTTTACAAATGCCATGCAATGTCAGGAAGATACCCCATAGGGTCTAAAAAGGAGAGGCATGAATAATGCACCTGTTGTTTAACATATCATCAAGAAATAACCACAAAAATGGGCAACCTGCAGCCCTCGGGACTGCTCCGCCTGTGGAGTAGCCATTCTTCTATTCTTTTACTTTCCTAATAAACTTGCTTTCACTTTACTCTATGGACTTGCCCTTAATTCTTTCTTGTGTGAGATCCAAGAACCCTCTCTTGGGGTTTGGATCCAGACCCCTTTTCTGTAACAGTTTGATAATGATAAGGTCTTTGTGTAAGAGACGTAAGAGGGAAGTAATCTATAATAGATATGTTAACAGTGAAGAGGGCAGGGTCTTCTTCTCTTGCACCCTGTATTCTTTTAAAACATTTTTAAAAACTGTAGGTAAGAAAAGGCTAATCTATCATTAGAAAAATGAGGGTCACAGCTTCCCAGGTTACAGCTGCAGAGGGGGTAGCTGTCTGTCAAGTGACTCAGGTCCCATAATCACATTCCTTTAAGGCTCATTCACATGCTACCTTAAAATTTCTCATGAAAAGTCACTTTCTCAATGAGGCCAACCCTCACAACCCTTTTTAAAATGGTAATGTCCCACACTGTACTCATGCTTTAATTTATTTCATAGCACTGATCAACTTCTAATATATTATATAATTTACCAGTTGTATTTGGGGTTCATCTTCTTATACTACAGCAAGGGTTTTTCACTCTTTTGTTCATCGATATATTCTAAGCACCCACGACAGTAACTGGCAACCATGGTTCTCAGCCAAGATACCTGGCTTGGCCAATAGAGCAACCCCTCTTGGTCAAGCTCCCTTGTAAAGAATACAACCTACACAATTGAAATACCATAATCATATCTGTTGAATAACTTAATGTTTAAACCAAACTTGTCCAACTTGCCTTATTTTGTTGTTGCTCTGTTTTGTTTTGTTTTAGGTTTTTAGTTTCTGTCTCTAGTGATAAGTAGAAAAGAGGGATGAGGAAGGGTCTTTACTGGCCCAACTGGAAACAGAAACTAAGAACTCTGACTGTATTCTCTCCCTAGGAAACTCATAAGTCACATCCTCCTTAGGCTGCTATGATTGTTATATGCTCTATAAAAACATCACCACCCCTTCAACTTCAATAAATTGTTACCAGTCCTATTTCTTACAGAACGTAAAGTTAATCTGCTTTCTTCATCTACATGATCATGTGATGTCAGTCATGTGACAACAACCCTAAAACTACTCCCAAAGCCTCAAAAAAGTCCTTCATTGTCTAAGCTAAGTATTTCACAATATTGTTTTGAGCAAAGCTCTCATCTTCTTTCCCCTTTAAAGGCAAGGTAGTTGGCCATTATCTTCCTTTAAGAGTGTTGTTCAAAATTAAAACCATAAAATATCTATTATCTCCAGAAGATAATAGATTCTTCCAGTGGGCAAAACAAACTAAAAGAAACTTTTTTTTACAACATCATCCATCACTGTAAGTAATTCCTACATATGTTGAGCACATAAAAGCTGCAACTTCATTCTGTTTACTACTCGAAAAAGGGAGATTCTTATGCAAATTAATCAGTTAAAAAGATGTTAATTAATTAGAATGCAGAAACATTGTGAGAATCAGTTTAAAATGTGCCACAATTTCTCACTTCATGCTCAGTAGTACACATAATTATTGACAACAACCTAATTACAATAAAAGTTCTGACATCTGTGGTGAGTCCTGAATTGAACAACCTAACAGTTATATAAAAAGTCTTTTAACAATCCAGTTTATTTTGACTAGTTATACTTAGGCTTGAAGCACATATGCCTCCAGAAGTACCTGTAAATAATCAAGAGGCAACAAGTGTGGCTCATGAGATCAATATTTCCATGTACATCTATGAAATCTCTGCGACTGAAAATATTATTTTCTCTGAGTGCTTGCAGATTCTGCTTCCATGAATCCTAGCATACTGCAGCTACCTCCAAATTTTCTCGTAGCTTCTAGTCCTCTACCCATTCTCTATATGGCACTCAAAGAAACATTTCTAAGATGAAAACCTTACCCTTTTGCTCCTGATATGGTTTGGATCTGTGGCCCCACTCAAATCTCATGTCAAATTGTAATCACCAATGTTGGAGCTGGGGACTGGCTGGATCATGGTGAAACGGGAGAGTTCCCTCATCCCCTTACAGGAAGTTGACAGGGGTGTGGCTCACATGTTTGGTTACCAATGCTCAAACCCCTGATGGGAGAGGGAGCATGCAGATGGGCAGGTGCAGGAGTCGGGGCAAGTGCTTCGGGCTCTGACTCTGTGATAGTGTCTAGGGGTGGGTGCCTGCAACCCCAGTGTTACAATGTGCCTTTAGCCTTGCCATCCACAGACAGCTTAAGTGTTAACCAGTTCAATGGACCCTCTGCCTTTTCACAAGGGAGGAGGGCTAGTGTGACAAAAGCTCAATCGTGAGCTTTTGTCCAGCATCCCAGAAGAATTGGGTCACATGTGAGCTTGAAGGATGAATATAGGGTTTTATTGAGTAGTGGAGGTGGTTCTCAGTGAGATGGATGTGGAGCTGGAAGGGGGATGGAGTGGGAAGATGATCTTCCCCTGGAGTTTTGGTCATCCAGTGGCCAAGCTCTCCAACCACCTCCAGCTGAGCTCCTCTTGGTGTTCAGACATTCCTTCTCTTCTCCCTTTCTCTGCTACAGCATTCCACTGTTTGTCTTTGTTTCCTCATCTGCTTCTGGAACCTGGGCTCAGACTTTATGTGGGTAAAGGATGGGGGTGCATGGCAGGCCAAAAATGCAACTTTTTGGGTGTGAAAACAGAAATGGCTGTTCCCACTTAAGGCTGTGGGTCTTCAGGCTTGAGGGTGGTGCCTTTGCTGCGGAACCACTTTCATCTACTCAGTATTTCCCTGTCTCCTGTCCATATTAGTGGGGGTCATTTCTCATGGTTTAACACAACCCCCTTTGGGGCTGTCATCATGATAGTGAGTTCTCGTGAGATCTGTCTGTTTAAAAGTGTGTAGCACTGGCTGGGTACAGTGGCTCATGCCTGTAATCCCAGCACTTTGGGAGACCAAGTGGATCTTGGTCTGAGGTCAGGAGTGGGTGGATCACCTGAGGTCAGGAGTTCGAGAGCAGCCTGGCCAACATGGTGAAACCCCATCTCTACTAAAAATACAAAAATTAGCCAGGTGCCTGTAATCCCAGCTACTCAGGGGGCTGAGGCTGGAGAATCACTTGAAACTGGGAGGCAGAGGTTGCAGTGAGCAGAGATCACGCCATTGCACCCTAGCCTGACAAGAGCAAAACTCCATCTAAAAAAAAAAAAAAAAAAATGTAGTACCTCCCTCCCTCACTTTCCTTCTGCTCCATTCATGTGAAGCACCAGCTCCCGTTTTGCCTTCTCCCATGATTGTAAGTTTCCTGAGGTGTCCCCAGAAGCTGAGCAGATGCCTGCATCATGCTTCCTATACAGCTTGTAGAACCATGGGCCAAACCTCTTTTCTTTATAAATATAAAAGAAAACCTCTTTTCTTTATAAATTACCGAGTCTCAGGATTTCTTTATAGCAGTGTTAGAACATACTAATATGGCTTCCTTACTCAAAGTCCTTCAAATGCTTCCTAGTTTTTTTTTGCTTTGTTTTTCTATACGATAAATCCTAAACCCCTCAAACCACTGACTAGGCCCTGGTTGATACAGCTTATTAGTCCGATTCCCTTTACACACAGGCTCCACAAGCCATCAGTTCTAGAAAAATGTCATGTTCTTTTTGTCTCTAGACCTTTGCCTAAACTACTACATCTGCCTAGACTATCTTGTCCCCACCCTACTCTTGTCATCCCCCTTGACAGCTAATCTCTCTCTATCTTTAGGTCTCAGCTGGGGCTTCACTCTCTCCTGACGACCCCAAATCTGGGTTCAGTGTCTCACTTCTTTCTGCCAGGATACCCCATACTTCTATTATCACAGCCCTCTTTATATTTTTAAGTTCACCGCTCTGTATCCTATAGCAGATCATGAGCTCAATAGGGAGAAAGTGTATTTCTATTTCAACAGTGAACCTATAGAACCTAGCAATATACTTAATAATATATATTGACGGCCGGGCGTGGTGGCTCATGCCTATAATCCCAGCACTTTGGGAGACTCAGGCGGGTGGATCACCTGAGGTCAGGAGTTCGAGACCACGCTGGCCAACATGGGGAAACCCCGTCTCTACTAAAAATACAAAAATTAGCCAGGTGTGATGGTGGGCACCTGTAATCTCAGCTACTCGGGAGGCTGAGGAAGGAGAATTGCTTGAACCCAGGAGGCGGAGGTCGCAGTGAACTGAGATCTCGCCACTGTACTCCAGTGTGGGTGACAGAGAGAGACTGTCTCAAAAATAATAATAATAATAATAATAATAATAATATATATTGACATAATCAATGACAGATGACAAAATAGAGGGAAAAAATTCCAAGTTCACATAATTCATAAAGTATCCTGCCACTCGAACTCAGATCTGTTCCAAAGTCCACGTTTTCACTACAATATATGACTGAAATAAATAAATTAATACCCCAGGATGGCACTGGCTATTAGTGGACCAATCCTCAGAGATTGCAAACAGAAATCTATACAGCAAGGAAGGGGAGAGACAGCCCACAAAGCAGGTGGTGGTGTCTGAATTTTCAGCATGTGGAAAAACAAAGTCTTAACAAATGACCCAGGCCAGAACATAGAGTTTAAGAGAACCAACAGGCGGAGGTCCCAGGGGAGGTTATAGTTGGGTATATCTTGATGCGGAGAGTTGCACCTCGGCTACTAGATTTGAGTTCAGAGCCAGGACACAAATGCTTTTTGGAGAGCAGCACATATCTCTAGTCTTAGAGGAGCTGGGGTCTTAGGCACACTTTCAAAGAAGGAATCTGAGAACAGAGAAACATAGAAGAACTATTCACAGTAGCAAAGACATGAAGTCAACCTAGAGGTCCGCTAACAGTGGACTTCATAAAAAAAATGTGGTACATATACACCATGGAATACTACGTGGATATAAACAAAAAAAAAATCATGTCCTTTGCAGGAACATGGATGCGGCTAGAGGACATTATCCTAAGCAAATTAACGGAGGAACAGAAAACCAAATACTACATGTTCTCACTTAAAGTAGAAGCCAAACATTGAGTACACGTGGACACTGAGACGGGAATAACAGACATCAGGGTCTGCTTGAAGGTGGGAGGAGAGTGAGAATCAAAAAACTACCTATCAGGTACTATGCTTATTACCTGGGTGATAAAAAGCCCTGGAACACACGATTTACCCATGTAACAAACCTACACATATACCCCTTGAACCTAAAATAAAAGTTGAAATAAAAAATAAATAAATAAAATTGAATTAAAAGAAACAGGGCAGAGACCAAGCGATGAAAACCTATAAAGAAAGGATTTGGTGACTAGAGCACACCTTTCCTCCCTTCTAGTTACAGTATTTGTTTTCCTGACTTGTACCCCTATTGAATGTCTGGTATGTGTTTGTATTTGAGTACCTTATTTTATCATTGTTTACATAATTCTCATTATTTCTGTTTATAAATTTCATATGTATTCAGTCTTTAAAAACACGTGTATGTGTATAAATGTAGACATACTTAGCACATTAAAAGCCCAAATAATCTTACCACTGCCATCACTAGCCCCTTCTGAGATGAGCATTTCTCAGAGTTGAGAGGGAATTTTTCCAGGTTTATTATATGCAAATAGTAATATGTAAAATGTTCACAGTGGATTTGTGCAATGCAGACTATTTACAACTGGCTTTTTTCACTAAAAAATGTGACTTGAATATCTTTTTCCATGCCTATACTTAAAAAAAGCTACCTCACTTTTAAAACCTCCAAAATTACATTATATTTAACATAGTTATTTTGCCTTGAATTTTTCAGAAACAAATACTTTTCTCATTCATCTCCTTAGCTCTTTGCAGAATGCCTGTCACATAAAAAAAGCTCAATGATATAAATAACTTTTACTATTTGTTGACCTGTAAACACAACCCAAGTGCTGAAACATGTGCATCATCTAAAGCTCTCAAACCCTGTGAGGGGTGTATTACCATTTCCACTTTCAAGTGAAGAAAATTTCATGTTAAAAGATTTAATCAAATTGCCTGGTAGTGCAGTGCTAGATGGCAGCCTTAGAACTCAGGTCTGACTCCCAAGACACAACAAATATAAATTGAATAAATGCATAGATGAGTCTCCATTTGTACAAATGCATGTCAGAAACCAAGTGTCACACCCTATATAAATCCTTCAAGAATGAGAAAAATCATTCAAGGAGCAGAAGAAAAGCAAATGATAAATACAGAGCTGAGAAAGTACCTGAGAGGGTAGATGGTGACCAGAGCAAAGGGCACCTGGAAGAAACGATGAAGGGGAATAAAGAGACAGGTTCTACTCGTGGGGGTGTGTCAGACTGAGGAATATATGAGTGTACAGTCACTGTGGACCGTGATTACGATGTGACATAATCCATCAGAACAGTGCTCAGGAACAGACAGTGGGGAGTTAAGGCAGAAGTGATATCAGGTGCAGATAATAGTTTTGTCATAATCCAGGAAAAAGGAAAAGAAGAACTGAGCAAGATAGAGACATCAAGAATAAAGAATAAGGGTTCAGCATGGGAGATTCGTAGAACTAAAATTAAGCAATGCAGCTGCTGGTTGGATGTGAGAAATACAAAGGCCAAAATGTTGGTAAGAATTTGATGTCAGAGATAAAGTGGGACCATGAACCAGTATGACCAAGAGGAGGAGAGGGGTCAAAAGGAAGATGACAAGTTCAATTTTGAACATTTTTATTTAATGTATGAAGAGCATCTAGGTGAATTTCAGAGGGAAAGAGAAGGCCAAATTGTTCACCAATATGCCATATCTTATTAAACAAAGCTTCAAATATTTACTGGATTCCTACTCTAGGTGAATCCTCTGCTAAGTGTCTAAAGTCTGGGAGAAAAACTGAGTTAAGCAGGTATTTAGGATCCCTGCAAAAGGTAATTGCTAAATGCAATAAGAGCTGAGAGGAATGAGCATTAAACAATTTCCATCATTCTTGGTATCTCGAGAAAGAAATCTGGAGAACAAAAGTATCAGAGAATGGGAAAGGGCTCAGTGTTACTGAGCTCTCCAATCTTATGATATCAGAAGACCCTGACCTTGTTTCACTCCTATTCAGCTTTGTTATCAATGCTTAGAATGAAGGCACTGAAGACAGCTTATCACATATGGAGCTGTTCCTTAGTTTGGCAGGGTGGAATAGGGCTGGAAAAACAATATTCAAAATTATCTCAAGCAACTAAAATAATAGAAGCCCAAGAGATAAATGTTTAGAAACTTTGTTTGGTAATATTTTATATAAAAAAATCAACCTGAGATTTTTACTGAACCCCAAGTTCAATAAAAGCCAAAATATAAATCAAAATAAAAATTAAATTTTGGAATCTTGGCCAAAAAAAAATTATATTCTTTACTAGTCAAGAAACATCTGAGTAGTTTAATGAATTTTGAATATTCAGTTTTACATGGAAACTGGCAAACTTGAGACAAATAAGTGATGTGAAGAATTACATCACATTTAGAAGAAAAAAAAAAAAAGACTTGGAGAACTTAAGAGGATTTAGCCCAGGAAAGACTCAAAGGAGTAAGGAATAGAATGTTGTCTTAGGTATTTAAAAGGTAATAATTTGGAGAGTAAGTAGTTTTGTCCAAAGTGGTCCAGAAACCAAAACTGGAAGCAATTAGTAGGTATTACTAAGAGGTACATTTCACTCTACTTAAGAAATAGCTTTCTAAAAAGAACAGCTGTTTAATGGAATGGACTGTTAGATAAACAAGTAAATTCCACTTGCCTGAACCTGTCAAGTATCTACAGACACTGTGGAAGAGAACTGTGTATTAGTGGGGAGGTTGATTTTGATAACAACATCTTTAAGATTTGATGACCCTGCATTCTGTAGATCAGTAATGACTTTACACATGAAAAAAGATGCATTGAATCAATACAATAGAGTGAAAGAGCTAGAATTTAGAATCTGGGATCTTGGATTTGAATGTTGATCCTGTCCATTGTGAGTTATATAATTTTACCAAAACTCATTTTCCTTATGTAAAAATGGTAATGATAATGTCTGCCCTACCTCATCCTTACAAGAAAATTAAGTGAGATGATGTATAATGAAGCACTCTGTATAAGTTGCTAGTTTTTATTACTAAATAATCATCAAAAGTTAGCCTCAAATCTCCTGATCAGGAAATTGAAACCACTCTGCCCTCATTAAACTTATATTCCGGGGAAAATTGGTTTCTTCTATTTTGTTCAGACCAAGCATCTTAAGACATAATGTAACATGATTTCAGGCATTAATTAAAACCTTGTGTCAATTTTTTTTCCTATAAATAATTCAGAATCTATTTCTTAATTTTGCCTATTGCTAAAAATCCTTCTTTTTTATAACTTATTGCTACAAAAAAGAATCATATGTAACATCCATTATGTGTATGTGAAGAGTTTATATTGTAGAATTTATTTTTTCTCTACCAGTAAGTATCACATTTTTCCATTTATTCAGTTTTAGCTTTGGTGTTTTATAATGTTCTTATAAAGATCAGTTCTCTGACACAGTGCTGACTTGAAATTACTCTGCTTTTTCCTCTTTCCTTTAGAATTATCTTGCTTCTCTAATGTTTTCCAGACTGGAGTAGCTTTTCAGAAAAAAGAGAGAGGGCCCCAATACTGATTTGTTCATGGCAGAATCCAGCAGCCACGACCAGGACTGAGATGCAAGATTTTTGCATATGCTTTCTCTGGCAAACGCCAACATTTTTTTCACTATTTCCAGTGTCCAATCTGCTTGCCAATCATTTCTAATATACTGCTGTCTGGTTTACCTGTGAATTACAAACAGTACTATATTTTAACATGTGAGACAAACGACAACTTCCACCCCCAAGCTGATCAAGCATTTAGTTTTCTATTTGAAAGCTCCAGAATAAAAAGGAATTTGAGAGCATACTGTGTGTCAGTATCAACCAAATACCCAATTGCTTTAGTGCTTATCCTGAAAGTGGCCAGACCGAATCTGACAATTGGAAATTGCAGAAAGAGTAAAATTATTTTCACAATTCAAACTGAAATCAAGGTGTTAGTTTGTAGTTTATTTCCAGGAAAGCACAGTTAACCAGGTGTGTGTGTGTGATTTCTATACTTTGGGGAATTTAGGAGTTCATATACCTAGATTCTATTCCAAGCTCTACCGCGTAACCATATGAACTTGTGTACATAAATTGACCCCTCTGCATCTGTCTCATGTATATAGTGTGAACTCACCATAGTGAGTTAGATTACTTATAAATTACCCAGCAGCTCAGATTGTCTAAAGTTTGCTTTCATTGGGATTCTTTGACACCACACTAAAGATTAAAATGTAAGTAATCATGTCAAGTTAATAATCTTTTATCTAAATAAGCCAGATTTGGAAGTAGGAAAAAAGAAAGAGAATTGTTTTGGGGTTGGCACAAGTCAAAATGAAGTTGAATACAGGGAATTTAAACCGTAGGAAGTAAACCAAATAACTGGTTCAAAATATGCAGGAGAAGCTTGTTTGTCTACTTAAATTTGTCAAGAATTTGCGAATGAGATCATTGTGGATACTAGCACCAGTGAAAAGATAACAGTCTGATCGATCTGTTTACCAGCTCATTCACAACTGTAGACTGACAAATACTTGTCAAGGACCTGACACTGATATCACAAGGGAAATAAATATGTTTATTTAATTAGTTACTTAAGCTTAAGCCCAAGATGTTTCCCTTGCCTCTGAAAATAAGTTGTTTATTCATTGGCCATTATTAATCAAAGAATTATTTTTTAAACCGTAATTTATACTATTTTAATTAAAAAGTGGCAGTGTCCACAAAGTACTTATTATAAAAAATACAAAACATTTTTTAAAGTTAGGATTAAATAGCAATGTCAAAGATTCTATAGGAACTCTGGCCTCTCATCTTTTGGTATATTTAAAAGATAGTGTAACAGATAGAATTATGCTTCATTTTTATAGGCTATATACTCTTTGGGGAAAAATTAGGTCCTTGAATTAAAAAACTAGAAAAACAGGTTATTCTCAATATGTGCAAATGGGCCAAAAATGACCTAATTTCTCCATAAAAGAGTTCAGTACTAGTATCTTCTAAATGATTTGCTTGTAAGAAAAGACAGCCCTTTTTTTACTTTTCTTACTATTGTCTTTTCTGAATATTTAAAATATAAACTGTCTTACAGCTGCAAATGTGGAATATATCTATAATGTCTAATCCCAGAAGCTGGGAAAGAGTTTTAAATAAGAGGTAATACTTTTTGATAAATACATCTAATATTTTTCCCCTCACCAGCACTGCAAATTTGTGTACTCAAATAATCACATCTATAAATTGCTAATCTAAGAACTGAGTTACCCAAGCCAATAACAACAAAAATCAATTTTATGCCAAATAAAACAGTTCTCCCCATAAAAGAAACTGTGCACATGAGTGACAAACCATGTCTCAGTCAGTGCTTCCTGCTTTCAGATGCTGGACAATAAAAGGTACTGATATACTGATTATTTCTGAAATAAGAAATCATGAAACTATTTAATTATAAGATTACTTTGTAATATATTTAGAATATGTAATGGTGTAACCACCCGAGGGGTCTACCTTGCCTGCTGCCTAGACAGAACTGATTTCCCAGGACAGGGGAATTGCAATGGAGAAAGAGTAATTCACACAGAGCCAGCTATGCAGGAGACTGGAGTTTTATCATTACTCAAATCAGCCTCCCCACGCATTTGGGGATCAGTTTTTAAAGATAATTTGGCGGGTAGGGTCTTGGGAAATGGGGAGAGCTGATTGATCAGGTTGGAGATGGAATCATAGGGGGACGAAGTGAGGTTTTCTTGCTGTCTTCTGTTCCTGGGATGGTAGAACTAGTTAAGCCAGATTACCAGTCTGGGTGGTGTCTGCTGATCCATTGAGAACAGAGTCTGCAAAATATCTTGAGTACTGATCTTAGGTTTTCCAATAGTGGGGTTATCCCCAGAAGCAATCTGGGGAGGTTCAGACTTTTGGAGCCAGAGTCTGCACAATCCCTATATTGTAATTTCAAATCTTGTAGCTAATTTGTTAGTCCTGCAAGGCAGACTGGTCTCCAGGCAAGAAGGGGGTCTCTTCAGGAAAGAGCTGTTATCAATTTTGTTTCAGAGTCAAATCATGAACTGAATTCCTTCCCAGAGTTAGTTTGGCCTACATCCGGGAATGAACAAGGACACCTTAAAGTTCAGAAGCAAGATGGAGTCGGTTAGGTCTGATTTCTTTCACTGTCAAAATTTCCTCAGTTACAATTTTGTAAAGGTGGCTTCAATGGTAGACTCCACTTGCCCCATAAAAGGGTTTTTTTTTTAATTTTTAAAATTAATTGTACATAGTTTGGGGTATCACATTTCCTGTATCACATACATGTGATATTTTGATATCTATATACAATGTGTAATGATCAAATCAGGGTAAATGGCAAATCCATTACCTTAAACATTTATGTTTTCTTTATGTCAGGAATATTGCAATTCTTGTAGCTATTTTGAATGATAGAATATTGTTAACTATAACTTCCCTACTGTACTATCAAATACTAGAACTTATTTCTTGTATCTAACTGTATTTTTGTACATGTTAACCAACTTCTCTTTATCCCTCTCTCCCTTCTTTCCTTCCCAGCCTCTGGTAGCCACCATTCTACTCTCTAACCCTATGAGATCTACTTTTTTTATTCTGATAAACAAATTATATTTGGAAAATACTTATGTCATCTGCTATATGCTTTCGACTGTGCACTTCATTTAGACTTCTAGAAGTAAGCTGAGTATTTTCAATAGAAATAAAAGGTAGAGTAGTAAAGAAAACAGGATAACTTACATTTTCACCTGTCTTAAAGAATAATATATTTGAATATATTTGATCTAAAATAGATAAAAAACCCACTACCCCACGTGTTGGCATTTTATTATCAGTCTAAAGCCAGTTCTGCGAAATACAAAACCATTTGATCAGAGTAGGGCCACTTAGCCTAGTTCATGTAAAGCCATTTTAATAACCCTTGAGCAGAGGGGTCAATTCCTAATTACTGACATATAAACCAGCAACAAATATATATCCACAATGAATATATTTCAGTGTGGAGGTTCTGTTGCTATGAAGCAAACAGAATTTCAATCAATTTTGAAAGAAACTGACTTCCTCACCAATCATTACGTTAGTCAAGGTCAATCAATGCCTTTTCCAGCTCTAGTCTCCTGTGACAGTGGGCACAGGTGGCTCTAACTGGTACTGCTTTTCTAGGGGGCAGCTTCTAAAACAATTCCAAAACAAAGACACTGAGAATGAATTCACTTTTAAACTACTCAGAGATGGTATTTCAATTCACCAGTATTAATGTTTTTTAGCACTCTCCAGAGTCTTCCTGTGTTTCGGTTATGTAATCATTACATAGTAAAACTATTCCATGTCATGATTCAGGCATGAGAAGTGAGAAAAATCTCTTAAATCGTAAATTGAAACTTAAGAGCCGAAATGTTCTTAAGACAATAATGTGGAAGACATTCCTCCTTTGATTTACAATGGATATGCCCCTAGCTGTTTGGGGATTCTGTTTAGACTTCAGAAAAATATTAGAGCATCGTTGAAATCTTCGTTCCCTCCAATCTTCCAATTGAAAGAACTTCTACTTCTTTCAGGTACAAGAGGCAGATAAGATGGTGTCATGTTTGTGGACTCAGAGGGGAAAAAGACCTATAGTACCTTGACAATTCATATCCTATGCATAGCCACAATTTTTAAATGAAAGTATATCTGAAATTTAAAGAAGTATATGACACAGCCCCTTTTTTCTAACTCAGTGGAGAACACCCTATGTCCAAAGCTCCTCTAAGCAGATGCCAGGTCAGAATTAGTAGATGCCAAGCTTCCTAAAAGCAGGGGCTGTAGCTTGTCTATGTTTATACTGCCAGGGCTCAGTACAAGGTCGGTTACCTTATAAATACTCAGAAAATATTCATTAAGTGAATGAACATATGGATAAATATTACTGTACTTTAATTTCAGAAGGTAGAAAGAGAACTAGCCTATCCTCACTGACTTACTGGGGTAAAGCAATCCTCAGAACATAAATGTGAGGTCCATGCACATGGAGAGCAATCTTCTACTCTGAGAGACTGGAATCTAGTGAACAGTACTGTATTGCTGCAATTCAGGTCTGTATTAGTCTGTTCTCATGCTGCTATAAAGAACTGCCTGAGACTGGGAAATTTATAAAGGAAAGAGGTTTAACTGACTCACTCTTCCACATGGCTAGGGAGGCCTCAGGGAACTTACAATCATGGCAGAAGGGGAAGCAAACACATCCTTCTTCACATGGCAGTAGGAGAGACAGAAGTGCCAAGCAAAGTGGGAAAAGCCCCTTATAAAACCATCAGATCTTGTGAGATCTCACTCACTATCACAAGAACAGCATTGTGGTAACTGTCACCATGATTCAATTACCTCTCACTGGGTCCCTTCCATAACCGGTGGGGATTATGCAAACTACAATTCAAGATGAGATTTGGGTGGGGACACAGCCAAACCATATCGAAGTCAGAAAACTGAGGTTTTTGCAGTGGTTTTGTGATTTTTGCATCTTTGTGATCTTATGCCAATTATTTAAGCTCTCAGCCTTATTCATCACCTCTGAAATGGGCCCTGAGCAATAACACCCTGACACGTCAGGGTATATTCTGAGTGTCAAGTGAGAAGCTCTGCATTTGTGGACAGTGACAACATTGTCATGACACATGCCACACAGTAATGTGCATGTTCACCCTGTTCTTCAGAAAGACAGCTGTGGGGTCCTGCAGATTTTTAAATCATAAGAGCAAATATCCTTACTATGATAATGCTAAGAATGTAAAAATATTGCTTCTATAAATGTTTTTAGCACAAAATTTAGGGCAAAAAAATGGTTTCCTGGAATTATAAAGATTGTCTCTCAGGAAATACTATTCTAACAGTATTTGCAAGGAAGAAGTTAATATGACTCTTATTATTTATGTAGGAATCTAGCAAAACACTCTGAGACACTAATGTGATACAGCTTAAATAAAAGAACATTTGACTCTTCTAGTATTTTAGCTAAAGGGCATTTTACCCCCAGAATCCCCTTTGGGAGTGATGAGCTTTATATCCCTATTAGAAATGCAGCTGGCAGATGGTCAACTGTCAATCTCCATTAGGGATTATGTGACTGAAGATGAAGACAACCACCTTGTTCAAGGGCATGCCCTCTTTCCAGGAAGACCCATGTCCAATGACTGATTGACACAGAGCCTCTCACCCACCCTGGACAACTCGGAAGAGTCACCCTAGCTTCAGAGCTTCCCAAAGTGTTCACTGAGGCCTCCAGTGGGACTGCCTCCCTGCTTAGCTCCTCCCTCAGCCCAATCCTTCCCTTCCCTTCCACAGCTGTTGATCCCAAGAAGATCCTGAATAAACCCCCTGCATGTTAATCTCCATCTCAGAATCTGCCTCTTGTGAAGCCCAACCTGCAATAACTCTCAAAATGTTTTTTTGATGTTGTTGAAGATTAAATGGAACCCCCCCATAAAACACAATTTACCTATATAACAAACCTGCATATGTACCCCGAACCTAAAATAAAAGTAAAAAATAAAAATAAAAAAATAAATGTAACTTCTGCAACTAGAAACTACTGCATATTCCCTAGATAACAAACACTATCTCTTACCTCATTTTTGTAAAGCACTTTGACATCCACAAAGCATTTTCACATTTCTGTTTTATTATGGTCTCTAAAATACCCCTTGAAAGAAGTCAGGGCAAGTAGTGTCACTCCCATATTAAAGATGAGGCATTGAAGCTCGGAAAAACTGAACAACTTAACCAAGATTACCTAAGTATGTAGGTAGGTGGGTAGGTGGTCAGTCTGTCAGTTCATTAGTGGCAAATCTGAAATCTAATCTTCATTTTCTGACTTCTGATCTGGGCCTTACTTGACCATACGTTACTTTTTCTTACAAAAACTTATGTTTGGGGTTCTGATCCTATGCAACTAGTATTTAATGACTCACCCATGAACAATTTTAGGAATTTATTTTAAAATATCTTAAAACCCCTTGCAAAATCTGCCAACATCCTGAAATATCAAGATACTGCAGTTGGGAATAAGTGTTCTGTGCTTACAGATTATTTCTTTCCAGTTTTTGTTGTTGAAAATCCTGGACTTGTTTTATTTCCTGACTAAGCCTTATCCATAATAAAGTGCCTAGTACATACCAGGATACATTTCGAAATTTAAAAAATGGAAAATAATGTTTCTTTTCTCTATTTTGTGAAAAGTTAACCCAGGCCCTAAACTTGTATATATGATTGCCCGGCCTCCAAGTAGTTCCATATCTGCTATTTTAATTATACAAACTCCTCCTTAATCTCTTTCTGTGCCACATACAAAACACATGCACGTGCACGCGCACGCACGCGCGCACACACACACACACACAGTTTTCTTTGCAGGAAATAAGCAGTCTTTTGTTTATCGAAATTCCTTTAAAAACCTACTTCTCAGTGAATTGGAAAACTTTTTGTTTCATTTTGAGTTTTTGTTTTCATTTGTGGTTTGCTTTGGTTTTGTTGTCTTTTCAGAGTACTCGTTAACAAGAGGTGGCTTAAATAATAGGCAAACAAGTAGACATTAATCTCAACAATAGCACAAAATGGTCTGGTCATGAATTCTTCACTCTATTAGAATCAACAGTGAACTCTCTTCTCCAGCAGATATCCTGTGGCAAGAAACTTTTTAAAGATAGAATTATCTTGTGCTTGTGAGTTTCAGTGGAGAATCTTTTTTCCAGGAATATTTTTCAAATTCAAAACTCTAATTTGTGCTTGAATTTCTAAAATTCCCAATTTTTCTGAGTAATTCAAACCATACTGGAATATTGTGTGCTCCCTTTTAAAAGAGCAAAAAGTGGGAGAACAAAGTATAATGGTAGTGTAAATACGTACAGCCAGCCATTGTCCTGTAACTAATTTAGAGAACATAAATTGGAAGTGTCCAGGGAATGTAAGGACACCAGCTGGCTAGGGATACAAGAGAGAATCTGGGGTGTTTATGGAGACTGGGGTGTTTATGGAGACTGAAGTACTGTGATGGGATTGAGACATTCCACACCTTTTTCCAGTAATGACACGATTAACACTCTAGTTTTCCGGGCAAAATCTAATCTAATCTAAATCTCTTAGACAGAAGGGGTCTGTTTTCTGACTCTTTTAACAGATGCAGCTTTCAGTCTACACAAGACATAGCTAAAAAATAAAGTTCTTTCATTGTTTCAGTGCCTTAAAGTTTACTTCCAAGAAAAACATCTTATTTTAAATGATGTCACTTGTCTTACATTTACTCTAGTGCTTTATAATCATTTGCTGGAAGATCTTGGTAGAGTTAATTATCATGATTATTGAGGTTAAGTAAGCTTTTGGTGTTAATGGCAGTCTTAAAATGATAATTACCTGACAGCCAAGATGTCCAGCAAAATTAAATTATTTGCCCTATATACAAAATGCAAAAGAGCATTAGGTCTAGAACACGAGACTCACAAAAGTCTGGGTTTTTATTCAGTGCAGAAGGTCCTAGCTACTCAAAGCACAGTCCATGGACCAGTAGCTTAAGACCAGACTTTTTGAATCAGAATCTGCATTTAACAAGCTCCATAGGTAATTTCCATGCGTATTCAAGTCAATAAGCCCTGCATTAGGTCATTTGTCTAATCATATTTATTATAGATAAATGGGTAAGGATCTATATGGTCCTTGTATCATAGATTGGTCTCCTGCTAAAGTTACATTATTAATATGCCATGGCTGCCTCTGAATCACACATGGTCCACAGCCCTTAACTTCAGCTTGTAATCATTGAGATGCTTAAGTCCTACCACCTACATCTGTCCATCAGATTTCCCAGAATATTTGAACCATAAGCACAAATAGGATCTGATATGCAAGGACTCCCAACTTCGGTCCAATATGCTTGCCCATGTTCATTTCCCATCATTTCTTCCTAAAAATTTTATAACCTAACTACAATAGTGTCTATCATTTCTTTAAAAGCCTTGCATCATTATGCTACTATGCCTTTGCTTATACCATTTCCTTCACCTGGAATGATGGTTGCTCCATCCAATTCATCTTTAAAGCCCAGATAATGTGTCACCTGTAAAATGACCCCTGATCTGACCAAGTATAACAGCTTGGTTATCCTGATCATTTAGCATATATTACATTGTACATTTAATTGTTCAGGTCAGTCTCTTCCATGAAACTGCGTATTTCCTAAAGACAGGGAATGTGTCGTATGTTTGCAAACACAAGATCTGCCTTAATCATAGATAGCACTCAACGTTATTTGTTAAATTGATTTGAAACTTCGTTGTCATAAATTCAAACTAACTGTCCAAATTCTATTGTCAGCATTTGATTACAATACATTTCTTACAAGACCAATGTATAGCTTGTTGCTATCTGGAGATTTTTAGGAATATGAAATTTTGCACAAGCAGATTTGATACTGAGGCATATAAGAGAGGCCACCAAATTTTGTATTAAAGGAGGAGACTACACAGAAAAGGGGGAAGGTCCCATGAAGCTACTAGCAACTTGACCTTCTCTATTGAGTAAGCTCTACAGTCCTCCAGTGGAACAGGGGCAGGACCATGATCTTTAATAACATTTAAAAAGCAGCAAGTTATAATGAGTAATTTACTAAGGCCATAGTTTCTATCTGGAAAGAAAGCATGGTGTTTGGAGAAGCATATGGGATTTAGAGTCAGAAGGTCTATGTCCTTAGCCCCAGTGACGGGACTTTTTTTTCAATCCTCTTTGGCAGGAAATGGTCTAAGTCAGCCACTGAGCCTCCCATTACATAAACTAAAGGGGATGATAACATCCATCTCACCTATTTCATAGGAATTTTATTAAAATCAAATGAAGTTGCAAGCCAAATCCACCTTGTAAAACAAAATCAATGAGTCTTCACTGAATAATTGCAAAAACACAACTCTGTCCTACATGAAACCATGCCTACAAGTGAACATTTTTATCATTACTAGAAAAGTCACTCTCAAATTTTAAACACAAATGTAGAAATAAAAAAGCTTTTACTAGCTAGCCGTTTTAGAGAGATTTTTAAAAGTATATTTACCCTAGACCTGAGAAACACTTCATATAGTCAGATATTTTCAGTGCATGCCCAAGTATTTACTGGTAATTTCATGTCAGGTAGTTAAAAATCTGCAAAAGACACCAGTATTTATTGAGCCCTTAATGTGTGCGAAGCGCCAGGAATATGACAGTGAACAAGATAGTTCACTTCCTGACTTCATGAAGTTTATAGAATAATCGAGATACGCATAAGTAAATAGAATTCTTAAATCCCTATATTTTGTTTTATTTTTACTGGAAAAAAATGAGAAATTTAGTATTGGTACTTCATAAACTGCTAAACTGACAACTAAGTTGCACCAAAAAATCAAAGAGGTGGCAGCCAGAATTATAAAAGTTGCCTAAAGGTCAGCCAGAGGCAGCCACTGCTGACTTTGACTGGCTGTAGCATTCTGAGAGAATTCTGTATTTCAAACACCCTTTCTTACCTGCTTGCTGACTGGTTTCCACGCAATGTATTTGAAAAGATTCAAGAAATTTATGCACAAAAAAGGAAAAAGAATCCACTGCATCTTTTCCTCAGTTTTAGTTCCAGGTCTTCCTCTAAAAAGATGTCTGATGATGTGCGAATCATGTAACTTCCCTGACCCTCAGTTCTCATAAAAATTGTAGTTTTGACTAAATGATTGTTAACTCTCCTAGTTCTAGTGTCTAGTTGTCTTTCTCTTATTTAAATTCAAAGTTGGTGTAGAGAATTCGAAAATTTCAAAGTACTATAATAAATAAAAGATATACAAATCCCAGAACTCACAATAAATTCTAATACCATTATCATAAAGATGATACCAAAAGTATTGCTTCTCAAAATGTGTATCATTCTCTACTTTTATCACAATCACTAAAAATATTGTATTATGGATCCCAAGCCCATTACTTCCAGCAATGCACTGTATGTAATTTCCCAGATAATGTGCAAAAGTGTTTTTTCACCCTTTCTCTAGAAGTATGGGGATAAATGTAATTAATACAAAATGTTTTAAAATAAATAACTTTTTAAAAAATTACTTTAGGCCAGGTGCAGTGGCTTATGCCTGTAATCCCAACACTTTGGGAGGCTGAGGTGGGCAGATCACGAGGTCAGGAGATGGAGACCATCCTGGCTAACATGGTGAATCCTGCCTCTATTAAAAATACAAAATATTAGCCAGGCGTGGTGGCACGCACCTGTAGTCCCTGCTACTCGGGAGGCCGAAGCAGGAGAATCGCTTTAACCCAGGAGGCAGAGGTTGCAGTGAGCCAAGATTGCACCACTGCACTCCAGCTGGGGCAACAGAGCAAGACTCCACGTCAAAAAAAAAAAAATACTTTAACTACAAGCAGACCCTGAGGCAAACTGGACAGTCTTGACCTGTGAGGTACCCTCTTACTTCCAATCATGGAAACTATGCATTTTCCAGATGGCATATAAGACCCGATACCTATGTTTTTCTAGAATCCTTTTGCAGTTGACTTTCTTCTTCCTAAGGCCCACGGTGCGTGCATGGTCTCTGACGAACAGATGGCACTTGGCCCCTGGATGAGCTCTTGTACCTGCAAATCTTGAGAGCTTGGAGACAAGCAAGAAAATCCTTTCAGACCCTCTCCGCCACTGTCAGCACCACTTCCCCACCCTTTCACCTTGATCTGCTTGATTTTGTGTTTTTGGGAAAACCCAGTAGCTATTGGTCACTACCTGCTCACAAGTCACTGTAATGCTCCCTGTCTTGTTTCCATCTTGGTTTTCCTTTGTTTAAGAGGATGAAGCCACTTAGGACCCCTACCTGAATGAGATTTGTTTGGTTGAAAGTTGACCCAAAGTGATAAGTGGTTTATTGTAAAGAGGAAAGAGGTCTATAATTAGAAAACCCTGGGGGACTGAGGCTGGTCTCAGGACCACGGAATAGCAGAACACAAATATGCAAGTCAGAGAACTAGCCAAGGGTTTATAATCAAGCTTCTAAACAGGTAGTCTCAATTCAACTTCAAAAATTACTTTATAAAGAATTCAAGTGCCATGAAGGTATGTTTTAACTTGGCTTCTTTGGCTCAGAATAGTGTATATTGGTATCCCTAGTGGCTATCCCCTTCCCATTGTTAAAAACAACATGTAAAAAATCCTATAAAATAGGTAAAACACATTTTAAAGTGCCATTGACTGCTGAGGCAACTCACTTAATATCAACAAGTCTCAGTTTTTGGAAGAGATATTGCCACCCTTTCTAGTCCCTATTAGTCTAGGAAGGATGGCAATACATCTTCCAAAATCTTCACAAGGAAGTTGTAAGGAATACATGAGATCATCTATAGAAAGCCCTTTGTGAACAATAAATCATGATAAACATAGACTTGTTACATCCATCATATCACTTAGAGTTTTTTTTTCTCACAGATTAAGGTAGTTCAAAAAGGAAGGTAGTTCAAAAAGGAAGTCACTTTCTCTTTATTTTTGCTCCCAAAGAAACCATCAATTGCTTTAAGGGGTTGCTCCCAAAGAGCCTGGAGGTAGAGGAGGGGAGGAGGCAGTTGTTTACTTAGTTTTCTGAAATGTTTCCAAGGAGAATGAAAACTAAAAATTGTGTGTGTCCTTTTTCATTTGCCTTCTGTCTAAATTGGAGTGTGGACAAAGGGCAGCTGCTTTGCTAGATGAGAACATTTGCTGAGCAGTATACTGTTGCAGGTGGACAGTGCCCAGTACTCCTCATTAGCTCATGGTTCTGCATCACGTTCTTCAAAGAGCTGCTGAAGCACCCACACACCACCTGCTTGAGGGTGCAGCCAGGGCTGAGTGACATAGTGTGTGCCTCTCCTGCAGGTGCATTCATAAGGAGCCACAGTGTTATAAGAGGCAGAGGACTGAGAAGGTGTTTCCTACAAATGGATCCGAAACACAGCCTGTTTGTATATGTGCAATTCATTGGCTTCTTAGAAACAATCCTTTGCCCAAAGTAACAGTCAATAATCGTGAAAATGTGACTAAAACATGAAACTTTAAAAGTACACAGAGGAAAAGGAATATTTCTATTGCTGAGTCCCAGCTGGGTTCGACTTTGGCCTTTCCATATCCCAAATGGTATCCACTCTTTTCAGCATTTTGGCCCTGAGAACAGCTGATGAAGAAGAAATTGATTGAGTTCAGAACAATCCTTCAGATGTCTAGAATAATCAACCACCTTCCATAATTTCAGTCTTACTAACTACATGAGATGGAGTGCATCGAAATCTGATTGACTACTCAACTAGTCCAAATTCCAGTTTGCTGCCATCCACAATGTGCATCCAAAGGTCAGCTAGTTTATAGAAGAGAAGAAGAAATGGGAGATTTATACTCAAAGGATTAAAGTTGATCACTAATGATCACTATTTAAATAAGGACCTGCTGTTACTTATTAAACAAGGAAAGATTTGGAGGCTTCCATTTGTTAATGTCATTCAAACATCTGCTATACACATTCTACCAATGGGCTCTGAGCCACAGAACCGAATTGTGACTGCTGGGAACAGTCAGCGGGGCTCAGTAAATTGCCTTGAGGAAATGTTCTGCCACAAACATCTGTAGTTATTCTTCAGCTGAAAGGCCAATATTTCCAGGGCAGCTGGGTCCCTCTAAGTCAGTGGTTCATAGCCTCAGCTGCACCAGGCAATCACCTAGGAGCTTTAAAAAGTACTGATGTTCATCTCATCCCCAAGACCGCAGGGCTTCCATTTAATTGTTCTGGGGTTTGACCCAGGCACACAGGTGATTCTGATTTTCAGTCTGGTTTGAGAATGCCTGGTCCAAACAGATAGGACTTGGTAACTGGAAGATGTAACCACCAAACCTCCCATATAATTTAATTTGCACAACAAATTTGGGTTCATTTGTTCTGCTGGGTTCAGGCACTTCCCTGGGCATTGGAAAATTACTCACCAATTCACTGCCCTTTTGCCTCCAGCTCACCGTTACTTTTTAAACATTGTATTCCCTTTTGTTATTTTCAATAACCTTCTGTAAATGCAAAGGCTTTTTTAAAAAAATGTCTTTTCTGGGCATTTCAGCATATTCAATTTGGTTTCCTTTATATTTTAGTTTGGCTTCATTGATATTTATTTTTTGTATTCTAGCTGTTTCTTGAATGGTTCTTATTTTTCTACTAGATTCATGTTATTTGCAAACACTATGCACAGAATCACTTCTGGTGAGAAAAGGGCCAAGAAGAATAAAGTACTCTTGTTTTCCCCATGACCCCACACCCCATAGAGTCACTGAGGCTCCCTTTGTAGACACTAAACGGGAGAAGCATTAACCAGCTTCACCCATCTGCTAACCACCTTGTGCAACCTGAGCCTTCTGGTCTCCCTGGAGCATGTACAGTGTGTACAACCTGAGGTATTATTTAGACCTTGATGTGTCACTTGGCAACAAAAGAGGAAACAGGTATAATTTGTTAGATGATGATCTGGCACAAAAGTGCATACAAAGACAATTAGGAAATGTGAAACACAGATTCGTTTATCAGTTGTAAGTATACCCAGTGCCCTAAATGAGTATACACTTAGTATCCACTTTAGCCAATGCAGCCATGATCTTTCTCTCCTCATGTTTCATTGTCTTTTTTATAAGGAGCTGGTGTGCAAGGGTTGATTTCAAATCAGTACATTGCGTATGAGACCCAGCAAGCTCAGGATGAAAACCCAGGCAAGAAAATAACAGAGAGATTAGGTATTAAATGCAGGAAGGGGCCTTTCTCTTTTGCTTTTTTGTTTTTTACATCCACTTGACTTTGAACAAAAGTTGTTTATTGTTTTAATAAAACTAGACTCAAAAATGTTGCCATGGCATGGACTCTGTCAGCATTTCCATTGTAACCTTTGCTTTTGGGGGGTTTTAACTCAGCCATAAAACTTCCTTTTGGTTAAAATCTGGCAACCAAAAATAACTTGGAATCTCTAAGGCTCAGCCATGAAGGAAATAGTTGTATGTGAGTGTGTGTTTATGTACCTTTTTAAAAAGAAAAAAAAAAAAAGTTCGTTTGATAATTCTTAAAGAAACATTGTAAAATTTTTCCCTCTGACTTTTAAAGTTTCTAGTTTTTAACTCAAAATTTCATCTACACTCCATTAAAGGTATATTCACTTAAAATATTTTACCTATTCAATATAACATAGAAATACGTTTCTCTTTACCTATTTTTATCTTTTCCAGCCTCTTATTAAATGCACTTATATAGTAAAGAGATTGCAAGTTTCTGTGTTAAATAAATCCAGTTTTATTACTCTATTGTCACAGTTTATCAGTCTTTTTCATAACAGTAACTCTCTTCCCTAGAATCCACAGAGCAGACCATGAAATGGCACGGGCTTTTGAAATCTCCCATCTGCTCAACTTTTCTCATAAACATATGTAAAATGATTAATTAACACAACAAATGAAAAGTCCTCAAAGGATTCAGGAAATGGGCAGGGTGAAAATTGGAAATAATTTGAAAATTCTAGTCTTACTTCTTCTTACTAACTTTATATGAAAACTTTAGCAAGTTTCATAACATCCCAAGAAATTACATTCTTCAAAAGGATGCATTGGGACTCTGAGTTCTTGTTGGTGCCACCTTTCTAAGATTTGAGAGTTGTGGCATTTGCCATTTTGAGCTTCAATACCAATGTTCAAATACGCTTTGTATTTATTGGAAATAGCAAAATGGGTAAGAGGCAGAACCTTGCTTGAAGGAAAGGCAGGCAGTTCTAGCAGCTGGGAGAAGGATTGTGATTTCAGCATAGTTAATCAGTGTCTCAAGCCTGGGACTTTGAATCTCTTTAGAGAGTGATGCACAGGTTCAAAGCCAGTCAAAGATCACTTGTCACATATATGGCAGCCAAGACTCCAGCACTGCTGTGGGGAGGGTCTAGCACAGCTGTTCCTAGTAGTGGAGTCTTGAACAGACTTCCTAAGATGATCTCGGCCATGCCTTACCTCTCTTTTATCCTACTACTTTCTTGAACATGGTTCCCCAACATCTCCATCAATACTGTGAGCTATCTGGTATCCTTCGAATACATTTCCTTTTCATTTAACATTGCCAGAAATAAGCTGGCATTATTTGTAATGAAGCATTTTAACCAGAAAAAATAGAACACTTACCGGGACAAATTATTTTCTTTCAAAGTCATATAGGATCTTACTTTTTAGTGTGCTCCTTGGATCAGCCACATTGGTATCACCTGGGAGCTGGTTAGAAATTCAGAATTGCCTGCCCGTCCCAGTCCCATTGAATCAGAATCTGCATTTTCACAAGATCCCGAGATAACCTGTATGCATACTCATATCTGAGAAGCATTAGCCTAGGGTAACCCTCTATTTAAAGCATAAAACTAAGTTTAGCACACACACTCAAGTATGGATTATCACTCCTTTAGATATTGCTGCCTCAAAATTTTGTTTTAGTTTAATATCATACCTAGAGCCTATGAAAATGGAACAATAATTTTTTGTTATTATACTTTAAGTTCTAGGGTACATGTGCACAACGTGCAGTTTGTTACATATGTATACATGTGCCATGTTGGTGTGCTGCACCCATTAACTCGTCATTTACATTAGGTATATCTCCTAATGCTATCCCTCCCCCCCTCCCCCAACCCCATGACAGGCCTTGGTGTGTGATGGTCCCCTTCCTGTGTCCAGGTGTTCTCATTGGAACAATAGTATTCTTACAGGCAGGACCCAGATATTACTTATTCCTGTATTCTTCTGATAATTTTTCAAAAAGACTAAGCAACAAAGAGTCTGAGACATTGCTAGTGGCATCCAGAATTGAATGCACCAGGAATCTCATAGAGCAAATCATGGTAAAGCCAGATAACTTTTGATTTGTGATTTTTACCATCTTTTTGGGTAACCTGGGAAATATATATCTTATCCCTCTAAGACTCTTTTTTTTTTTTTTTTTTTTTGAGACGGAGTCTTGCTCTGTTGCCCAGGCTAGAGTGCGGTGGCCGTATCTCAGCTCACTTCAAGCTCCACCTCCCGGGTTTACGCCATTCTCCTGCCTCAGCCTCCTGAGTAGCTGGGACTACAGGCGCCCACCACCTCGCCCGGCTAGGTTTTTGTATTTTTTAGTAGAGACGGGGTTTCACTGTGTTAGCCAGGATGGTCTCAATCTCCTGACCTCGTGATCTGCCCGTCTCGGCCTCCCAAAGTGCTGGGATTACAGGCTTGAGCCACCGCGCCTGGCCCCCTCTAAGACTCTTAATAACTCTATATGAAGTGGACAATATCACCCTTACTTTAACAATGAGGAAACTGAGAATCAGGGAGATTTACGTTTCTTGACCAATACCAGCAGGTAGTTCTTAGACTCTGGTCTTCAGACTCCATGTTCGTTTTATTTCATTACTCAGCAGCCCTTCAAGAGAGGCAAGAGGCTGGTGCTCAACAAAGAGCAACAGATAGTTATTGAATATGAAGGGTTCCAAGTTAGATTGAAAGTTTCAAACAAGCCATCTCTTCTACAACATCTTAGTAGAAGGAACAGAAGATTTGGAGTCAAAAGACTTGGATCTTAGCATTATCACACACATTTATCATTTGTGAAACTGACAGTAATTTAGTATCTAGGCTGACATTTCCTAATCTACAAAAGAAAGATAACCATTGCAGATATGAGAGTTCTGTGAAAAGTACTTTGAAAGAAAAGCAAAGAACTACAAAAATTAAGCTGCAATGCCATTATCAGCTATCAGGACTGATGAGCATGGCTTAACAGCAATCTGTGTCTCACAGTTAGAAATGAGAAATACTCCCTTAAAAACACCATGTGGGAACCTGGAAAACAGATTTCTAAGCTGGTCCCATCATCAGAAGTGGTTAAATGATCTGCATTTGCTATTTAAATTTTCCAATCTTGCCACTTTTCTGTCTTTTTTATCACTTAATGAAAGAGAGGTGTTAAATCAGCTTCTATGCTTGAGAATTTCTCTCTCTTTTTAGTTCTTTTTGTGTATATTTTGAGTCTATGTTATTAAGTGCATTCAAATTTAGAATTGCTCTATCTGTCTAGTGGAGTAAGCATTTTATCATTATAATATGCTTTTTTTATTTCTCAAGTAATATTTTAGCTTAACATCTTGTCTAGCATCAATTTAGCTCTGCTAGCTTTTTAGTCTTTGTATGTTGAATTTTTTCTACCCTTTTACTTTTAAACTTTGCTATGTTCTTATGTTTAATGGTTTGCCTCTTAAAAGCAACATAGTTTTTAAATCTAGGCTGACAATCTTTATTTCTAATTTGTTCACTTAATGTAATTACTGATATATTTTATTTTACATATGCCATCCTATTATTTGTTTTTATTTGTCCCTCTTATTCTCGGTTCCTTTGTATCTAACCTTATGTGTTATTATTTTTATATATAATATTTGATTATATTGTTTTTGTTTTATATTTTATTATTTTGAGATAATATTTCCATTAGCCTAGTAGTTACTTTACTATTATTTTATGTGTATCTGGTTACTGTCCAGTCCAATACAATAGTCATTTGTGGCAATTTAAATTTAAATTAATAAAAATGTTAAAAATTAAGTTATTCAGTTGTTTCAGTCAAATTTAAATTGTTCAACAGCCACATGTGACTTCTGTCAGCATGCTGGATTGCACATACATAGAATATTTTTATCATGAAAGAAAGTTCTATTGGTAGCACTGCAGAGATGCCTAAAACAAATTAGTAGTTTCATCACTTTACATTATTCTTTACTCCCTTCCTAAATTGTTTGCTACTATTGTTCCTTTCAATTCAATAGGTATTTTAAGGACCACAAGATATTATTATGCCTTTTTTTTTTTTTTTTTTTTTTTTTTTGAGTAAGAGTCTCCCTCTGTCACCCAGGCTGGAGTGCAGATCCCGGCTCACTGCAACCTCCACCTCCTGGGTTCAAGTGATTCTCCTGCCCCAGTCTCCCAAGTAGCTGGGACTACAGGCACATGCCACCGCACCCAACCAATTTTTTGTGTTTTTAGTAGAGACGGGGTTTCACTGTGTTAGCCAGGATGTCTCAGTCTCCTGACCTTGTGATCCGCCCGCCTCGGCCTCCCAAAGTGCTGGGATTACAGACGTGAGCCACTGCGCCCGGTCTATTATATCTTTATATAGCCAATATTCACTCAGACTTACCCACATATCTACCTATTCCATTGCTCTTCTTTCTTTTCAGTATCTCTGGGCTTTCAGCTGAGACTATTTCCCTTCTGTCTGAAAAAATACACCTAAGTGTTTTATTTAGCCTAGGTATACTGTTAAGAAGTTCTCTTACCTTTGTTTGGAAATACCTTTATTTCACCTGTTTGAAGAATATTTTTGCTGGGTGTAGAATTCTGTTTTCACAGTTATTTTCTTTCAGCACTTTCAGCATTTTCGAAGGTATGCCATCGTCCTCTGGTTTCCTTTTTGTTTGTTGAGAGTTGTTGAAGCCAACTCTCAGTCTATTATTGCTCCTTTGAAGACCTTCTGTCTTTTTCTATGAATACTTTTAAGATTTTCTTTATTTTATACTTTTAAACCTTTGAGTATGCAGTGCCTAAGCGTAGTTTGTTTGTTTAACTATTCTGATATAGCTTTCTAGCACTTCTCAAGTCTATAGCTGGGTGTCTTTGATTCGTCTTGGAAAATCCTCACTCACTACCTCTTCAAATACTGTATTTCTGTCCCATTTTTTCTCACACTTTAATTTCTACAAGTCTCATTCTATATATGTAAATACTTTTCTCAATAGCCCTTTTACCTCTAATGCTGTTTTTTAAATTTTCCACCCTTTTTTCTATCTCTACTTCAGCCTAAATATTTTCTTCCAATCTATCTTCTGATAGTCTAATTCCTCTTCAACTCTCTGTACTGTGTTGTTATGCAATCCCACAAAGTCTTAATTTTAGTCAATGAATATTTTTTGTTTTGGAATTTTCATTAGCTCTTTTAGTGCTTTTCAGTCTTTTGCTAAATTTCCCAATTATTTTGTTTTTTTTAAAATTTTTTGAACATATTAAACATAGTTAAAGTACAGGTCTGTTAACCATCATTTAAAAAATGGTTTCATGGGCCAGGCCCGGTCACCCACTAAGCCTGGTCACCCACTAAGCTCATCAAACTAACAGCAGACCTCTCAGCAGAAACTCTGCAAGCCAAAAGAGATTGGGGGCCAATATTTAACATTCTTAAAGAAAAGAATTTCCAAGCCAGAATTTCATATCCAGCCAAACTAAGCTTCATGAATGAAAGAGAAATAAGTTCCTGTTCCAGACAAGCAAATGCTGAGGGAATTTGTCACCACAAGGCCTGCATTGCAAAAGCTCCTGAAGGAAGTACTAAATATGGAAAGGAAAATCCATTACCCATGAACAAGACTGCAAAATAACCAGCTAGCATCGTGAGAACAAGATCAAATTCACATATAATAATACTAACCTTAAATGTAAATGAGCTAAATGCTCCATTTAAAAAACACAGAATGGTAAACTGGATGAACAGCCAAGACCCATCAGTATGCTATATTCAAGAGACCCATCTCTCATGCAAAGACAAACATAGGCTCAAAATAAAGGAAGGGAGAAAAAATCTACCAAGCAAATGGAAAACAGAAAAGTAGCTGGGTTGTGATCCTACTTGAAAACAGACTTTAAACCAACAAAGATCAATAAAAACAAAGAAGGGCAGAATTCTCAATGCCAAAACAACAAACTACATATTCTTCTCATTGCCATATGGCACTTACTCTAAAATTGATTACATAATCAGAAGTAAAACATTTCTCAGCAAATGTAAAAGAACTGAAATCATTACAGTTTCTCAGACCACAGTGCAATCAAATTAGAACTCAAGATTAAGAAATTCACTCAGAACCACACAACTACATGGAAACTGAACAACATGCTCCTGAATGACTCTTAAGTAAATAATGAAATTAAGGCAGAAATCAAGAAGTTCTTTGAAACTAATGAGAACAAAGACATAGTGTACCAGAAGCTCTGGGATGCAGCCAAAGCAGTGTTAAGATGGAAATTTATAGCACTAAATGTCCATATCTAAAAGCTAGAAAGATTTCAAGTTAACAACCTAACATCTCAAGTAGAAGAACTAGAGAGCCAAGAGCAAACAAACCCCAAAACTAGAAGAAGACAAATAACCAATCCAAGCTGAACTGAAGGAGATAAAGACACAAAAAAACCTTCAAAAAATCAATGAATCCAGGAGTTGATGTTTGGAAAAAAAATAATAAAACAGATAGACCACTAGCTAAACTAATAAAAGAGAGAAGAATCAAATAAACACACTCAGAAATGATAAGGGAGATACCACCACTGACTCCACAGAAACACAAGCAACCATCAGAGAATATTATAAACACCTCTATGCACATAAACCAGAAAATCTAGAAGAAATGGATACATTCCTGGTCACATACACCCTCCCAAGACTGAAACAGAAAGAAATTGAATCCCTGAATAGACAAATAATTAGTTCTCAAATAGAGGCAGTAATAGCCTACCAATCAGAAAAAGCCCAGGACCAGATGGATTCACAGCTGAATTCTACCAGAGGTAAAAGAAGATCTGCTACCATTTCTACTGAAACTATTCTCAAAAATTGAAAAGGAGGGACTCCTCCCTAACTCATTCTATGAGGCCAGCATCATCCTGACACCAAAACCTGGCAGAGATACAACAAAACAAGAAAACTTCAGGCCAATATCCTTTATGAACATGAATGCAAAGGTCCTCAATAAAATGCTGGCAAACAGAATTTAGCAGCACATCAAAAATTTATCCACCACGATCAAGTAGGCTTCATCACTGGAATGCAAGGTTGGCTCAACATATGCAAATCAATAAATGTAATTCATAACATAAACAGAATTAAAAACAAAGAAACCACATGATTATCTCAATAAATGCAGAAAAGCCGTTGACAAAATTCAACATCCCTCCATGTTAAAAACTCTCAATAAACCAGGTTTTGAAGGAATATACCTCAAAATAGTAAGAGCCACATATGAAAATCCCACAGCCAATATCATACTGAATAGGCAAAAGCTGGAAGCATTCCCCTTGAAAACTGGCACAAGGTAAGGATGCCCTCTCTCACCATGCCTATTCAACAAAGCACTGGAAGTTCTGGCCAGGGCAATCAAGCTGAGAAATAAAGGGTATTCAAATAGGAAAAGACTCACAGTTCCACGTGGTTGGGGAGGCCTCACAATCATGGCAGAAGGCAAAAGGCACTTGTTGCATGGCAGCAGCAAGAGAGAATGAGAGTTAAGTGAAAGGGTTTCCCCTTATAAAACCATCTTGTGAGACTTACTCACTACCATGAGAACAGTATGGGGGAAACTGCCTCCATGATTCAATTATCTCCCACCAGGTCCCTCCCACAACATGTGGGAGTTATGGGAGCTACAATTCAATATAAGACTTGAGTGGGGACACAGTCAAACCATATCACCTTGCAAGCATAATCTCCAAAAGAACGATATATACTATTGTAGAAACAGTAATTCATTTTCCAGGAAAATTGACTCTGTCCTTCAGGTCTTTTTTTTTCAATAGAAACAGGGGCCAGGTGCAATGGCTCATGCCTGTAATCCCAGCACTTTGGGAGGCTAAAGTGGAAGGATTGCTTGAGCCCAGGAGTTCAAAACCAGCCTGGGCAACATAATGACACCCTGTCTCTACAAAAAAAGAAAAACTAAAAAGAGAAATCAATAAAGACATAGTCTTGCTTGTTGCTCAGACTGGAGTGCAGTGGTGCCATCATAGCTCACTGTAATCTCGAACTCCTACTCCTAGGCTGAAGAGATTTGCCCACCTCACCCTCCTGACCAGCTAGGACTATAGGCATGCACCACCATGCCTGGCTCATTTTTTAAAACTTTTTTGTAGAGAAGGGGTCTCACTAGGCTTCCCAGGTTGGTGTCAAACTCCTGGCCTCAAGCAATCCTCCTGCCTAGGCCTCCCAAAGTGCTGGGACTGTAGGTGTGAGCCACCACAGCCATCCCCTTCTAGTCATATTGAACCACAGAAGGTCTGTTTGGTTTTCTAGTGACATTCTTTAGTTTCTTTACCTTGAGAAAAAAAGTAACTTGGGGTTTAGTTTTGTTTTATTTTTCAATTGACCAGTAAGTTATATATATTTATGGTATACATCATGATGTCTTGATATATGTATATGTTTTACATGTTTTACAAGGTTTTACAGTGGCTAAATCAAACTATATATGTATTCCCTCACATACTTTTTTGGTAATAACACTTAAACGGTATATTAATGGTAATAACACAAAATCTACTCTCAGTGATTTGCAAGTGTATAATGTATTATTTTAAAATATAGTCACCATGTTGTACAATATACCTTTTAAACCTATTCCTTCTGTTTAACTAAATTTTCTTGTCCTTTGACCAACATCTCCCCAATTCCTCAAACCGTCAACCACTGTTAACCACCATTCTACTCTGTTTCTATGATTTCAACTTTATTAGATCCCCCATGTAAGTAAGATCATGTGGTATTTGTCTTTCTGTGCATTGCTTATTTCCCTTAACAAAATGCCCTCCAGATTCATCCATGTTGTTGTAAATGGCAGGATTACCTTCTTTTTTAACACTGAATACTATTCCACTGTGTATATTTATCACATGTTCTTTATCCATTCATCTGTTGATAGACACTTAGGTTGATTCTATATTTTAGTTTTAATGATTTATGCTGCAATGAACATGGGATGCAGATATCTCTTCAACATACCAGTTTTTTTATACATATATCTAAAAGTAGAATTGTTGGATCATATATTACTACTATTTTAAGTTTTTGAAGAACTTCCATACCGTTTTCCATAATGGCTGTACTGATTTACATTCCCATCAACAGTATACACATCCTCACCAACATTTATATTTTGTCTTTTTGATAATAGCCTTTCTGACAGGTATGTGGCGGTATCTCATTATGGTTTTAAATTGCATTTCCCTCATGATTACTCATGTTAAGCATTTTATCATATACCTTTCTCCTTTGTAAGTCTTTTTTGAAGAAATGTCTATTTGAGATATTTGCTCATTTTTTAATTGGGTTATTTGTTTTGTTGAGTTGTTTTATTACTTATATATATTGGATATTAATCCCTTATCAGATGGATGGTGTACAGATATATTTTCCCATTCCATGGTTTGTCTCTTCACTGTGTTGTTTCCTTAACTGTGCAGAATCTTTTTAGTTAGATGTAATCCCATTTGTCTATTTCAGTTTTTGTTGCCTGTGCTTTGAGAGTCATATCCAAGAAAAAAAAAAAAAAAATCACTATCCATACCAGTATCATCAGCTTTTACCCCATGTTTTCTTCTAGTAGTTTTACAGTTCGAGGTTTTATGTTTCTGTCTTTAATCCATTTTTAGTTGATTGTTGCACATGATGTGAGATACGGATCTCATTTTAGTCTTTCTCCTATGGATACCCAGTGTTCCTAACACCATTTATTGAAGAGGCTATATCTTCTCCATTCTATATTCTTGACAGCCTTGTTGAAAATCAATTGACTATAAATGTGTGGATTTATTTCTGGGCTCTCTATTGTGTTACACTCATCCATGGGTCTGTTTTTACGCCAGTGCAATGCTGATTTGATTACTATAGCATTCAGCAATTTTGAAATCAGGTACTTTGATGTCTCTGGCTTTATTCTTTTTGCTCAAGATTTTTTTTTGGGGGGGGGTGCTATTTGAAGTATTTTGTGATTCCATACAAATTTTAAAATTATTTTTTCTATTTCTGTGAAAAATGACATTGGAATTTTGATAGAGATTACACTAAAGCTGTAGATCGCTTTGGGTAGTATGGACATTTTCGCAATAGTAATTCTTCCAATTCATGAACACAAGGTATCTTTCCATTTGTTTGTATCTTCTTCAATTTCTTTCATCAATGTTTTACAGTTTTCAGTACAGAGATCAGAGATCTTTCACTTCCTTGGTTAAATTTACTCCTAAATATTTTATTTTTTGTAGGAAATGTAAATGGGATTGTTTTCTTGATTTCTTTTTCAGAGAGTTTGTTGTCCGTATATAGAAATGATACTGATTTTTGTATGCTGATTTTTAATACTGCAACTTGGCTGACTTTGTTTATTAGTTCTCATAGGTTTTTGGTGTATTCTTTAGGGTTTTCTAGATATAAGATCATATTATCTGCAACAGGGACAATATAACTTCCTCCTTTCTGATTTAGATGCTTTGTATTACTTTCTGTCACCTGTTTGCTCTGGCTAGGACTTCCAGTACTATGTTGAAAAGAAGCGGCAAGGATGGGAATCCTTGTCTTATTCCTATTCCTGCTCTTGGAGAAAAGGCTTTTAACTTTTAACCACTGAGTATGATGTCAGTTACAGATTTGTCATACACTTTTATTGTATTGGAGTATATTCCTTCTATACCTAATTTATGGACAGTTTTCATCACAAAAAGATGTTAAATTTTGTTTAATGCCTTTTCTGCATCTATGGAGATTATCATACAATTTTTGTTCTTTATTCTGTTAATGTGATGTATCACATGTACTGATTTGCATATGCTGAACCATTCTGTCTCAGAGATAAATCCCATGTGATCATGGTGAATGACACATTTAATGTGCTATTAAATTTGGTTTGCTAGTATTTTGTTGAGGATATTTACATCTGTGTTTATCAGGGATACTGGCCTGTAATTTTCTTTTCTTGTAGTGTTCTTGTCTGGTTTGGGTATCTGGGTAATGCTGGACTTGTAAAATGACTTTCAAAGTTTTCCCTCCTCTTCCATTTCTTTTTTTTCTTCCAAAACTGTGTCTCTCTAACTTCCCCCGACTCCCACCAAAACATATATGTGTGTTTCTTCCTCCTTCATTCTTTGTTTATTTTATTTCAATAGTTTGGGGGGTACACATGATTTTAGTTTACATGGGTAAGTTCCCTAGTGGTAATTTCTAAGATTTTGCTGCACCTGTCACCTGAGCAGTGTACACTGTACCCAAGATGTAGTCTTTTATTCCTTATCCTTCCTACCCCTGAGTCCCCAAATCAATTATATTATTCTTATGCCTTTGCATTTTCATAGCTTACCTCCTACTTATGAATGTGAACATACAATATTTGATTTTCCATTCCTGTGTTACTTCACCTTAGAATAATGGCTTCCAGCTCCACCCATATTGCTACAAAACACAGTACTTTATTCCTTTTTATGGCTAAGTAGTATTTCATGGTGTGATATGCCATATTTTCCTTATCCACTTGAAGGATACCCATCATTACCACTTCTAGTCAACATAGTACTAGAAGTCCTGGCCAGAGCAATCAGACAAGAAAAAGAAGGCTGGGCCCGGTGGCTCAAGCCTGTAATCCCAGCACTTTGGGAGGCCGAGATGGGCGGATCATGAGGTCAGGAGATCGAGACCATCCTGGCTAACACAGTGAAACCTCGTCTCTACTAAAAAAATACAGAAAACAAGCCGGGCGAGGTGGCAGGCGCCTGTAGTCCCAGCTACTTGGGAGGTTGAGGCAGGAGAATGGCGTGAATCCAGGAGGCAGAGCTTGCAGTGAGCTGAGATCTGGCCACTGCACTCCAGCCTGGGTGACAGAGCGAGACTCCATCTCAAAAAAAAAAAAAGAAAAAGAAAAAGAAATAAAGGGCATGCAAATTGGAAAACAGGATGTCAAACTGTCACTGTTCACTGATGATATGATTATATACCTAGACAACTCAAAACACTCATCCAAAAAGCTCCTAGATCTAATAAACGAATTCAGTAAAGTCTCAGGATACAAAATCAATGTACACAAATCAGTAACACTGCTATACACCAACACCAACCTGATAATCAAATAAAGAACTCAATGCATTTTACAACAGCTGCAAAAAATAAAATAAAATATTTAGAAAACTAGTTAGACAAGGAGGTGAAAGATCTCTATAAGGAAAACTATAAAACACTGCTGAAAGAAATCGTAGATAACACAAACAAATGGAAACACATCTCATGCTAACGGATGGGTAGGATCAATATTGCAAAAGTGACCATACTTCCCAAAGTAATCTACAGATTCAGTGTAATTTCCATCAAAATACCATCATCGTCCTTCACAGAACTAGAAAAAAATACTAAAATTCATATGAAACCAAAAAAGAGCCTGTATAGCCAAAGCAATACTAAACAAAAAGAAAAACTCTGAAAGCCTCCTTTTTCAAGAGTTTGTACAGGATTGGTATAGTTCTTATTTAAATACTTGGTAGCATTCATCAGAAAAGTCATCAAGTCCTGAGATTTTCTTTTACAACAGACTTTTTGTTACCGATTCAATCTCCCTACTCATTATGTGTCTGTTCAGATTGTCTATTTCTTCATTATTTAGTCTTGTTACGTTTTATGTGGCTAAAAATTTATCCATTTCTTCTAGGTTATCCAATTTGTTGGTGTACAATTTTTCAAAGTAGTCTCTTATGATCCTTTGTATTTCTATGGTATCAGTTGTTATGTCTCCTCTTTCATGTCTGATCTTATTTATTTGAGTCTTCTCTCTTTTTTTCTTAGTCTAACTAAAAGTTTGCCAATTTTGCTAATTTCTTCGAAAAACCACCTCTTAGTTTTGTTGATACTTTCTATTGCTTTTTCAGTCTCTATTTCATCTATTTCTGCTCTGATCTTTGTTATTTCCCTCCTCATACTCACTGGGTTTCATTTGTCTTTTTTCAGTTCCTTGAGGTGTAAAATTAGGTTACTTATTTGAAAACCTTTTTATGTAGAAGTTTATTGCTATCAACTTTTTTCTTATAACCACTTTTGCTGCATCATTAAGTTTTGGTATGTTATGTTTCCATTTTTGTTTGTCTTTGAACTCAAATAAATTAGCAAAAAAAAAAAAATCCCATCAAAACGTGGGTTAAGGACATTAATAGACAGTTCTCAAAAGAAGATATACAAATGGCCAACAAACATTAAAAAAACTCAACATCACTAATGATTAGGGAAACACAAATCAAAACCACAATGTGATGCCACCTTACTTCTGCAAGAATGGCCACAATTAAAAAAGCAATAAATAATAGATGAGGGCATAGATGTAGTGAAAAGGGAACACTATTACACTGTTGGTGAGAATGTAAACTAGTACAACAACTGTGTAAAAAGTGTTGAGATTCCTTAAAGAACTAAAAGTAGATCTACCATTTGATCCAGCAATCCCACTCCTGGGTAGCTACACAGAGGAAAAGAAATCATTATACAAAAAAGATACCTGCACACACATGTTTATAGCAGCAGAATTCACAATTGCAAAAATATGGAACCAGCCCAAATTCCCATCAGTCAATGAGTGGATAAAGAAAATGTTTTTTTATATATATATATATATATATATATATATATACACACACACACACACACACACACACACACACACACCATGGAGTACTTATTCAGCCATAAAAAGGAACAAGATAAAGGCATTCAAAGCAACTTGTGTGGAATTGGAGACCATTATTCTAAGTGAAGTAACTCAGGAATGGAAAACTAAACATCATATGTTCTCATCATAAGTGGGAGCTAAGTTATGAGGACACAAATGCATAAGAGTGATACAATGGACTTTGGGGACTCAGGGGAAAGGGTGGGAGGGGGGTGAGAGATAAAAGACTACACACTGGGTACAGTGTACACTGCTCTGGTGATGGGTGCTCCAAAATCTCAGAAATCACCACTAAAAAACTTATTCATGTAACCAACCACCACCTGTTCCCTGAAAACCTATAGAAATTAAATTTTTAAAAAAAACTTTAAAAATAGTTTTAAAAATTTTTAATTTTTGTGGGTACATAGTGGGTATACATATTTATAGGGTATGTGAGATATTTTGATACAGGTATACAATGCACAATAATCACATCAGGGTAAATGGGGTGTCCATTACCTCAAATGTTTATCCTTTCTGTTACAAACAATCCAATTATACTCTTATTGTTATTTTTTAATGTGCAGTTAAATTATTATTGACTATAGTCACCCTGTTGTGCTATCAAACACTATATCTTATTCATTCTGACAACTTTTTGTATCCATTAACCATCTCCATATCCCCCAACACCTTCCATTACCCTTCCCATCTCCTAATAAGCATCATTCTACTCTCTATATCCATTAGTTCAATTGTTTTAATTGTTAGCTCCCACAAATAAGTGAGAATACGTGAAGTTTCCCTTTCAATGCCCAGCTCATTTCACTTAACATAATGACCTCCAGTTTCATCCATGGTGTTGCAAATGACAGGATCTTATTCTTTTTTATGGCTGAATAGTAATCCATTGTGTACATGTACCACATTTTTTTAATCCATTTGTTCATTGATGGATGCTTAGGTTGCTTCCAAATCTTGGCTATTGTGAATAGTGCTGCCATAAACATGGGAGTGCAGATATCTCTTTGATAAACTGATTTCTTTTCTTTTGGGTATGTACCTAGCAGTGGGGTTGCTGGATCATAGGGTAGCTCCATTTTTAGTCTTTTGAGGAACCTCAAAACTTTTCTCCATAGTGGTTGTACCAATTTACATTTCCACCAACAGTTTACAAGGCTTTCCTTTTCTTCAAATCCTTGCCAGCATTTGTTATTGCCTGTCTTCTGGATAAAAGCCATTTTATCTGGGGTAAGATGATATCTCTTTGTAATTTTATTTGCATTTCTCTGATGGTCAGTGATGTTGAATACATTTTCATATGCCTGTTTGCCTTTTGTATGTCTTCTCTTGAGAAATGTCTATTCAGATCTTTTGCCCATTTTTCAGATTTTTTTCTATAAAGTTGTTAGAGCTCCTTATATATTCTTGTTATTAATCCTTTGTAAGATGAGTAACTTGTAAATATTTTCTCCCATTCTGTGTGGTGTCTCTTCACTTTGTTGATTGTTTACTTTGCTGTGCAGAAGCTTTTAAACATGATGTGATTGCATCTGTCCATTTTTGCTTTACTTGACTATGCTTGTGGGATAATTCTCAAGAAATCTTTGCCAAGTCCAGTGTCCTGGAGCATTTCCCCAATTTCTTTTAGTAGTTCCACAGACAGAGGTCTTAGATTTAAGTCTTTGATTCATTCTGATTTGTGTATGTCTCTGGATATACACAAAAGTCTTTAATCCATTCTTGATTTGATTATTGACATATACAAAAGTCAAATCAAAATGAGTTTTGTATATGTCAAGGGTCTAGTTTTATTCTTCTACATATGGATATGTAGTTTTCTCAGCACCATTTATTGAACAGACCATTCTTTTTTAAAAAATTTATTATTATACTTTAAGTTCTAGGGTACATGTGTACAATGTGCAGGTTTCTTACATAGATATATGTGTGCCATGTTGGTTTGCTGCACCCATTAACTCATCATTTACATTAGGTATTTCTCCTAATGCTATCCCTCCCCATGTCCCCCACTCCATGACAGGCCCCCATGTGTGATGCTCCCCACCCTTTGTCCAAGTGTTCTCATTGAACAGACCATTCTTTCCCTAACATATGTTCTTGGCACCTTTGTTGAAAATGAGTTCACTTTAGATGTATGGTTTTATCTCTGAATTCTCTAATCTTTCCTATTGGCCTTGTGTCTGCTTTTATGCCACTACCATGCTGATCTGGTTACTATTACTCTGTAGTATTATATAACTTAAAATCAGGTAATGTGATTCCTCTACTTTTATACTTTTGCTCAGGATATCATTGTCTATTCTGGGTCTTTTCTGGCTCCACATAAATTTTAAGATTGTTTTTTCTATTTCTATAAAGAGTGTAATTGCTATTTTGATAGGTATTGCATTGAATATGTAAGTTGTTTTGGGTACTATCAACATTTTAACAATATTGATTTTTCTAATCCATCAATGTGGAATATCTTTTAATTTTTTAGTGTCCTCTTCAATTTTTTTCATCAGTGTTTTAGTGTTTTCATTATAGAGACCTTTCACTTATTTGCTTGAGTTAATTCCTAGGTATTTAATTTTATTTGTGGTTATTGTGAATGGGATTACTTTTTACATTTCCTTTTCAGATTGTTCACTGTTGGCATATGGAAATGCTACTGATTTTTTGTATCCTGCAACTTTACCAAATTTGTTGATCAATTCTAATAGTTTCTGAGTAGAGTCTTTAGGTTTCTCCAAATATAAGATCATATCATCTGCAAACTGGGGCAATTCAACTTCTTTTCCAATTTAGGTGCTCTTTATTCCTTTTTGTTGTCTGCTTGCTCTAGCTAGTACTTCCAGCACTATGTTGAATAACAGTGAAAAGTTCACATCCTTGTCATGCTCCAGATCTTAAAGGAAAGGTGCTCAGTCTTTCGCTATTCAGTATGATACTAGCTGTGGGTCTGTCATATATGGCTTTTATTATGCTGGCATATATTCCTTCTATATCCAGTTTTTCTATGGGAATGGGGGTTTAATTAATGAGGGATATTGAATTGTATCAAATGGTATTTCAACATCAATTGAAATGATCTTATGGTTTTTGTCCTTCATTCTGTTGATACGATGTATCATATTGATTGATTTGCATATGTTGAACCATCTTTGCATTCTTGGGATAAATCCCACTTGGTCACAATAAATAAACTTTTTAATGTGTTGTTGAATTTAGTTTGCTAGTATTTTTTGAGGATTTTTACATCAATGTTCATCATGGATACTGGTCTGTAGTTTTATTTTATTGATATGCCTTTGTCTGGTTTTGGTATCAGGGTAATACTGGATTTGTAGAATGAGTTTAGAAGTATTCCCTCCTCCACTATTTTTAGAATAGCCTGAGTAGTATTTGCATCAGTTCATCTTTAAATGTTTGGTAGAATTCAGCAGTGAAGTCACTGGGTCCCACACTTTTCTTTGCTTGGAGACATTTTATTATAGCTTTTATATTGTTACTTTTCATTAATCTGTTCAGGTTTTTTATTTCTTTGTGATTAAATTTTGGTAGGCTGTACGTATCTAGAAATTTACTCATTTTTTCTAGGTTTTCCAACATATTGGCAAATAGTTGTTCATAGTGGCCTCTAACAATTCTTTGAATTTCTGCTATATCAGTTGTAATGTCTCATTTTTCATCTCTGATTTTATTTATTTGCTTTTTCTCTTTTTTTTCCTGCTTACTCTAGCTAAAGTTTTGTCAATTTTGTTTCTTTTCAAAAAACCAAGTTTTTGTTTCATTGATCTTTTGCATTGTTTTTGTCATTTCAATTTCATTTATTTCTGCTCTGTTCTTTATTATTTCTTCTACTAATTTTGGGTTTGGTTTGGCTTTGCTTTTCTAGTTCTTTAAGATGCATCATTAGGTTGTTTATTTGAAGTTCTTCTACTTTTTTGATATAGGTACTTATAGCTATAAACTTTCCTCTTAGTACTGCTTTCACTGTGTCCTATAGCTTTTGGTATACTGTGTTGCCATTATTGTTTCAATAAATTTCTGTTTCTTTGTTAATATCCTCATTGACCCACTTGTCATTTAGGAGAATATTGTTTAATTTCCACATGTTTGTATAGTTTCCAGAATTCCTCTTATTATTGATCTATAGTTTTATTACATTGTGGTCAATTTTTTAATGTTTTAAGACTTGCTTTGTGGTCTAACATACAGTCCATCTTTGAGAATGATCCATGTTCTGGAAGAGAAAAACGTATATTCTACAGCCATTGGATGACATGTTCTGTAAATATCTATCAGGTATATTTGGTCTATAGTGCAGGTTAATCTGATGTTTCTTTGTTGGTTTTCTGTCTGGATGATCTGTCCAAGGCTGAAAGTGGAGTGTTGAAGTCTCCCCATATTATTGTGTCGAGGGAGTCCACCTCTTCCTTTAGCTCTTATAATATGTGCTTCATATATCTGGATGCTCCAGTATTGGTGCAGATATATTCATAATTCTTATATCCTCTTGATAAATTGACCTCTTTATCATTATATAATGACCTTCTTTGTCTTTTCTTATAGTTTTGTCTTGAAATCTATTTTTGTCTAAGTGTAGCTACTTCTGCTCCTTTTGGTTTCCATTTGCAAGGAATATCTTCTTCCATCCCTTTATTTTCAGTCTATGTGTATACAGGTGAAGTGTGTTACTTCTTGCTTTATTATCCATTCAGTCACTCTTTGGCTTTTGATTGGAGAGTTTAGCCCATTTACATTCAATGTTATTATTAATAGAGACTTACTCCTACTCCTACCATTTTGTTATTTGTTTTCTGGTTATTTTGTCATCTTCTTTTCCTTCCTATCTTTCTTTTAGTGAAGGTGATGTTCTCTGATGGTATGTTGTAATCTCTTGTCTTTTATTTTGTGTGTATCAGTTATATATTTTTTTATTTGAAGTTATGGTTACCACAAGGCTTGCAAATAGTATCTTATAACTCATTATTTTAAGCTGGTGAAAACTGAACACTTATTGTATAAACAAGCAAGCAAGCAAGCAAAAGAAAACTAGTAGAAACTCTAGACTTTAAATTCATCTCCCCACTTTTTAACTTTTTATTGTTTTTATTTCTATTTTATTGTACTGTCTTGAAAAATTGTTTATCTTTAGCTCTCTCATGCACATGCGCTTCATTTTAAGGCCATTAACTCTTAGATTTGCCCTTTTGAGGTGTTTTTTATTTTTTTCTTTTATCTTCTTTGACTGTGTATTTTCATATAGTTTTCAAGCTCACTAATTCTTTCTTCTGCTTGATCAATTCTGCTATTAAGAGACTTTCATGCATTCTTCAGTATGTCAATTACATTTTTCATCTCCAGAATTTCTGCTTCATTCTTTTTAATTATATCAATCTCCTTATTAAAATTGTCTAACAGAATTCTTAGTTCATTTTCTGTGTTATCTTGAATTTCTCTGAGTTTTCTTAAAAGAGCTATTTTGAATTATCTCCTGAGATGTCACACATCTCTGTGTCTCCCTGGTGCCTATTTTCTTTTTTAATTTTGATGGAGTCTCGCTCTGTCACTGAGGCTAGAGTGCAGTGGCACAATCTTGGCTCACTGCAAGCTCCGCCTCCTGGGTTCACACCATTCTCCTGCCTCAGCCTCCTGAGTAGCTGGGACGACAGGTGCCCACCACCACGCCTGGCTAATTTTGTTTAGTATTTTTAGTAGAGATGGGGTTTCACCGTGTTAGCCAGGATGATCTCGATCTCCTGACCTCATGATCCACCTGCCTCGGCCTCCCAAAGTGCTGGGATTACAGGCATGAGCCACTGCACCCAGCTGTGCCTTCTTTAGTTCATTTGGTGAGGTCATGTTTTCCTGGATGGTCTAGATGCTTGTAGATGTTCATTGGTGTCCAGGCATTAAACAGTTAAGAATTCATATTTATTGTAGTCTTTGCAGTCTGAGTTTACTTATATCCATCAATCTTGTGAAGGCTTTCTAGGTGTTCCAAAGGACTTGGGTGCTGTGGTCTAAGTTCTTGCAGACTCATGGAGGTACTGTCTTCGGGGTCTTAGGTAAGATCTGGAAGAAATCTTTGGATTACTAGGCAGAGACTCTTGTTCTCTTCCATTACTTTTTCCCAAATAAATGAAGTCTCTCTCTCTCTCTCTCTCTCTCTCTCTGTGTGTGTGTGTGTGTGTGTGTGTGTGTGTGCTGAGCTGCCTGGAGCTGGGAGAGGGATGACAGAAGTCTCAATGAGACTGTGCCAGGTCAAACCTGAAGTCAGCACAGCACCGGGCCCCACCTATGGCCTGTCGTAACCACTGCTTGGCTACTGCCTATGTTTGTTCAAGGTTCTAGGGATCTACCATCAGCAGGTGGTGAAGCCAGCCAGGCTTGCATCCTTTCCTTCAGGACAGTGAGTTCCCCTAGCCCTTGGCAGATCCAGAGGTGCTCCCCAGGAGCCACAACCTGGAGTTGGAATTTTAGAAGTCTACCTGGTGTCCTATTCTACTGCAGCTGAGCTGGCACAAAACCACAGTATAAAGTCCTTCCCACTCTTCACTCCCATTCCCACAGGCAGAGAAGTCTCTCCCCATGGCCAACACCACAGGCCCAAAGGGAGTATTGCCAGGCTACCACTAATGTTCTCTTAAGGCCCAAGGGCTCTTTGGTCAGCTTATAGTGAATGTTGCCAGGCCTGGCACTCCCTCTTCAGGGCAGTGGGCTCCCTTCTAGCCCAAGGAAGGTCCAGAAATGCTGTTCAACAGCCAAGGCTTGAAATCAGGCACTCCGGGAGCCCATTTGGTGCTCTACCCCATTGTAGTTGAGCTGATACCTAAGCTGCAAGACAAAGTTACCTTTACTCTTCCCCTGGCTTTTCTCAAGTAGAAGGAATATCTCCTCCTAGCCACTACAGCTGGGAATGTGCTGGGTCAGACCTGAAGTCAGTATGTCTCAGAATCTCACCCATGGTCCATGGCATGTACTAACTGCTACTGCTGCTGACTACTGAGAGCCCAAAGGCTTTTTAGTCATAAGGTGATGAATCCTGCAGGACAGATTCTTCCCTTCAAGGCAATGGGTTCCCCTGTGGCCAGTGGTGTGTTTAGAAATGTTGTCTGGGAGCTAGAACTTGGAATGAGGGCCTTACAAATCTGCCTGTTGCCATATCCTATTGTGGCTGAGCTGATATCCAAGTTGTAAGACAAAGTCCCCTTTACTCTTCCCTCTCCTTTCCTCATGCAGAAGGAAGAAGTCTCTTTTGGAGCTGTGAGCTGCACTTCCTGGGGTCAGGAGAGGGATGGCACAAGCACTACCTGAGGCACCCTGGCTGATGTCTCACTAGGTGGTGTGATCACAAGTCCCTTGGCTCTGAACCCAGCACAGCCTTAGAATTTGCCTAGGAGTTGAAGTCCTTGTGGCCTAGGACTGCCTTTCAAGCTTATTTAGAACCTCAAAGCCCTATCGCCTGTGGTGGCAAGGCTTGGAGAAAATGGCCCATTTCAGATTTGTTTGATTACATGGTACCTAGAATGAATGACTCCATTTGAGTTTGATGTGGTCTGCTGAGGCCTAGAGTATGAGCTCAGTCCAAACAGTGGCCTCCCATAAACTCTATATAACACATGGAATATCTTTTTCCATCCTTTTAGTTTCAATGAATGTGTGTCATTAAAGTTCATGAAGTGAGTCTCCTGTAGGCAGCATATAGTTGGGTCTTATTTTTTTTAATCCATTCAGGTATTTCATCTACTTAGAGTCAAGGTAATTATTGATAGGTAAGAACTTCATAATTCCACTTTGTTAATTGTTTTCTGGTTTATCTTTAAATCCTTTGTTCCTTTCTTCCTCTCTCACTGTCATCCATTGTGATTAGATAATTACCACTAGTGGTATGATTTGATTCCTTACTTTTTATCTTATATATATCTATAGATTTTTGCTTTGTGGTGACCATGAGGCTTACATAAAACATCTTATGGTTATAACAATGTATTTTAAGCTGATGATGACCTAACTTTCATTGCATAAAATAACTCTACACTTTTATTTGACCCCTTTACCCACATTTTATGTTTTTGATGTCACAATTTGAATCTTTTTATATTGTGTACACCTTAGCAAATTATTATAGCTGTTATTTTTAGTACTTTTGTCTTTAACCTCCATACTAAAGATATAAGTTATTTTCACACCATCATTACACTATTACAGTATTCTGAATATTTCTGTACATTTACTTTTACCAGTGAATTTTATACTTTCATGGCTTTGTGTTACTAATCAGTATTCTTTTCTTTCAGCTTGAATAATTTATCATTTTTTGTAAGACAGACTTGATAGTGATTAACTCTCTCAGCTTGTTTATCTGAAAAGTCTTTATCTCTTCTTTATTTCTGTGGAACAGCTTCGCCAGGTCCAATATTCCTGGTTGGCAGGTTTTTTCCTTCAATGACATGTTTTCCTTTGAACATATGATCCCACTCTCTCCTAGTCTGTAAGGCTTCTGTAGAGAAATCCACTGCTAGCCTTATTGAAATTCTATTATATGTGATTTGCTTCTTTTCTCTTGGTGCTTTCAGGATCCTCTCTTTGACTGTGATTTTTGATGGTCTGATTATATGTTTCAATGTAGTCTTGTATGGATTGAATCTGCCTAAAGATACTTGACCTTCCTGTCCCTAGATATTTATATATGTCTCCAGATTTAGAAAGTTTTCTTCTATTATTTCTTTAAGTTTTCTGTCCCTTTGTCTTTCTCTTCTTTTTTAATTCCTGTAACTCAAATATTTACTCTTTTGATGCTGTCCCACAAATATTATAAGCTTTCTTCACTCCTTTTCATTATTTTTTCATTTTTGTCTTCTGAGTGTATATTTTCAAATAACCTATCTTCAAGTCTGCAGATTCTTTCTTCATTTTTCATTTTATTAATTGTATTTTTCAGCTTCATAATTTGTTTGTTTTTTTAAATATTATTTATATCTCTCTGTTAAATTTCTCATTTTAGTCATTTGTTATTTTGTTGATTTTACTGAATTGTCTGTCTGTACTTTATTAATGTTTACTGAACTTCCTTAAAACAATTATTTTAAATTATTTGTCAGGTAATTTATAGCTCTTTTTTTCTTTGGGTCAGGCACTGGGAGATTATGATATTCTTTTCATGGTGCTATGTTTCTTTAGTTTTATTATGTTTCTCCTAGCTTTATGTTGATATCTGTGTTTTGATGGAGCAGTCACCTTGTGCAGACGTTATGAGCTAGTTTCACTATGGAAAGACCTTCCTCTGTGGGGGACAGTGTGGATAGGGTGCAGCAGTTCTGGTATCAGTGAGGGTGCCAGCCATGTTGTATCTGTGTAGCTCTATCATCTTAGGTCAGTGTTGGTGAAGATTGCAGGGATCCTCAGTATCCAGTACTGTGGATATCTGCAGTGACACTGAGGGTTGTTGGGACCTTTGGTGGTGATGACTGCCACCAAAAAAGATCCTCTCAATCTATTTTTCTCCCACTGGGGAAGTTGTGGCTGAGGGAATCCCTCTTGGCACTGGGTCTGTTTTGTGGACTTGTTTGCAATGTCTGTGGTACCAGTGACTGATGAGTGGCATCAATACAGCAAACTTGGAGGTCAAAGTCTGAAGCACAGGCACATGTGGAAGGACTATGGCTCTGGATTCAGGGACAGTCATGGCACTGGTGTCTGGGGTACAGGCACTCCCACTGTCGCATTGGTATCAGTGTGTGAGATCCAGGTGACTGTGAAGCAGACAGAGGATCCTCTTCACCCTGTGTTCAGTTCAAGAAAGTGAATCCCCACTAACTTGCATATCCCACCAACTTGCAGTGCCTTTGACTTCATCATCAACAGAAGTCACAGATATTTTTAATAAAATTACTATTTCAGCACTATTATAATGATTTTTGTTTTTATCATGGCTTGGAAATAACAGTGGTTATCAGACACACTCTAATTATTATATTAAATGTGTGACTAAAGGAGTGCATATACTAATATTTCCAAATTTGTTTTTTAATATTTTCATAACTACATTTCAATACAATTGAATTCTTGGGCACCTCATTTATTTTATGTTATGCATTTTAAAACGGTACTCTGAAACAGTTTTATAGGCTTCACCAGACTGCCAAAAGGAAAAAAAAAACAGTATCTTTAATTACAGCTTTTTGTTTTTAAACACATCACCTTCAGCCTGAATCACAGTGATAGCTGGGTTTTCTGCTTCCTGCTCCCACCCTTGCTCCTCTAAAATCCATTTCCATAGAACAGCTAGAGTCACATTTTTTTAATATAAATTAAGTGGCATTGCTCTCCTGTTTAAACCTTCAAATGGCTTCCCAATGCACTTGAAAAGAAAAAAACTTCACAGTGATCTCCAGGTCTTATAGAGCATCAGATTCCTGTCTACCACTTCTGCTTAATATCAGCCTTCTCCCACATTCAATATGCTCTGGCTTCTTTTTTATTTTTCTTCATTAACCACCCCAAGAAGTATTGCATTGCAGGATGCTTTCCTTGCTGTCTCATGTGCCTGGATTTTAGCTTGCCCAACTGTTTCTCAACACTCAAGTCTCAGTGCCAATATCACTCGTTTAGAGAGATCCTCCTTGAAACTATTGTTAAGACCTACGCCACCCACACACAAAGGTGCTGACCCAATACAGTGTTCTTTTCTGCAGATTGCTTGTATACATTTGAAATTACACTCACTTTTTACTGTTTGGCACTCTAGGCAGAACATATTCTCCATGAAGTTAGAGATATTGTGTCTTTCTTTTCTTAAGCTATGCCTAAACATGGTGTAATTTCCATGCATATAGTATGAAATGTATGAATGAAATGAATACATTCTAGCTGTAAGCTTTAAGAAGTTGTACAGAATTCTAAAACAACAAATTCACAGAAATCAATCCTCTCTCTGTGATAAGTGACTAGAAGGCAGGTATCTGAAATATAATCTCTGTGTGCTTGTCTGTATGCTTGCCTTCTAAGGTTACCTGCTTTTACTTGAAAAGTGAATGGTCCTCTTTTGTTATGTCATTTGTCAGGACCTAAGTGTTGTTGCACCAAAGACATAAACCAGTAGAGGGTGTGCTTGGACAGGCTGCAGTTCTGAAAATAAAACTCATTTGTATGGCAAACAAAAGAAAAAGCAACGTATGTTTGGAACAAAGATCTGCTGTGCAAAGGCTTGACTAAAATTTATAGTAAACAGAATTGCTTAAATAAATCAATCATGTGTTGATATATTATATGCTTAATCTGCTTTTAATTAGTTTACACTGTGTCTCTGTACTTTTATCTCTCAGAATGTTACAATGTTTTAAATAAACATGTAAAATATCTTTGGACATCAATTATACCAAGTCACAAAAGAGTTGCATTCAGGTAAAATAGATGTTTCTCAGTTTTCTACATTTAGGCAAGTGAGGAATCGGGATAGTATTTAAGCCCCATGTATATCATTCTTTAGAATGTACAAATATTGTGTAACGGATTTGTCTACTTAAAACCAGTATCATTATGTTCCCAAATGCATACCAGCACTGGCTGGGAAAGAAGGCAAGTAAATAATTTTAGATATAGTGCTGGGGTTTTACTAATAATTTTCCATTCAATTCTCATAAATCCATAGAATACAAGTATTATTATGCCTATTTTATAGATGCTAAACTGAGACTCATGGAAATTGCTCAAGCTAATGCTAGCCTTTAGGAAAACTGAGATTCAAATCCAATCCACTTGTCCTTCCCACCACAGCATAGAACTAATACTGAACTCCGTCAGATTTCAGACACACAGAAACACTGATTGCTTGCAGTAGTAACATAAAAATTAAAGTGATAATAAAAGGAAATAGGCCATGATAGATCTAAGTCAGCAATTGAAAAAAAAATGGCACAAGTGCACTTTCCCTTTTCTTTGCCTATTTCAAACGTGGCTAATCATTCAAAACATGTTTTTCTCCACCAAATTCAGGTAAAACCTCAAAATCTTCCTGAATGTAACATGCAAAATAGCTCATTACCAATCCCTTGAAAATGACACAGAGAACTGAAATATTAATATTTGCCATCCATCTTCTAGGACTGCAGATGACTTTTTAAAGTATATTTTTATACTTTGTAAAGTATATATACATATATATCGTATATATTATATACCAAAATTGGACATACATCACAAACAATTGAACTCACTGCCATTTCACCCATACTGTTTCTTACCAACACCTTCCAATGCTTTGTCTCACTCAACTTGCAGAAAAACACTAGATTTGTAATTAAACCATTTGTTTTTTAAAAAGTTATAAAGTAACGTTTTAAAATGTATAGTGCTATTATTACTTATCTAAACAACCAAACAATCTAGCATTCCTGAGGACAGTAGTACTCAATGTAAACATATTCTCCAAAAAGTTAAGGTTTATAATTTTCAAGACTAATAATTTTGAAAGACACCATTATAAAATGTATTATACATTCCCAACTTATTGAACAGAATGTATACTGTGCACACTCTTTTTTTCTTTGACATGAATCAAATTCACTATTATAAATGGCATAATTCATACATGTTTACATACAACATTATTTAATATTCTTCACCATTTGGCCATCAACTATCAGGTCTTTACTATTATTATTGCTTTGAGAAAGAAAAGAAACTTTTTTATCTGAGGAATGCAAGCCCTTTTAAAATTATCTGGCCAAGAGAAGCACTGGAATGACACAGCAGTCACATCCCAACCCCTCTACCCCCCCACACCCCAAGTAATTTCCTGAAGCCACTTGCTGTTAGGACTCTGACTGACTGATGCCAGTAGGTAGCTATAAATCAAACTAGTATCGCTGCATGCTGGACATTGATCACTAATCATTGATCAACTCTTCTAGATGATCACTCTTCTAGATGATCACCTCTAACTAGCTTTTTAAGAATTGTATATACAATTCTTAAAATTGTATATACAAAATCTTCCTGAATGTAGCATGCAAAATAGCTCATTACCAATCCCTTGAAAATGACACAGAAAACTGAAATATTAATATTTGCCATCCATCTTCTAGGACTGCAGATGACTTTTTATAGTATATTTTTATACTTCGTAAAGTATATATACATATATAGTATATATTATATACCAAAATTGGACATACATCACAAACAATTGAACTCACTGCCATTTCACCCATACTATTTCTTACCAACACTTTCCAATGCTTCACGTCCCTCAACTTGCAGAAAAACACTAGATTTGTAATTAAAACATTTGTTTATCTAAACAACCAAAGCAAAACAGATAATCTGAATGAGAATCTGAGAATCCCTCCATAAAGAAAAACAACTGCATGACTTCCATACTGGGATTTTATAATAAATATTTGAGATATTCAAAGTCTAGTTTTGTTTCCTTTTGGGTCTTAGTTTATGTTTCGAGGAACTGAAGCCAAATATTATTTAATGCTCTGGATTACTGATTCAAAGAAGGTTAACTTACAATTGTTTAACTCAAAAGAAAAGAAAGCCATGTATTTGAAAGTCATTAATGGTTTGAATTACCCACAAAGGAAGCCCAGTAATGGAAAGAGATTGTGAGAGGGCTTCAGGGAATCTGCAGTTGGCTCCAGGCTTCACTACCAACCAATGGAGTGACCTTGAACAAGCCGTTATGCCTCTCTAGACTTCTGGGTTTTTTTTCTCTAAATAGTCTATGTGTTCTCCAAAATCCCTTCTAATTCTAAATTGCTCAAAGCCTATAGGAAATAAACTACATATTTCTTATTATTGTCATGCAGAGACTCTTACCAAGTCTAAATTTGATAAAATTCGGTGTCATGTATCCCCATGCACCTAAAACTTGGAAACTCCTTCCTCTCAATCCATCAGAACATACCTTAAATAATGTCTTCATCCAGACATAAGAATATTTATTATGCTCAAAGATTCCAATAATGAAGCATGCATTCTGGAATGTGAGTTTCTTCACTGCTTCTATTCTGCTCCCCCTCAACCAGGCTTGTTTTGACTAGGACAAAGGCAGAGAAAATTACAGGCTACTTTCACTTGCATCCCTGTGAAGAGACCACCAAACAGGCTTTGTGTGAGCAATAAAGCTTTTTAATGACCTGGGTGCAGGCAGGCTGTGTCCAAAATGAGACTCAGCGAACGGAGGTAGGGGTAGGGCCGTTTTATAGGATTTGGGTAGGTAAAGGAGAATTATAGTCAAAGGGGGTTGTCCTCTGGCAGGCAGCGGCAGGGGTCACAAGGTGCTCAGCAGGGGAGCTTTTGAACCAGGATGAGCCAGGAGAAGGAATTTCACAAGGTAATGTCATCAGTTAAGGCAGGAACAGGCCATTTTCACTTCTTTTGTGATGAAATGTCATCAGTTAAGGCAGGAATTGGCCATCTGGATGTGTACCAGCAGGTCACAGGGGATATGATGGCTTAGCTTGGGCTCAGAGGCCTGACAGCTACAAGACATGTAGATTAAATCTCCCTGGGTCTTTAATTCAGGCAAAGTAAAGTTACCAGCAATTGATTCCATAGACATACTTTTTAATTCTTAAAGAAAGAAAAAGTAATTAAAAATTCACTTGTGCACAGAGATTTGTATACACAGATGTAATATCAACTAATTCTGATTTTTTAAAAGTTTGGTCTGAAGCTAATTGGAATTTATTTTACATTTTGTTTTAAAAATAAAGACTGAAACCACCTGATATGGTTTCACTCTGTGTCCCCACACAAATCTCATGTCAAATTGTAATCTTCATGTATCAGGGGATGATGGAGGGAGGTGATTGAATCATGGGAGTGGACTCCCCACTTGCTGTTCTTGTGGTGGAGTTCTCATGAGATCTGGTTGCTTGAAAGTGTGTAGCACTTTCCCCTTTGCTCTCTCTCTTCTCCTGCTCCACCTTGGTAAGAGATGCTTGCTTCCCCTTCATCTACTGCCATGATTGTAAGCTTCCTGAGACCTTCCAGCCATGTTTCCTGTACAGCCTGTGGAACTGAGAGTCAATTAAACCTCTTTATAAATTACCCAGTTTCAGGTAGTTCTTTACAGCAGTGTGAGAACGAACTAATACACTGCCTTTGTAAAAATTATAACAGTGAGAAAATGATGAAAGAGATCTGATCTCGAGACCATGCTGGCTAACACGGTGAAACCCCATCTCTACTAAAAAATACAAAAAATTAGCCCGGCGAGGTGGCGGGCGCCTGTAGTCCCAGCTACTCGGGAGGCTGAGGCAGGAGAATGGCGTGAACCCAGGAGGCGGAGCTTGCAGTGAGCTGAGATCCGGCCACTGCACTCCAGCCTGGGCGACAGAGCGAGACTCCGTCTCAAAAAAAAAAAAAAAAGAAAAAGAAAAAAAGAAAAAAGAAAAAGAAAGAGATCTGATCTAACCAACCCCCATCTTGCCTTTACCCTCTAAACTTCCCCCTTGGTCACTCCTAGGCTTAGGCCAACTTAACCTGGGGAGATATTTAGTTTATAGTTTATATGATAATAGCCCTTCCCAAAACTAACTCACTTTTGTAAAGCTAATGAAAGACCACCAGGTTAGGAGGCTGAGAGGAGCCTGAATTCAGCTGAGGTGTAGATGTAAACGATTACCAGTCATTGTTTCAGAGGTCACAAGATTTGCAACTTCCCCAATTACTCCTGCAAATAACATCATTATTGTAGAACCTAAGATTGGTCTTTTGAGATGTCTTTTCAGGTTTTTGCATTTCTAATGACCAATGGCTCCACCCAGACCTGCCAACTGGTCCTGTAGTCCAACCCAAAAGTGAACTCTGCATGCATGAGGATCATTTTCCACACCTGTATAATTGCATCCCCATACAATCAGCAGCACCCATTCCCTAGCCATTCCCCTCTCCACAAAGCTATCATTGAAAAACCCTAGCCTCTAAATTTTGGGGGAGGTTGATAAGAGTAATAATAAAACTCCAGTCTCCTATTCAGCCATCTTTGGGTGAATTAAGCTCTTTCTCTGTTGCAATTCCCTTATCTTGATAAATTGGCTTTATTGGGCAGCAGGCAAAATGAACTCCTTAAGTGGTTACAAGGCTTGCTAACAATATTAATGATTCAGTCAAACATACTTGCAAGGAAATGTTTAACCTGATTTAAAAAATCTCAAATCTTCTAGCACATTAATTTTAATTACAAATAAAATGTGAGTAATTAAACAATAATACCATCTGGTTTTTTTTAAAACACTCTTTACATGAAATTACCTGATTATTCATTATTTTGAATTAAGGGAGGAGACCACCCTCATATTGTCTTATGCCCAATTTCTGCCTCCAAAGAAAGAAGTAAAAACTAAAAGGCAGAAATGGAATCCACAGGCAGAGAGCCCAACACTGCGCCCTAAGCCTGGTAGTTACAAATCAATCCCTGACATAACTGCTTGTGTTATCTATAGATTTCAGACATTGTATGGAAAAGCATCGTGAAAATCCCTGTCTGTTCTGTTCCATTCTGATTACCGGTGCATGCAGCCCCTAGTCATGTAACCCCCGCTTGCTCAATCAATCACGACCCTTTCACACGGACCTCCTTAGAATTGTAAGCCCTTAAAAGGGACAGGAATTGCTCACTGGGGAAGCTCGGCTTTTGGAGATGTGAGTCTGCTGATGCTCTCAGCTGAATAAAGCCCTTTCCTTCTACAACTTGATGTCTGAGGGGTTCTTGTCTATGGCTCATCCTGCTACAGAATGACTATGTTTTTGCATTGGATAATTCTATATTTTTGTAATAATTTAAATTTTTCATTCCAACTAATTTAATTTAATCAAATAAAGAAAATTTGGAAATCACGTATACAGATTCAATTGAGCACACGGTTTTGATCAGAGTATTCTCTCCTGGAGAAATTAAAAGCCAGCAAGTTTTATATTTTATTTCTCAAATGTTCAGATACAAAACAGTGTCTAGTAAATAATAGGTCCTTAATAAATATTCATTGAATTATTGATTGAATGAATGAATTTCCCTGCATTCATGTAGATGTCTTTAGTAATAAATTAAAATTACAGAACCAGAGATTTGGTATGATTGCATCAGTTATACCATACTCTAGCAAAGTATATGAGGGCCAAGGTTCTCAGCTCCCTAAAGCTTCATTGAAAAATCACTGACTTGGGGTGGACTGACTAACAGAATAAAAGGCAGACAAATTTATTTAACATGTATTCATGGGAGCCTTCAGAATGAAGACTCAACTTCCCAAATAGGTATAGAAGCTTATATGTCATAAGAGATTACAGGAAGAATAGGGACTTGGATCCTGTTGAAACAGGTTATGGGAGGAAAAAGAAGAGGAATTATATTAGAGGCCATAAATGATTACTAGGGAGAATGCCCCGATAAGAAACAAAAATTAACTTGTAAATAGTTCTTGGATATAAATGATCTTTGGACAGCCAGGTGCAGTGGCTCACACCTATAATCCTAGCACTTTGAGAGGCCAAGGTGGGCAGATCACTTGAGGTCAGCAGTTCAAGACCAGCAGGCCAACCTGGTGAAACCCCATCTCTACTAAAAATACAAAAATTAGCTGGGTGTGGTGGTGCATTCCTGTAGTCCCAGCTACTCAGGAAGCCAAGGCAGGAGAATCGCTTGAGCCTGGGAGGTGGAGGTTGCAGTAAGCCAAGATCACGCCACTGCACTCCAGCCTGGGCAACAGAGTGAGACTTGGTCTCAAGAAAAAAAAAAATTAAAATTAAAAAATTAAACGATCCTTGGAGAGAGTCATTATCTTGAAAAAAGATCTATTCCAGTGTGGTCATATCTTGGTCTTCATTTTTTTTTTTTTTTTTTTTGAGCCGGAGTCTCGCTCTGTCACCCAGGCTGGAGTGCAGTGGCCGGATCTCAGCTCACTGCAAGCTCCGCCTCCCGGGTTCACGCCATTCTCCTGCCTCAGCCTCCCGAGTAGCTGGGACTACAGGCGCCTGCCACCTCGCCCGGCTAAGTTTTTGTATTTTTAGTAGAGACGGGGTTTCACTGTGTTAGCTAGGATGGTCTCGATCTCCTGACCTCGTGATCCGCCCGTCTCGGCCTCCCAAAGTGCTGGAATTACAGGCTTGAGCCACCGCGCCCGGCTTGGTCTTCATTTTTGCAATAGAGTATGAGATAGCAGGGAGGGACAGAAAAAACAATTGTTCTCCTTGGTAAGTCTAAATCTTAGGCAGAAAAAAGAATTCATCTTCTGTGGAAGATATGGTTGGGGGCAGGGATCACGGTTGGGGACAGGGATCAGACAGACCTTGTGGCTTCCTCAGTTCAACGTGTTGAAACACCACATTTGGTGGTATTGGTTTCTAAGCCCAAACAAGCAGGACTATTTTTATTGAAATAGAAGAAAAAGGAAACAATATAATTTGCAAATGGCACTAAGTTATTGTAGAATAAATGAAATTATGTGAAATTTAAAAGAGCATATACTCTGGAATTAGGAAAAATGGAGTTTAAATAGTAGTCTCACCAGTTTTTAGCTGGGTTACCTTAAACCAGAAAATTAACCCATGACATATTTCTGTAATAAATGGATAATAAATAATTATTTCCTACCTCATAACATTATTATAAAAATATTAAGATTAGGAAACTGTAAACCAAAAAGTATCTTAGACAAATCTCAATCAATTTAAAAGTTTCATTTGCCAAGGTTAAGAACATACCTGTGTCCAGGCACAGTGGCCCATGCCTGTAATCCTAGTACTTTGGGAAGCCAAGGTGGGTAGATCACCTGAGGTCAGGAGTTTGAGACCAGCCTGGCCAACATAGTGAAACCCTGTCTCTACTAAAAATACAAAAATTAGCTGGGTGTGGTGGCATGTGCCTGTGGTCCCAGCAACTCAGGAGGCTGAGGCAGGAGAATCACTTGAACTCCAGAGGCAGGGGTGCAGTGAGCTGAGATTATGCCACTGCACTCAAGCATGGACAAAAGAGCAAGACTCTGTCCAAAAAAAAAAAAAAAACATGCCTGTGACACAGCCTCAGGAGGTCCTGAGAATGTGTGGCCCAGGTGGTTGGGCTTCAGCCTGGATTTGAGGGACTAAGGGGCTAAGTCGGCTGGACTTCCTGGGTCAATAGGGACTTCCCTAAGGAGACTTTCCTCTAAGCCAAAATGAGTCATAGCTGTAAGCTAATGGATTGAAACTTCAACCAATCATATAGGGAGTTTAAGGTCTAACCTGCAGCCTGATGTTTTTAACCAATTAGGCCCTCCAACCCATAAGTGGATAGAAAATAAGCTAATTCTATAGGACAGCAAAAGGAAAAGGGGAGAGGTCATAAGGGGATATAAGCATAAGACACCCAAGCCAGAAACGGCAACCCTTCTGGGTCCCCTTCCATGGTGTGGAAGGTTTACTTTTGGTTCCGCTTTACTTTTGCTTTGGCTTTAATAAATCTTGCAGCCGCACACTTTGGATCCACGTGTTTCTCTAATTGAGCTGTAACGCTGGCTGCTGCGGTCCATGGCTTCATTCCTTGAAGCCCATGAGACCACAAACCCTTTGATCGAGAAAAACCTTTGATCAGAAGACTTCTCATCTCAGATTTATGCATTTTAGAGAAACAGAAGACATCAACCAATACACGTAAAATATACATTGGTTCCAGGTCATAGGTGGGTTCAAAGATTTCCTGATTGGCAATTGGTTGAAAGAGTTTATCTAAAGACCTGGAATCAATAGAAGGGAATGTGTGGGTTAACATAAAGGGTTGTGGAGACCAAGGTTCTTATACAGATAAAGCCTCTAGGTAGCTGGCTTCAGAGAGAATAGATTGTAATGTTTCTTAACTTAAAAAGGTACCAGACTCTTCGTTAATTCTCTCCTGTGTCAGGAAAAGACATGGAAAGGAAAAGCGATTCTCTACAGAATGTAGATTTTTCCCACAAGAGACAGATTTGCAGGGCCGTTTGGAAATATGTCAAACAAATAGATTTTTGGGTAAAATATCCCTCTCTATTTCTTTGGGCCTGCTATTCATCATATTGGTATCTTATTGCTACAAAGAGCCTGCTTTGTCAGTCTTAATGTCCCTGTTTTAATGTTAATGCTGGTCAGTTGTGCCTGAATTCCAAAGGGAGGAGAGTATAATGAGATATGTATGTTAAATCCCACTTCCCATCATGGCCTGAACTAGTCTTTCAGATTAACTTTGGAATGGCGTTGGCTGAGAAGAGGGGTCCATTCAATTAATTTGGGGTTTAGAATTTTATTTTTGGTTTATAAAACCTATGTGGATACCTCCAGTGAACGCAAAGAAAAAAGTGTTCTGTGACATGCAAAAAGTATTTGCTTATGTAATTCAAAATAAGTATAGATTAGCATTATATTAGCATGTGCTCTTAGCAATATAAGCAAGTTAAAATTAGTGGAGAAGAAACTGTCATATATACTTGAAACATTAAAACGTATACACTTGATACAAATACTACTAAATAAATAAACAAAATGAATTTTCTTCTGTCTGCTACTAAAATGTTAGAAAAAATAATTAGCAATGTAGACAATACCAGTTTGATGACTTCAGATGCAAGGAAATTATGATGAAACCAATTATATTCACAGTTTTTTCTTTTTATTTTTTCTCTTAATCAAAAAAATTATGGATCTTGTATGATTTTTCATATTACTAAGCTATAAAATCTCTTCTATTGTAAGCTCCATGACAATTTTTGCTGGTATAGTGCCTATACAAAGAAGTATACCTGGTGCATCCCAGGTACACAAAAAATATCTGTTAAAGGAATGACATGGAATAAGGTAATCCTATACATTTATCAGTTCATAAAATCCAATAGTGTTTCCACATATGCATATACATTATACAACATTAAATGTTAGTGTCTTTTCAGTGGATTTTGATATTAATTAGAAAAATACAGATTCAGGCAGTGTCTACTCTATACTTAACTTGAGCTAATTTGACAAAAGAAAGTAGTTAGTCCTGGTAGAAACATTTTAATGATCCTTTTCATTCAAAATTGTTAGTTCACTTCTGAATCCACACTAGATACCCACTTGGGACCTAGGTTCTTCCTAAAGAATTCTTCCAGGCTGTGGTTTCTTCATCGAATTTTGTTGCCTAAGTCTCCCCAGCTATTTAGAATGCAATCTGGCTTCTGATTGCTTTCCCTGGCTTTGATCCACCAATATTTGGAGACATTTGCAGAATTTACCCTTTAGTTTCCAGTACCACAACCCAGGGAGGAGGTGTCTTGACTAAACATCACAACTCAGGGAATGTGTCACTACCTCCCTCCCATTTCTACTGTGCTGTTGAAGGTGTTATGAATCCAGACACTTGCTTCTCTTTATCTCCCTGAGATTCAATTTCCTTATCTGAAAGTAAGAATAATAAATAATTATCTTACCTAACTCAAATGAGTGTGGCAGCAGCAAATAAGGTGAGACACATGAAAACATTTTTTAAACCATCAGTTCTCACACCAACATAAAGTGAATTATTTAACAACTTAAAAAATAATTCTGCATCTTTCAAACTGTACATATAGAAACAAAATGAGAGGGAAAAGTTGAGGACAACTACGTACTAAATGCCTTCTAAAAGTGATATGCAATGCATCTCATTTCATTTCCAGAACAATGCTATGAAGTAGTCATCATTCTCTTCATTTAACTGACTATGAAGAAACTGAGCTACAGAAAGGTCAAGTAGCTTATTTACAGAAAGTTAAGTACTGATAGTTTCTCTTTGAAGAGAAAGAACTTCAAGATAGGGTTAAACAAGGTGGGGTGTGGCAAATGCCAAGAGAAGAAAGCAGGGTGATTCCCTAGGCCTTGCAGAAAAGGAATAAGGAACTCAAGAGGGCTAGTTCAGGATCTGAAGGTGGCTGCACCTCGCTCTGGGTACATTCAACTTTTTGACCAATTAAAACCTCACTTATGCCTCTCTTTTAATATCTTAATCTTTATATGAGGTTTTTTTTTTTTGCCTCTAAGATATGAAAAATTGAGCAACCTTCCACTGGATTTGATCAGTTTAGAAAATCATTGTGGCTATTCAGGCCAAAATGTCTGGCTTTTATCACAACATTAAATGTAAATGTTCTGGATAACTACACTAATTTATTATTCAATTCTACTATGCTCAGACAACCACTAGAGTATGGGAACAATTTGTATATGAATATCAAAAAAATGAATAGAGCATACAGTCCTGTTGGGAGAGAGGAATTTTGGAAAACTCTTCCCATGGCAAAACTGAGATTTCAATTTGAAATGACAAAGAAGCATTTTAAAGAGGAGTTATATGTAGGAAAAATTATTTTCCCCATGTGAAAGTTGGATAAGGAAATATATATTACAGAGAGGAAATTTTTGACAGAACTTTGAGTTCAATCAAAAGTAATAAAATTAGTGAATGAAGAGCTTACATCTTTAGAGGGAATTTGGCAAAAGAGGTTATTCTCAACTCAGCCTTAAGAGTGTTAGGAAAAAAGTTGATGTATTATTTCCAAACAAAACTTTAACTTAAATTCTTAACAACAACAACAATAAAAAACCTTTATTATTTTTAATCCAGCTAGTAAATTGCCCAGTAGGCAAATTTAGACCATTAACATGAGTCAAGAATATGTCATCTGGAAACCCTCCAAAGGCCAGGGGGGCAACAGAAGCCTAGGAAACCAGGAACCCATAGACACACTTCCAGTTCTACAAGGACATACCACTGAGTCAACAAGAGCAGTGGATTGATAAAATAACTATGTTGTCCACAGCTATATTGTGTAGGGCTGGATCTTTGTCCAATCTTTCTTTTTATAAAGCAAAACAAAATAAAAAATGGATTTCCAATGAATGGACTGATTTATAGGCTCTAACTGTTGCACATTCAGTTGTTCTTGGCAAAACTCTGTACTTTTCTATAAGGTATGCTATTGTTAATCCCTAACCTTACCCAAAACCAGAAAAGAAAAGGAACATTGACCAGAGTTATGCACTCAAATGAAAGTCCTTTCTACACATATAAAGATGTATCCAGCATCCTGAGTCATCCTCACGTAGTTGACTCCAAGCTGGTGTTCTGCTTGTGCTCCCAACAAATCATTACAAATCTCTATTAGCTGACAACTTCTGGGTGGTGTGTATGGGATGTGACCATGGAATCTCATGGTCATGAATCCACTCCTGCACTTGCTTTTCTCTAAAGTGGACCCCTGGTCCAGTGCAGTGTTATGTGGGATCCTGTACTGGTGAATCGAGCACGCACTCTGTAAGCCTTTGGTTAATAGCGCTGGCTGAGACCCGGCCGGCAGGAAACAGAACCCCACACCTGAATGTGGGTCCATTCCTGTGTGAAGAAGCCACTGACCCTTCAGGATGAGAGGCTCCATCCATTCAGTTGTGAACGTGTCAGCTGTGACCAGTAGGTCTCCTGAAGAAATGCCTCCATAAAGGGGATTTGGTGACAGTCTCTGTTGCTGGCAGTGATGGTGCTACATCGGCCATGGTGAAAGACAGTGCAGGCTGTTCTGTGTTGCCGCTGTCTCAGTCACTTTCCTTTGCCTATCATGCCAGCATTAGGGTGGCGAATGACAGAGGCTGGCAAACACTAATTGGCCAGACGATTTTGTCTACTTGGTTGCTTACTGTCTCTTTGAAGAAGTATTTTCTCTCTAGCGGGTATAACATGTACAAAGATTTCCATACTTTGTGTTCACTCCCAGATGTTAATCCCTGTGCCTTGACTCCAGACCTCCTTGGCCCTAATCTTCCCCCTCTTTTTTTTTTTCCCTTCCAGACCCCTATTAGAGGTCTGTCTATATTCTAATTTCCTGCCATTTCTCTTTAGCCACAAAGTTGTCTACCAGGTACACCACCCATCAGGAGAATTTTTCCTTGCCACTCTGTTTCAAGACCACTCCTGATTGAGGCTTCAGTGCAACTGCCATCTATTTTAGCTCATCTCCACATACCAAGCCAGCCCAGCTGAAAATTAAGCTCAGACTTTTTACTCCTGCTTTAGCTGGTCACACAGGTCTTCCCATACAGCCATAGTTGCAGGCTGAAGAAGGAGCATTGATGCCATCATGGTGAGTAATGCCTGTGCTGCCTACTCATGCGGTTTGCTTTGTCCTCTGGCCCACCAGAGTTTGTGCCTCCTTTGTGACAGGAGGTGCAAAGTGCACTAATGTGTCTTTATCTTTGAAGAGATATCTTGGCATGCTCATTGTCATAAATCTGTAAACATTTTACCGATATGGTCTCTGAAACTTTACAATATTTAGCTCCCACCTTCTGGAGCTCATGTGTCTTCGCAAGGTTTCCAGTGTGTCTGCCTTTGGTTTATCTCACTAATCAACATAAAATCATTGATACATGAATGGATATGATGATCTGCAGGATGCCAAGATGCAAATATGCTTGGACTATATTATGACAGAGGACAGAAGAAGTCCTGAGGCAAAAGTATAAGTGTATATTGTTGTACCTTCTATGTGACTACAAATTGTTTTCAGATTGTTATTTAAAAAATAAAATAGCATGCATTTATGATGTTATATTAAATCACTTTATAAAAAATACCTTACATATCTGGTTTGAAGACTGGGATCAGGGCTTTAATGTGGTTGAGCTTATTGTACTCTGCAGTCACCTGCGGGATTCATTCAGTTTCTGTAGGGGCCAAACAGGTGAATTAAATCAATGTACTGGGACCACCATCCCTATATCCTTTAGATAAAGGGACAACAGACTTTTTTCTATAAAGCGCCAGATGGTAAAAATTTTAGGCTTTGCAGACCACATACGGTCTTTGTGGCATATTTTTATTTCTTTTAACAACCTTTAAAAATGTTAAAAACCATTCTTAGCTTGCAGGCTGTGTAAAAACTGGCCATGCACCAACTTTGTCCATGGTTCATAATTTTCCAGTTCCTGCTTCAGATCCTTAAAATGTCCCTAATCTTTTATATCCCTCACCCTGGGATGTGATAGTTATTGATTTACTATCTTGGCTCTCATGGAGCGTAGCTTCTGAGACTTCCTCTTTATTTTTCACACTATGATAGACCTTAACTTTCAGACCAACACCCAATACGGGGATTGTGCCACTTCCAAGCATGTCAATCCTAATTATACATTTGGGAGCTGGGGAAACAATCATTGGGTGGGTCATCAGGCCCAAGGGGGTTTGTCCAGGAGTCCGTTTATTTTCTAGCCCCCATAATTTATTATTAGCTTTGTCTATTATTTCGGTTTTTTTTTTTTTTTTTTTGGTAAAACTATGAGTATGTATAACTTTTTTTTTTTTTTTTTTTTGAGACGGAGTCTTGCTCTGTGCCCCAGGCTGGAGTGCAGTGGCCGGATCTCAGCGCACTACAAGCTCCGCCTCCCCGGGTTCACGCCATTCTCCTGCCTCAGCCTCCCGAGTAGCTGGGACTACAGGTGCCCGCCACCTCGCCGGGCTAATTTTCTTGTATTTTTAGTAGAGACGGGGTTTCACCGTGTTAGCCAGGATGGTCTCGATCTCCTGACCTCGTGATCCGCCCGTCTCGGCCTCCCAAAGTGCTGGGATTACAGGCTTGAGCCACCGCGCCCGGCCATAACTTTCATAAAAATAAAAAATTAAGGAAAAATTCAATTGGGACTTTCAGTCAAACTAGCAGTTTATGAGCAAAAAATACCTTCTTACTCCAATGATGTAAAATTACTGGGTAGGATACATCAGATTTTGTTTTAAAATCAGAGCAATTCTCAAAAATAAAAAAATAGAGAAAGAGAAATCTACAGGAACCAGAAATGAAGATACATTTCATTGTTAGAATAGTGAGAAAGGGCTTAAAACAACTGGGGTATAAACAAGTATAGGACATAGATGTTAACAGTACAGTCTCATGTTGGGGATTTTAATGATTCTGTGGGATTTTAATCATTTAATGATTTATTTTGAAATAAATTCTTTGTCAAGCTGGAAGCCTCATAAAGATGTCCTATCACCAAGGAGAAATAATCACTGAGCCCTCCAAACACTCCTTTCTAAGCAGGAAGCAGTACAGCAGCTTGTCATCCGCCAATGCTCTCCATAGAAAAAGAGTTACTGGCAAGAAGCTAGAAACCCAAGATAGTGCTGTGCTTGGATGATGAGTCCAAATTTCTATCAACCAAATGGGGCTAGAAACGCTAAATTTGAATTTTTAAGAAGCCTGGTTTAGAGCTGGTTAAAAACGCAGGTGAATGCAAAAGCCACCCTGTAAAGATTCTTCCAAAGCCCAGGACATTCAAGATTCTCAGAGAAGAAAATCCCCCACACATGTTAAGCTCACAATGAAAACAAAGATCAAACTACAAGAACAAATGAACCACCAAGAGGGAAAATTATGAAATATAAATGAGAGAAATGTCATCATACCCAAATCTAGAAAGAATAACATATTCTAAAATGTTATAAAATAATGATATTTATGATGTTTTATAAGACAAAAATCAGGAAATGAATACATGAAGCAAAAAAAAATATGTAAAAACTGATGATGGTATTGGAGTTAAATCTTCATATGTCATTGCAGAAAATCAATAGACAATGTCTAAAGTTAACATACATATATATGATACATATTATTCAGAAAACCTAAAAACAGAAACAGGTAGATGTGATTCCCAGTAGGGAGCAGGACAAGGAAAGGGCAGAGAAAGGATCCAAAGTAACGTTTTTTAACTAGGAGCTCTTCTGTACTATACACTATTTATTACTTTCAATAATAATAATAATTAGCAACTGTGTAAAGTAGGGAGACAAAATGTCAGGGTCAGAAATTTGGGGGGTTGGGTCATGTCTCTGTGTGTGTGTGTGTGTGTGTGTGTGTGTGTGTGAATTCAAACTAATTAATACTGTGATTAATGTAATACATGGAATGCATGGTTTTTAAAAAAACACTAAGCTTATAATGAAAAGCAAAAGTCCCTTTTGCCTCATCACTTAAAGCAACTACATAGCTCACCTCAAGAATCCATCCCTATTTTTTCTCCCTTATCTCCCCTGTTGCAGAGCTCAGAAACAACTTGAAGAGAGTACAGACATCCCTCCCAAATTCTGTCTTGGAAGATGTTGTCTTTAAAAAAGGATCTAAAGTTTTCATCATGTTAGACAATATATACTTATTTTGTTGTTTTGTTTTTATTTTGAAATGTAGCCGGGAAAGAGTATCTAATCTTTTCAGTGTTTCGATTCTCCAAAAGTCTTATTATGAGCCTAGGTCTGTTGGAAGTTACAGCAAAAATTTGTGAAGTAGGATGTTGACAATAAGAAAGAAAAGAAAGAAATTCATCCATGAAACATTGTGGAAGAAGGATCAAAATGACTTAGGGAGCAAAAATGAAAAAAATCTGAGGTGACAAAATTCATGAAGAGGATGAAGTTGGACTTTGGAAAAAGTAAAGAAAGGAAAGAGAAGTCTTCACATCAGACAATCTTAATACAGGGAAATGAAAAAGAAGCTGAGAAAAAGATATATAGGAACAACACTTAGAGGGCGAATGTTAGGGATTTGGAACAGCCACGAGGAATAGAAAACACCAGGGATTCAATAGGATAGCTCTGTGGACTTCGTGGAGTTAAGAACCGGAGTGCTTAACTCACCATTTCTAAACCTGCATTTCTAGGACAATGTGATTTGAGTTTCAAAAACCATATTTTCTTATGTGTATGTATACACAATGGAATACTAACTGTTCATCCACAGAAAGGAAATCCTTTACGCATTGTGATTTATGACAACATGTGATCCTGGAGGACATTATGTTCAGGTGAAATAAACCAGGCACAGAAAGACAAATACTGCATTGCCTCACCTATCCGTGGACTCTGAAAAAGTTGAACTCAGAAGTAGGGAGCAGAATGATGGTTATTAGGCACTGGGGACATGTTAGTCAAAGAACACAAAATTTCAGTTAGACAGGAGGAATAAGTTCAAGCGACCCATTGTAAATCATGGTAACTATAGTTAATATATTGTATCCTAGAAAATTGTGAAGAGAGTAGATTTTAAATCTCTTCACCAAAAAAAGTGTGTAATGTAATGCGTATATATTAATTAGCTCAATTTAGCCATTCCACAACATATACATATTTCAAAACAACATGTTATGCATGATAAATATAGACAATTTTTGTTGTTTGTCTAAATAAATAAATGAATAAAAGAAAGAAGGATGTTTTATAAAAGCATATTTTCTGGTTCTGACTCCGATATTGACTTCTATGATATCTGAATAAAGACTTCTGTGGTAACAATTCATCTCTAGCTGAAGTATAGAGAAAGGTGAAAGTGAGATACCCATTCAAACCAAATAATTCTACCATCCCCTTTTCTAACTCAGTCCCAGAACACCCTGCTGACAGCCAGGCTTACACCACCCAGAAAGAAGATGGGAAGATTCTTCTATAGAGAAACTGGCTAGCCCAGTATGAAAGACTAAGAGATAATATTTGAATGTTTCCCCTTCCGTCTTCCAAAAAGAGCCTGCCTGGCAACTTTCAGCCAAGAATAGTTAGTCATATAACAATGAATTAACAGCGGAAGTCTTCTTTGGGGTTCTTGCAAAAGCTTTTGCTCTCTTGGTTCAGACGTGAGTCTTCTCCTTTGTTTCTTTGTTGTTGGAATGCAGAGGTATGATAACTGGAGCTGCTGTACTCATCTCATCACCATGAACAAAGGGTGCAAGAAACTACAGAGACTGTATCATGGAGCTCCTTAAAGAGTGCCAGAATTGACATTTGTCTACACTGCTCACTATGTGCGAAATACAAGACTTCATACATTTGATATGTTATCGCTGGTTTATTTTTGTTGTTACTTGCAGCAGGAAACTTTCCTAACTTACACAACTACTGCCATTGCTCTATCAAACACTAAGCTAATGAATCATATCCAAAATCTGAAATGTGTCAGCAAAAGATACAGCATCAAATGGATTTCTACTCCATTCCTTTACTTCATTTTTGCATTTATTTCTTCTTTCTGAAGAAATAAGGAATTGTTTCTTTCAGGTATAGAACAACTTTTGTGTCTGGTTTTTAAATATCCCTAAAATGTGTAATCAACTTGTCTCTTCTGAGTAATGATAATTGTCAGGTGTTGGGAAACTTCAAACTCATGATAATTAAACCATCTTCTGGTTCTTTTAATATTGAGAAATATTTGAAATTGAAGTGATAGGCTCAATATCTTCTAAATATCATTAAGATGCGCCACTTGTAGAAAGCATTTGACATCATGGAAATAGTCTTTACTGGAATTAGCCATAAAGAAAAATTTTCCTCCACTTTAAAAAAATAATAATGTGAGCACCTTTATCCTCAAAAGCCAGCACACTTCAGTGTAAAAAAAGCAGAGATGTATATACATGTTGCATATTTGGCGCCAAACACTAAAAAGCTATACACTCAGCCATGATTTGATCATAATCTTGATTTTCACTATTTCTTTCCAAAGTGAATTTGAGAAAAGAGGTATATTGTTGATCACCAACAATTCTCTGAAAATAAAGTGGATAATTGTCTTTTTCTGGACAAATAAAAAAATATTTCCATTGATTTGTTTAGTATTTCATTGCTCTGGGAAATTACATCATACTGTTGACTCATGTTGTGTCTTCAGGTCACTATAATCTTTTTCATGTGTGTGGCTAAGAAGCCATATCTTCTCCCACTAGAACTGTGCAATGGTGATTTTTGAACATGCATGTTTTTCCTTCTGTGTGAATATAGAAGAGTACAGACGTTCCTCTTATGTGCAATTCAAATAGTTTCACCACATCATTCCATCCTCTCAAGATCTGTCAAGATCACCAGGCGCAGTGGCTCACTTCTGTAATCCCAGCACTTTGGGAGGCTGAGGTGGACAAATCACGAGATCAGGAGCTCGAGACCAGCCTGATCAACATAGTGAAATTCCATCTCTACTAAAAATCGAAAAATTAGCCAGGCGTGGTGGTGCACGCCTGTAATCCCAGCTACTCAGGAGGCTGAGGCAGGAGGATCGCTTGAACTCAGGAGGCAGAGGTTGCAGTGAGCTGAGATGGTGCCATTGTACTCCAACCTGGGTGACAGAGTGAGACTCCATCTCAAAAAAAAAAAAAAAAAAAAAATTGTCAGGATCTTGATTTTGCCATTGCCTATATATAATACATTTCCAATTCCATCTCATCTGCAAATTTTGTAAACAATCCATTCTTAGGCTATACAAAGTACCAATTAAAAATAATAAACATGATATATGAAACATGCCCCAGTAATGTTGTAAAAACAGATAATGAATATGACAGTGCTAAGGAAATAGCTGTTAAAACATCTCTCCTAGTTAACATGAATTTATCAGCTCATTTTCAGAGCAACTCTTCAATCGATACTAATGGGCTTCACCATCCCATCATCCAGTTGTTTTTGCACTTTTTCTCAAGAAAGGTCATGATAAATGCTGCTAGAGTCTTGCAAAATTCAGCTATTCAGGGTCTACTCCATTCCTCAAACCAATGGGCCAGTAACACTAGTGAAAACTTGGGTTTCTAGATTGTAGAAGGGCACGGTTTTGCATTAAGTTGAAGAGGGAGCTAAAATAATATTTGAGAGCATCAGAAAATTATAATATAGAAGGTAAACTTGATTCATTAAAATAAAGAGAGAATGAGGTATTTAGAAGGCAGCTCAAAAAAATTCATTGGCCCTGTGGTTTGGCTAAGAAGCCATGCCCTGGGGACACTTGCAGACAGCTGGCTTTGCCTTCAAAAGATATAATTGACCTGGCCCTAGTGTTTTTATGAAGCAAGGTAGAGAGCAGAGAGCTTGTCAGTTCTGAAAGAGTGTTTTGTGTTCCACACAGGCCAGCGTGGGAGCGGCATTCAAACTGCAGTGTCATTCTATAAAGAGTGTGTCCTGTCTTCTGAACGTCTCATACCCATGTCACCCAGTCTAACTTGTAGCTGACTCCTACACTTCCTTCCCTTTTACAAAGAAGCTCTGTCTAAATATGGGCATGGGCCTCTGTGAGTCTAGATAAGGCCTAACAACAGAAAGTGATCTTCATTAGAGAGAGAGAAGGCAGTAGGGAGGAGCTGCCAGAGTTTCCTCCAGTTGCCTCCAGCACAAAGGATGCACAACAGAACAAGATAGCTCTAAGGAGCTACCAGGGATCTCAAACTCAAATGACAAGCAGCTGACATAAATAAGAGAAGCAGGCAGGTTTGGCAAATGGAAATTAAGAGCCCCATCTCAGCAGGACAGTAGTGATGCAGTTCCATCCAACTATTGCCACACAGGGTTGTCGGATCAGAGTTACTAAATCTTCTGATTATTTTTAAAAGAAGCCAGAAAACTGTATTTTGGTGAATCTGGTATCACTGAGAACCTAAAACAGCCATATGTAGCGCCAGAGCAAGGAACCAGGCAGCTGGTTGCTGAGGTTTGCTCTAAGCTCTAAGATATAGGGAGAGGTGACGGAAAACTAAACTTTTCCACTCTGTTGACCTATTTACCATAGCTCTTCAGGGGAGGAGGAAGCAAAAACCCTGATTAGGACTGCAGAGTGTGTGACTGATGGAAGCATTCCATATTATGTGTCTTTCCAAAAAATGAATAAGGTAATTAGAATGCTGAAAAGAAACCCAAACTTCTGGGGGGGGAAATGGTTTTCATTCCTCTCTTTAACCCAATGATGGAGAAGGGCTCCAAGATGCTGGTCCTTCTTGACTCCTTGATGATTGTGAAGCCAGCAAGTGGAGTGAACATGGAGCACTTTCTGCTTCAGAGTCTGGAGTGTGACTACTTCCTCACTTGAGCCCCCAGACTTACCATCATGTTAGTTCTCTTCTCCCCAAGAAGTTAAAATTTGAAATTTACCTTTGGGATTCAATACCCTAATTCTTTGCATTATAAAATATTTTTAATGATAAGAATGAAAGCATGCCTTTTGCAGCAACACGGATGGAACTGGAGGCCATTATCCTTACTAAAATGACTCAGAAACAGAAAGTTAAAAATCACATATTCTCACTTGTAAGTGAAAGCTAAACAATGGATACACATAGACATATGGAATGGAATAATAGACATTGGAGACTCCAAAATGTAGGAGGGTGGTAGAGGGGTAAGGAATGACATACTGCCTATTGGGTACAATATACACTATTGAAGTGATGGGTACACTAAAAGCCCAGATTTCATCACTGTGCAATATATTCAGTAACACAACTGCACTTTGACCCCTAAATTCATAACAATTAAAAAATTTACAAACATAAAAAATTTTAGGGGATAGCAACAAATATAAATTTATAATTGAAAGCATATACTTCTCTTCAATTATGTCATTCAATTAATCAATTTGTGTTAGATCCTGAAGTAGGCTCTGGGGATATAATTATTATCTTAATTTGGGTTCCCTCAAAAGCAGATCCTAAAACAAACGTCCACGTTCTAGTGGTTTATTTGGTTGAGAAGTGGGAAAACGAAAAGAGAAGGGAGAGAATAAAAGCAAGCCAGCTACTATGGTGGATGGCTGGGATTTAGTTCCACAGGGAGGCTCTGGGAAACATGCATCGTAGAGTTATATTGCCCAAGGAGTGAGGGAGTTGAAATATTTATACACCAACTAATTCTTTTTTGTAAAGGGATTCTGGAGGATAGGAATGGTGTTAATTTTCCTCATGAGGAAAGTGGCTTTCCATAGCTTAAAGAAAGGTCTTGGCCGGACGCAGTGGCTCACACCTGTAATCCCAGCACTTTGGGAGGCCGAGGCGAGCAGATCATGAGGTCAGGAGATTAAGATCATCCTGGCTAACACGGTGAAACCCCGTCTCTACTAAAAATACAAAAAATTAGCTGGGCATGGTGGCGGGCGCCTGTAGTCCCAGCTACTCAGGAGGCTGAGGCAGGTGAATGGCGGGAACCCAGGAGGCGGAGCTTGCAGTGAGCAACATGGCGCCACTGCACTCCAGCCTGGGCGACAGAGCGAGACTCCATCTCAAAAAAAAAAAGAAAAGAAAGTTCTTAGGCAAAGAGACTGAAATCTGCTGGTGCACCCTGAAGTAGTAGGTCCCCTGAGATATGGATAGAACATCAGCACTATCTGCTGCCCTCCTAAGTCAGTCAAAGTCCTACCCAACCACAGCTTACAGTTAGTAAGGAGAAGTTAGAAAATAAACACAATACGATATATGTAATGATGAACGTGCACATGTATTTGGATGTTAAACTTTCTGAGAGACCTTTTCAGTATCAATATTCTGTATTCATCTAAAAATAATCATGATGAAATCATAGCTAGTATTGTTTGTATATTTACTGTTTATCAAGCAAGTTACTTGATCCTAGCCTTCTTCTATGAAGTATTAAATTCACAGAGTATTTTTCTTTCTATGATTAATATTCTTTTATTCCTCACCCATTTCTAATTATGTCACTTTGCTATATTTTGTGAACCATTTTAAGCCACAATGGATCTTCTTCTGGATCAGAGAAGGAGATTGTACAAGTGAGCAAATGAAAGAAAAGAGGACTGGGAAAAAGGAGAAAGAGAAAATAGAATAAAACACATATACTTTTTAAAATTTGATGCAGTAGCCTTTTGAGAAGCAAAATGGATTTCATACAATCTAACTTTTCTTTCCACTTACATTATAATATATGGCTCCCTGCATTGGTAAGAAAGTAAAGAAATCTTCTTGAAGCAAAATATTTGTTCTCCCTAAGAGGGCCTCTTGAATAAGTGAAGTAAATGATAGATGGCCCTGTTAGAGGAGCTGATGAGAAAGTTCATACTAAGTAGAAGGAATTTTAGAAAACTTTACATAGCTGATCAAATGGACATGTATACTAGGTCATGAATCTAAAATGCTCTGGTTAGGAGTAGTATGTACAAAGAAAAATGCTTTGGGGAGTGTTGAAAATGGTCTCAAGAATCCAGAAAGCATAGTGATTGAAATAATAACAGAGAAGCTTAGATGATGAGCTATATTCCCTTTCCAGAACCATCTTGATATACTAGGATACCTGGGGAGCTCTAAATGAATATGAGGCTTCTACATGGAGAACATTAGCAAGACCAATTCAAGGCATGTGCCTATTTGTCAACAATGGTGTAATTTTTTTTGCAAACTTTTATCAGGCTGTCAGAGAATAATAATTACAAAGAGAGGTAGAGCTGTATGGTGAAAACAGCACACCAGCTCAGTGCACCAAGTCATCTAACCTTTCTAAGCTTCATGTCTCAATCTACAAAATGGAGCTAATATTAATACCTAGAATTGGCAGGTATTAATAATACATGATGACAACAATAACTGAATGAGATAAAGGATGCATACAAATAATAGTTATTTACATATTTCCCACTGTCAAATTAAGCAATCAAAAAATGCTTCATTTGGTGTCCTAACATGATTATTAACACATGTATTTCCCACTATCAAATTAATCAATCGAAAGATGCTTCGTTTGGTGTCCTAACATGATTGTTATCAGAGAATGTAAGAAGATTCTGGATTATAATCTGCTTTTTTATAGCATCCCTATCTCAACACTATCCCTACCAAAACTATACAGTTTTAATAAATAAAGATTGATTTAGAAAGAGCAGTTTCTCTCACCACTGTAACACTGTGGTTTCTAATGTCATGAGTCTAGTAAGAGAGTATTGGCACCTGAAATGCCTCTTACATGGGAAGAGATATCTCTTTCCTGTCAGCTGCACATAGTAAACAATGTGTGCTTGTTTTTGGTTTTTTGGTTTTGGCTTTTTGCAATAAACAAGGTGTCTGACCTCTAACTCTGCCTCAGTCTGGGGCATTATTTTGTTATCAAACAAGATGCGTGGCCTGATGTGGCCTTATAAAGACCCTAAGCCTCTGTGGCTGTATGCACTCTTCTTGACTGCTTGGATGTACCAGGACAATACATATATTCAGGACACTGAGTATATGTACAACTCCATTCAAAAACAATTCATCAGGTTAATAGTCCTTCAGTTACATATATGCCACCATTTTTCCATGGCCAAGCTGCTTCAGTTTGAATTAGTCATATATTAAGTAAGTCCTCATAAACAAGATTTTTATGGTTAAGTTTGTTGGCTTCCTACTTAACTTTTCAAAACTCATCCATAACACTCTATGTTTGGCCTGTAATCTTACTTCAGCTGAGTCCATTGTGAGGATTTACTGATTGATTACTTTGAAAACACTAATGCAGGATCAGAAAGGCAGGAAAATTTCCTACACAATCCTGATTATATAAAATAAGATATCAAGAGGGAGAGAAAGGCTCCAAATCTATTTATTCATTATTTGCTAATAAAATTTTTTAAATGGGTTTGCTGAAATAAACCCAATTGGCAGGTGCCAGATCAGCTCTGCTATTGATACACTGTCAAGGCAGCCGGCTCTGCCAAGTCTGCATGTGAGAAGCTAAAAATAGAAAACCAATACATTAATTGGGTAATTGCATTCAATAAATCATGGTCTTCAGCATTTAATTAGATAGTTTGTAAGAACACATTAACCAAAATAAGTCTCAATGTGTATGTAAAGAGTATACCTAGGTCAGTAGCAACTCACTCACTCTATCCATAACAATCACCATTAGAAACCAGTCATAGTTGTTTCTTTAGAGTCTAAGAAATGTCATTCTTATGTCCAAGTATGATTAGAAGGTTACACTAAAAATTGATGAGGGTACAGGACACTTCCCAAACTCCAGCTGTGGGGGAAAGGAAGAAGTAATCCTAGGAATTTAATCCCTCAAGAGCTTGACAAAATCCAACAGTGATATTTTGGAAATGTCTTACAAGTTAAAAGCATATATTCTTTACCAATAACTTCTGTAGAAAAAGATAAAATATATTCTGATTGTTAACTACTCAAAATGCCTGTGGATCAAAGAAGAGGAATGAATGAATGTATTAGTTTAATAATTTTTAACTTTAATAATTAGACTTTAATGTTTGTTCCTCTAATATTTTATCAGTAGAATCACTAGAATGTACAAGAAGTAGAGGTATATATTGAAAAAGTTGTAGCAAAAGCAGTACATTGCAGAAGAGTATTCTCTCTGTAAAGGGCTGAGAAAAGAATGGCATGAGTGTGGAAATGTGTATGAACAAGTTTGTTGAATTTAGATCTGGCACACAAATCTCCATTTTTATCCAAGACCCCAATGTTTGGATCAAGACATAACTTCTTAGAAATGTCCTAGGCAAGCATGTCTTTCAACAACACTTCCCAATTTATGGTCCGCATCCTTCAGCTGATGGCAGGATGGATGCCTTTCCTCTCAGCAGACCTCAAAGCTCAATCCAGAGCTGATTCTTAGATACTAAGATTAAGTTAAAGAGGCAAATCTAAAATAGATCCCTTGGCCTAAATGACCTACTGTACCTCTCTACCTTTTGAATTCCCTAGAAAATTGTTCATATCTACATTACTTTCCAGTCCTGCCAGAGAAATAAAAAGGACCAATGGAACACCATGAACCTCACATTTGGCTTCAGCCATTCAGGTCTACCCCTGCCAAGCCCATCATTTTCAGTAAGTATTGAATATTCATATTTTCCCCTTTTCTCAATTATATTATGCCAGACACCTGCTATGTGGGTCTAGCCATCATCAGATAAAAGAGGATTTGCCCACATTTGCCAGCTTGGACAAAGAAGTTTTAATTCCCTTTTAAGAGGCAGTATATCCCTCCTCTATGCAATATTGGAAGCCAGTTTGGAAGGAAGAATGGCTATGAATTAATGTTTTAGAAAAATAATAATATATCTTAGTTTTCCTATTTCCTTCACTTTGGGGTTTGCATTCATCTTCCTTAAGGTATGTTTTTGTTGAAATGGTTTCCTTCATTTCCACTGCAATGTATCAAACTCCTAATTCTAAGACAACTGACCTATTTTATTTTCTGGGAATAGTCTATTTTCACATATAATATTAATAAAGCTAACATTAATCAAGGGTTTACCATTTGCCAGGCACTGTGCCATGGTCTTTTAAATGTACATCTCATTTAATAATCATAACTCTATGAGATATGTTCTATTATTATTCCCAATTTACAGATGGAAACGGAGGCTTGGAGAGGAGAAATAACTTGTGAATGGTCACATAGCTTGTTAGTAAGTGAGACAGAATAATTTAAACCAGGTCTACCTGACTCCAAAGCCTATTCAGGTTTTTAGTATGGCTGTTTGAAGTCTTACTGACATAATTCACAATGAAAAGCATCAAGAAAGTGCAATGAAGGACAGATTCTGTACCTATACTGTAGTATTTATTGAGTGTTGATTTAAGTAATAGGAGAAACAGTTGAGGGCAGAAAAAGTAAAATACATTAATATTCAAACAGGGAACATCATGTGGCCTTCTTAGCTGAGAAAGGAGACTTCAGGTAATAATTTTGTGTATTGTCAGATCCATAAATGAAACCACAACAACCTTCACTACTCAGTGAAGCCACATTCGGAATTCCCAACTGTGCTTCAGCCTCAAGAAGAACAGTACGTTCCCTTTTTGGGATTTTTGAGACTCTTTCAACTTCTTTGTGTGAAAACAAAATTATCAAAAGCAGAAATTCTAGCGTCAGCTGGCTGTTCACTAATTTATTCATGGAGTGCATTATGCAAAGCACAGAAGACAAAATAAGATTCTGACCACAGAATTTGCTGTCCAGAAGGAGAACTAGACATGCGAAGGAAACCTTGCCTCAGTGTGTGATAAGTGTGCAAAGTGCAGCAAAGGCAGCAAAATAGAGTGACTGCCTGTGGCTGCATCAAAAAACATGACATTAGAACATAAGGAAAGCATCACTGTATTTTCATTTCTATTTTACCTATCATTAAAAAAAAAATAATAGTAACTCTATAGGTTTCTTGGCCCAGAGAAGAGACATGTCATCTGATACCAAACATTGTCCTGTAGGTAATGATTTTCTGTTCATTCCGTCCTATGACAAGAATCATATCAGCCTATGTGTGTAACTATGGCCCCATGGAATGGTGGGAGCCAAGCCTAAGTCTTGCTAACATGGATTTCCCCTTCAGTGGAATTCTCTCAAGTGAGGCTATGTAAATAAAGAGAGAATTGCTGCCCCTGAGTTCAGTACCACGGATTTTCTTTCCCACACAGGACAAGTGACCATCTCCCACTCACCACTTTTGGGTCAGTGTTCCAAAATCATCACTGTTGCCATGTTTCCTCATTCTTGGGCTCTGGACACCACAACAGTTCCTATGGTCCAGCAGAGTCCACGCTCCCCCAATCCCCCATCAAATGGCCAAACCTCACCCAACAAACCATTTTCCCCACTTCATTCAAGTTGGTTTCCTCATGGGGCACAAAATTGCCACACGTATTCCCGCTTCTATGATTTTTTTTCGGCTTTCTCCCTCACTTAGAAGGCCAAGCCTCTCTCTCTGTCTCTCCAGCCTTCAGGTTCTTCCCATTTAAAGCCTTTCTTAATGACTTCAAATCTCTCCTGAATGATAACAAAACACTTTGGGCTCTATCAAAAAATTAAGTGCTTGATTATATTGGATCTTGTATTGCTCTCTAACCATTTTTTGTATATATGTTTAAATGCGACCTCTATGACAGCAAGAATTGTGCCTCATATACAGAGGGACCACTTAATCTGTCACCCAAACTGAGAGTAAAAAGAAGGTATTAATAATGACTCTTAGATATCAGACATAATCAAGGGATGTCCCTGGAAAGCCAGGACTAATGGTCACTCTATTTCATTTGTATCTGTCACAGTCCTTGGTACAGAACCCAGGTCAATAATTACTTGACTTAGATTGCTGTGCTGCCTTCCGAAGAACAAACAGAATTTTACCTATAAATCTTTGGATTTGGAATAACTTTTTGATTTCATAATCGTATCATGGGAATTGCTGTCAGTTTTGAATAACTAACGCACAGTAAGAGGGATAAGGGTAATATTTTAAGCTGTGGAACCCAAAGGAAAGGAATTATAAAGAAAATTGCATATTAACTAGTGTGACTTTACTCTGCAGGTGACAGAGAACCATTTATGATTTTTAAGTAGTAGGGTAATTTTGCGTGTGAATATGAGGGTTTGAAATGGTAAAGGATAAACTTGGAAAATCTGAGAATGGCTGAAAAGAGACTTTGGGCAATGGTTACCATAGTCTAACTAACATACGATAAGGGCTTGAACTTGGCCAGTGGTAATGAGAGAACATAGACTTCAGAGATTTTTTGGCTTACTGTATAGGGGATAAAAGAGAAGAAATCAAGATGACTAGGTTTATGGACTTTTAGGAAAATCAGTGGACATATCCAGAAAAATAAGATTTGCCTCACAGAAATAACAAGCAGAATGCAGAAGAACCAGACATCTACTGATGTTCCTCTGTGTTGTCTTCTTAGCAAGCTCATTTTTGCCAGTTCCCAGGAGCAGTAATTGGATCTAGGACCAGGTATCTCATAACACTATGGTTTTTCTGAAATGGGAAAAGCATATTCATCCATTTGATGATTCAGGCTAATTTTATGATTAACTTTGCTTATCCAAGTTAGACAGAAATCTTCTCCTTCTTTCATAGCTATGTGTCATAAAACTATTGCAGAATCAGCAATGTGTTCTGTGATGTTTAGTTGTCATTATTTTCTGATATCCTTAGAACAAAGAATGAATACATAATAGAATGCCGTTACAAATGCAATGTCTACTACAATATCTGGTCCTGAATGAATGAAGAAATGCTCAGTCATTTAAGGAGCAACTGTATATGACTAAGTTCACTGATGCAAATACAACCTGCTAATATATCCTGTTGAGAAATAGAATCAAAAATTTGATCTGAATGTTTGACATCTAGAAGAAAATTGTTCATTGAAATGTTCAATTAATGTTCAGCCTATGGTATAATTTTAGGTCACCCAACTTCACTTTTTAGAATCTTCTAGATTTTGTAAGCACCTTCTATACAAAATTTCCAGATCAAATTATAATTTTAATTAGTATTTTAAATGAACATTTATCCATTAAACCGATATTATTGTGTACAAATGCAGACTGAACTCAATTTTCTCTTGCCTCTAAAGTAAGGAAGGAACAACATAGATATGTCTGCACTTTTCTGAGCAAAGTCATGTACTCCTCACTGTGTTAGTTCCTAAGTCACTTCATCCTGTCGAAATCCGTGACCACCGGGAAGGAAAGAAGTCTTTGGCCAACTATCCCGTAAGGTGGCCCTGGGACACACAGCCTTTAGCAGAAGGAGAAATCACTGCATTTCAAGAAAATCCTGGTTCAACAAAAGGCAAGAGTTAGCCCTCCAACTTCTCCTAAGTGGAAGCTATTCCAATATAACTGGAGTTAAGCATGACTCCTGTAGGTAAACAAAATATATAACCAATATATTATATCATTTCAAGAGTTCTGGAAAGATCCTTCTGGCCAAAAATAATCTCCACCCACTGCTTACTAGTGCCTCTGAGAGTATGGAGTTTCTTAACACATAACTTAAAGACAATGCTTTAAATGTATATCACCCTGTAAAAGATGACTTCTTTGAAATGCATGCCAATGCATAGACGGCTTATCCAATACTTTATCTTGAAAGTGTCCTTTAATAAGGAGGAAAAAAGAATGCCTTCCTATCCAAAGGCTACCCGTGCTTTAATACACAGCTCTAATTCTATTCGGTTCTTGCCGCAAGAATCGCAATTACTTTTGCACCAACCTAATAGCCTGTGTAAAGCCTTATTCTGAAAAACTATGGTTCGAATGTCTACCCTCATTATATGCTGCCTACTGTAATTGTATGTTTATCTTATTCCTCCATAAGAATATAAACTCAGAGCATTTGATGGAATGTTATAACTCCTTCTATTCCCCAAGGCCCTAGCTCAGTGTCTTCTTGATCTAATTAATGCCCAGTAATAATTACTTACACATAGAACTTTAACTGTGTGTCCAGCAGAGCACTAGCTCTGTGGCCTCATTTATTTACTGTGATCAGAAACGACCTCATAAAGTAGAACAGAGTTTACTTTCATTTTAAGATTAAGCTGCCAGGGCTTGCAGCAGTTAAGTAACTTATTCAAGTTACACAGCCAGCAAATGGCACAAGCAGAATTCAAGTCCAGGAAGTCTGACTCCAGAGCCCATGTCTGTAACTCCTACACTGTACTGCCTCTATGAGCATTTGTTAAAACAGAGGAAAGAGCACAAGAGCGTCAGGTACTTAATGTCACAGACAGTGCAGAAAGGAGAAACTAATTGTGATGAAAATCAGACCATTTCACACCAAAGTTCTGTTAAAAGTTGTTTCTACCCAGAATCACAGGCCCAAAGATTTCTGTTTATCTAGTAAGCGTGCCTTTCTCACTTACAATAAGGAAAGGGAGGCTGTCATATGCATGTGTCGCGGAGAAAGAAATCTGGAAATGTTGCTTCCAAATGAGCAACTTCTAAAGGAGGCAAGAAAACAAGCAGTCCAGGTGATACTTTGGGCTGTGTCCATATTTAAGGAATGCCCGATCATCTAAATGTTTTTTGTTTCATTTTTTTCATTTTTTAATCATTTTTATTTTGTTTTTTTTACCATGCCACATAACACATCTTCTCACACAAGAAGTTGATGCCCTGCCCATCTAGAGACAAAAACATCTAGAATACAATGTGAAAACTAAGTAAATGAAACAAATTCCTAGTAATTCCTCAAGATCAGAAGAGGAAGTAGAGGCAATATACCATATTGGATCCTTGCACAGGGATAATTTGCTGGCATATTCATGGAGGCCAAATACTGAGGAACTATTTTCTTTATCACATGGGAACTTCCACTTTTGCCTGAAGGAATCGTGAACTCCATAGGTTTGATGCTGCCGCTGATAATAACATAAGAATGTAAATGAGGCAAATAGTATCAAATTAAGCTACTTGATTCTGGAAGAAAGATAACCCCACTGCCCACCCCCACCCCCCCCGCCCGCTGCCCCAAAAAAACCCTTCAGTTTGGTTTGAGAAGCGTGTGGGAAGTCTAACAGAAAGTCCTTCCACCTTCACCATTGTACTGCTCTTTTGTCCCCATTCCACCTCATTCCACAAAAAGTCTATCTCCATTACACCAGATTTCTCTTTTAGACTCCTCCCGTGCTAAAGACCAACTCCCATGTCTAGATCCCCATTGTTTTATTCCTTTGTCTAGCCTGTTTAAAATAAATGATAGTGAGTTATGTAATCCATTTCCATCATCAACCATAACAAACAAAAAATTGGGTATTTTCCCAGCAGTTTTCAAGCTTTTTACCCCCCTTCTCCTTATTGTGCTCTGGTGTTTTTTATTATTAATAGGAAAATTATTCAAAAGAAGAAAAGCTTATTTTAGTTAATAATACATTGAGGAGCCAATTTTTGGTTTTAGCCTCCAGAGTAATGAGCAAATCTGAACTGGCCTAGCTCCAGTCAGACCAAAACAAAGCCACAGGAGTGAACAACTTATTAGAAAGGGAGTGGTTATTGCCCAAAATGAAGATTTGTTTGGAGAGCAGCAATTCAAAGAAGTGAGATATAAGAAGGTAGAACTTTATTACACTGATGTAGGCAAATAATCCCAGTCTTAATTTTAGTTATAAGAAGAAAAATTTCTACAATAAGGCATGTACTTCACAAAATAAGGCCAACATAGTCAAAGAACAGACTTTAGAACTACAGTGTCAGAAATGATATATTATCTATACACTAGTAACCAGATTTTATAGATGCCAATACTGCAGCTATTCCAAGTGCCATCCTAGAAGGTAAGTAGAACTGACCTGGTTTAGCCCTGCCCTGGCTGAGGGCACTGTTCTGAGAACCATTACTACTTCTTATTTTTACTAGCATCCAAATGCACTGGGTGTCCCAAAGGCAGCTAGTCTGTGACAGAGCTAAAACCCAAACCCAGGCACTCTGATTTCAATGTTCACTAGCTTGGTAACTTCTCAGTGTTACAATTTCTTCAACTGTTAAATGAAAATGGTAATATTAGCTCCCTAAATGGATTATTATAAGATTATAAGAATTAAATCATTTAAAATACACAAAGTACTCAGGATACATTGTAAGTACTTGATAAATATCAACTACTAGTTTTTTCCCAAAACAAACTAAGACCCTCCGAAAAATGCTTTATTGCAATCAGGATACAGTCTTAGATTCCCAGAAAGTTCTACTGGATCCAAGATGAATTCCATTACCTGAATGGCTTGAAACAAATGTAGGAGAAAAGGTCTGTTCTGCCAGCTTCCACCCTATTGCCCAAATCTTCTATTCCAAAGTGAAGAATTGGAATAGGTTTAATAAGAAACAGAAGAAAGCTCAAAAGACACAGTGTAATTATCTAGGACAAGATTATTTTTCATAGTTGACATTAAAAGTTGGCCTCTAGAAATGTGACTCAATTTTGTGATTTCAAATTTGACCAACCCATAGATAGAGGAAGACAGTAAGGAAGCTAGGAGCAACAACTTCGTTTTATGACTGACAATGACAATACCATTCACACAGCATCCAAACGAGAAATCAAAGACTAAGGAGTCTTCAATTCCTCATTTCCTCTCACTTGCCAAAAGCAAATGATACTTAATGTTTCTCTGCCTGTGCAACCAATATAGTATCCATTTCCTGAACTTCCGAATAGTCATCCTGGAAGTAATCTCTTTATTCCACAATCCTACTCCTAGAGTGACAGTACAGTTAATGTGTCTGACTGCAAAAATAGCCACAGTACTTTGCAGTGCAGTTCCATCCATCAAGAGACAGAGTCAGCTGGGCGTGGAGGCTCACACCAGTAATCCGCACTTTGGGAGGCTGAGGAGGGCGGATCACAAGGTCAGGAGATCAAGACCATCCTGGCTCACATGGCGAAACCCCATCTCTACCAAAAATACAAAAAATTAGCCGGGTGTGGTGGCATGTGCCTGTAATCCCAGCTACTTGGGAGGCTAAAGCAGGAGAATTGCTTGAACCTGGGAGGCAGAGGTTGCAGTGAGCCAAGATTGCGCCACTGCACTCCAGCCTGGGCAACAGAGCAAGACTCCATCTCAAAAAAAAAAAAAAAAAGAGAGAGAGAGAGTCCATTTCTTCACTCACTCAGGGATCACCACGTTGGGAGTAGCCTAGCTAATTCCTCTGGCTAATAGACAGCAACAGAAGTGACATTGTGAGTTCCAAGACTAGGCCTCAAAAAACCCTACAGCCCCTGCTCTTGCTGTTCTTAGAACCTAGTGCCTGCCATATAAAAACCCTAGGCTAGCCTGCTGCATAATGAAGGATTTGTGGCCTAGCAACCCTGACACCCTGACAGGGTCCAGTTATCTTAGAAGCTTCAGCTGCCAACTTAACCTACCAGCTGGCTACACACATAGGAGAGAACCTAGCAGGATTAGCTGAACTGGTCCAGACAAAAAGAATTGGCCAACTGATGCACAGAAAAACTAAATAAATAGTGATTGCTTTAAGCCACTAACTTTTCAAGTAGTTTGCTATTCAGCAAAAAAGATTCCATTTAATACAGATTTCATTAAATCTTTTAAAAATTGCAGGTAAAACTATCATTTAACATAGAAGCAACATTCATAAAAAAGAAATTATAGGAAATAAAGATCAATAGAACACTTTTATAATTAAGAGATTTTAATTTCCACTTCCCAGTCCATGAAAGCTACATGGGAAAAAATATGTGAGGATATAAAATATCTAAATAATATAATTCGAAAGTAGACTTGATTAATATTTATTGAATTCTGCCTTAAAAATAGAGAATACCCTTTTGAAGGCAATAAAAGCAGAAATTAAATACAAAACCAAATAACAGAAAGGTCTTCTACCTGGAAATTTAAAACTAGTAAGCAAAATTTCCAGAAAGTAATAATAACAACACTATTATAAAGTCTGTAAAATGCAGCTGAAACACTGTTTAGAAACAAATGTTGGCATTTAATTTATATCACCAAGATGGCTAACTAGACTCAATCAGGAGGAACATCTTCCACCAAGAGACCAGAACATCAGAAAGACTGGTGCGCTCCTAGCAGATCCTCAGAGGGAAAGCACTGAGGGTGAATGGAGGGAAGACACAGATGCTGGGTTGAAAGGGGAGGGAGCTACCATGCACTGGAATTTGTTCCTGGCCCACAGTGACTCCTGGGGAGGAGGTAAGTTGAACTGGCAAGAGCAACCGCTCTCACTGTAGTCCTCTGGCATCCTGGCAGGAGGAAACCCTTGGCCACCACAGACACTTGAGTTGTCAGGGAGAACTGCTTAGACAAGTGGTAGGGGCAGAACTCCAGCTGGTGCAGAGCCCAGAGGGTCTGGTGTGGGAGCGGCTACAGTGGAGCACAGCCAGGGACACCCATTCCCCTAGGCTGGACTTGTGCCCACAGGAGACTTTTAATCTTAGGGGAAAAGTTAAAGATTAACTCTGCAGGATGGTACTGCCTGCAAGATGGGGCCAGTCAGACCTGAGCACCCCTCAGTCTGCTGTCATCTCCCGGGGCCCCAGCTTGGCCATGCCTGCTTGCGGTGCAGCCTTCGGGTACCTCCCGGGGGGCCCACATCATAGCATCTGTGCTGGCAGACCACACCTGACTGGTAGAGTGTACCAGCAGAGAAGCCCCCATAGACGCACACCAGCCCACCCACGCCCTCCGTGTACTGCAGCCTCCCACTTGCCACTTTGCCTGCACACACTCGACCATGGCCAACCCCAACATCACTTGGCCAGCACGGCTGTGAACCGGTGGACCTTACCTTTCCTTCCCCACCAGTGCATGTGTGCACGTGCACCCAACCATGTCACTGCTGCCAGTGTGAGTACACTCTGCCCCTCTCCCCTTGCCACACTGCCATTGTTGTCAGTGTTGGCAGGCAGGGAACCCACCAGCCCCACCCCCACTAGCCGCTCCCTACCCCCGCCGCCCCACCAGCACCCTGCCCCTGTGCTAACACTGCTGCCAGCGCAAAACTAGGCAAAAAGAACAGGAAAGCCGCCCTGGCTCTGAGCAGTCACTGCCACAGACCCGAATGTGCACATAGGACACACACTGTCCTGCTCCCACTAGCGCCCTGCCTCCATCCTAACACCACCATCAGCAAGAACGCACACACAGTTGCTGGCGAAAGGGAGGGCACCACCCCAACCTGCTGCTAATGTGACCACTGTGAACACCCACATGAAAGCCAGTATCCCAGCACATGCTAGAACCTTGCCACAGCTGATGAGTGTGCAGTCCACTGCACTGCCCTTGCCACTGCTGCTGGAATATGTGAATGAGGACAGATGCCACTGCCACTGCCACTGCCCTATGAAGTGCTTTGGCTGGCACCCCACATTGAAGTGTTGTGACCAGCAGTCTGGGAGCATCTGGGCCCCTCCAACACAGCAGGTTTCTAACCTTAAGGAGCCATAGAACAAAGCTCGGCTTGATATCAGTCCCCCAGGTTTAAAGAATGCAGCCTAGGAGTCCTGAGCTGAGCCTTGGTCCACCAAAATCTTCCAATAACAGAGCCAGTCGACTGAGTTCACCTTATACCACAAACCCCCAAGGTCATCAAATAGAATTTAAAAAAGAACATCCAAAGGACAGCAACTTCAAAGATTGAAGGAATATTAGCCCACAAAGATGAGAAAGAACCAGCACAAGAACTGTGACAACTCAAAAAACCAGAGTGCCTTCTTTCCTCCAAACAACTTCACTAGTATTCCAGCAAAGATTCTTAACCAGGCTGAGATGGCTGAAACGATAACAATGGAATCAAGAATGTGGAATATGGTTGGGAATGAAGATCATGTGGTTGGGAATGAAGAAAATGTTGAAACCCAATGTAAGGAAGCTAAGAATCCTAATAAAGTGATACAGGAGCTGACAGAAAAAAAACAGCCAGTAGAGAAAAGAATGTAACTGACCTGATAGAGCTGAAAAACATACTATAAGAACTTCATAATGCAATCAGAAGTATTAACAGAATGATAGACCAAGATGAGGAAACAGTCTCAGAGACTAAAGACTGGCTTTCTGAAATAAGGCAGTCAGACAAAAATAAAAAGAACAGAATGAAAAGGGATAAACAGAACCTCTGAGAAATATGGGATTATGTAAAGAGACCAAATTTATGACTCATTGGTATCCCTGAAAGAGATGAGGAGAATGGATGCAACTTGAAAAACATATTTCAGTATATTATCCATGAGAATTTCCCCAACATAGCTAGTGTGGCAAATATTCAAGTTCAGAAAATTCAGAGAACTCTCACAAAATACTTCACAAGAAGATCATCATGAAGACATATAATCGTCAGAATCTCCAAGTTTGAAATGAAAGAAAAAATGTTAAAGGCATCAAGAGAGAAAGAACAAGTCACATACAAAGGGAAGCCTATCAGGCTAACAGTAGACCTCTCAGCAGAAACCCTACAAGTCAGAAAAGATTGGGGGCCTATATTCAACATTCTTAAAGAAAAGAAATTCCAACCACAAATTTCATATCCTGCCAGACTAAGCTTCATAAGCAAAGGAGAAATAAAATCTATTTCAGATGAGCAAATTCTGAAGGAATTTGTTACCACCAGACCTGCCTTACAAGAGCTCCTGAAAGAAGTGCAAAATATGAAAAGGAAAGACCATTACCAGCCAAAAACACACAAATACACAGACCATTGACACTATAAAACAACCACACAAACAATATGACATAATAACCAGCTAATGACACAATAACAGGATCAAATCCACACGTATCAATACTAACCTTGAAAGTAAATGGCATAAATATCCCGATTAAAAGGCACAGAGTGGCAAGCTGGATAAAGAAGCAATGCCCAATTGTATGTTGTCTTCAAGAGACCCATTTCACATAGGCTCAAAATAAAGGGATGGAGAAAAATTACCAATCAAGAGGAAAACAGAAAAATAAAAAAGGGGTGCAATCCTAATTCCAGACAAAACAGACTTTAAATCAACAAATATCAAAAAAGACAAAGAAGGAGATTACAAATGGTAAAGGTTTCAATTCAACAAGAAGACCTAACCATCCTAAATATATATGCACCCAACACAGAAGCACCCAGATTCATGAAGCAAGTTCTTAGAGACCTTCAAAGAGACTTGGACTCTCACACAATAATAGTGAGAGACTTCAACACCCCACTGACAGTATTAGACAGATCACTGAGTCAGAAAATTAACAAAGATATTCAGGACCTGAACTTAACACTGGACCAAATTGATCTAATAGACATCTACAGAGCTCTTCACCCAAAAACAACAGAATATACATTATTCTCATCACAACATGGTACATACCAAAATCAACCACACAATCAGACAAAAAACAATCCTCAGCAAATGCAAAAGAACCAAGATCATAACAACCAGTCTTTCAGACCACAGGGCAATAAAAACAGCATTCAAGCCTAAAAAAGTAGCTCAAAACCATACAATTACATGGAAATTTAAAAACCTGTTCCTGAGTGATTTTTGGATAAATAATGAGATTAAGGCAGGAAACAAGAATTCCTTTGAAACTAATGAGAACAAAGATACAACATACCAAAATTTCTGTGACACAGCTAAGGAAGTGTTAAAAGAAAAATTTATGGCATTAAATGGCTACATCAAAAAGAAAGATCTCAAGTTAACAACCTAATATTACAACTAAAAGAACCAGAGAAGCAAGAGCAAACCAACCCCAAAGCCAGCAGAAGACAAGGAATAACCAAAATCAGAATTTAGCCAAAGGACACTGAGACATGAAAAATCCATTCAAAAGAACAACAAAGCCAGGAGTTGGTTTTTGGAAAAAAATTAATAAGATAGATAAACTGCTAGCTATACTAATAAAGAAGGAAAGAGAGAAGATCAAAATAAACACAATTAGAAATGACAAAGGAGATAATACCACTAACCACACAGAAATACAACCAACCATGAGAGAATATTATGAACACTTCTGTGCACACAAACTACAAAATCTAGAGGAAACAGATAAACTTCTGGACACATAAACTGTCCCAAGACCGAACCAGGAAGACTGAACAGACCAATAATGAACTCCAAAATTGAATCAGTAATAAATAGCCTACCAACCAAAAAAAGCCCAGGACCAGATGGATTCACAGCTGAATTTTACCAGATGTACAAAAGAGCTGGTACCATTTCTACTGAAACTATTCCAAAAAATTGAGAAGGGACCCCTCCACAACACATTCTATAAGGCCATCATCATTCTGCTACAAAAGCCTGACAGAAACACAACCAAAAAAGAAAACTGAAAGGCCAAAATCCTTGATGAACTTTGATGCAAAAATCCTCAACATAATACTAGCAAACTGAATTCAGCAACACATCAAAAATCTAATCCACCTTGTTGATCTTTTGAATGGATTTTTTGTGTCTCAGTGCCCTTTGGCTAAACTCTGATTTTGGTTATTCCTTGTCTTCTGCTGGCTTTGGGGTTGGTTTGCTCTTGCTTTTCTGGTTCTTTTAGTGGTGATATTAGGTTGTTAACTTGTTAAAAGGAATAAAGCTAATCAAGTAGGCTTTATTCCTGGGATGCAAGGTTGGTGCAACATACACAAATCAATTAATGTGATTTGTCATATAAACAGAACTAACAACAAAAACCACATGATTATCTCAAAAGATGCAGAAAAGGCTTTCAATAAAATTCAATATCCTGTCATGTTAAAAAAACTCTCAATAAACTAGGTATTGAAAGGACATGCCTCAAAATAATAAGAACCATATATGACAAACCCACAGCCAACATCATACTGAATGAGCAAAACCTGGAAGCATTCCCTTGAAAAATCGGCACAAGACAAAGATGCCCTCTCTCACCACTCCTATTCCTATGGTGTTGGAAGTCCTGGCCAGAACAATCAGACAAGATAAAGAAATAAAGGGCATCCAAATATGAAGGGAGGAAGTCAAGCTATCACTGTTTCCAGATGACATGATTCTATACCTAGAAAACTCCAAAGTCTCAGACCAAAAGCTCCTAAAGCTGATAAACAACTTCAGCAAAGTCTCAGAACACAAAATCAATGTACAAAAATCACTAGCATTCATATACACCAACAACAGTCAAACTGAGAGCCAAGTCAGGAATGCAATCTCATTCACAATTGCTACAAAGAGAATAAAATATCTAGGAATACAGCTAACTAAGGAGGTGAAAGATCTCTACAATGAGAACTACAAACTCAAGGAAATCAGAGGTGACACAAATAAATGGAAAAACATTCCATGCGCATGGATAGGAACAATCAATATTATTAAAATGTCCATGCTGCCCAAAGCAATTTACATATTCAATACTATTCCTATGAAACTACCAATGACACTCTTCACAGAACCAGAAAAAAAAAAACTATTCTAAAATTCATGTAGACCCAAAAAAGGGCCTGAATAGCCAAGGCTATCCTAAAAAAAAAGAACAAAGCAGGAGGCATCATGTTACCTGACTTCAAACTATACTACAGGACTACAGTAACCAAAACAGCATGGCAGTGGTACAAAAATAGACACAGAGGCCAACGGAACACAACAGAGAGCCCAGAAATAAGGCTGTACACCTACAATCATCTGATCTGTAACAAAGCTGAAAAAATCAAGCAATGAGGAAAGGACTCCCTATTCAATAAACAATGCTGGGATAACTGGCTAGCCACATGCAGAAGATTGAAACTGAACCCCTTCCATACAACATATACAAAAATCAACTCAAGATGGGTTAAAGGCTTAAATGTAAAACCCAAAACTGTAAAAACCCTGGAAGACAACCTAGGCAATGCCATTCTAGACATAGGAATGGGCAAAGATTTCACAATGAAGACATCAAAAACATTTGCAACAAAAGCAAAAATTGACAAATGGGATCTAATTAAACTAAAGAGCTTCTGCACGGCAAAAGGAACTATCAACAGAATAAACAGACCACCTACAGAATTGGAGAAAGTATTTGCAAACTGTGCATCTGACAAAGGTCTAATATTCAGCATCTATCAAGAACTTACACAAATTTAGATTTTAAAAAATAACTTCATTAAAAAGTGGGCAAAGAACATAAACAGGCACTTTTCAAAAAAAAAAAAAAAATACATGCAGCCAATAAGCATAGGAAAAAAGCTCGGCTGGGCACAGTGGCTCATGCCTGTAATCCCAACAGTTTGGGAGCCCAAGGCTAGCAGATTTCTTGAGTCCATGAGTTCACTGTCAGCCTGGGCAACATGGTGAAACCTCATCTCCACAAAAATATACAAAAATTAGCTAGGTGCAGTGGCACGCACCTATAGTCCCAGCCACTGGGGAGGCTGAGGAGGGAGGACTGCTTGAGTTTGGGAGGCAGAAGTTACAATCAAGAGATCGCACCGGCCGGGCATGGTGGCTCAAGCCTCTAATCCCAACACTTTGGCAGGCCGAGGCAGGTGGATCATGAGGTCAGGAGATCGAGACCATCCTGGCTAACACAGTGAAATCTCGTCTCTACTAAAAATACAAAAAAAAAAAAAAATTAGCCAGGCGTGGTGGCAGGTGCCTGTAGTCCCAACTACTCAGGAAGCTGAGGCAGGAGAATGGCATGAACCCGGGAGGCAGAGCCTGTAGTGAGCTGAGATCGTGCCACTGCACTCCAACCTAGGCAACAGAGCAAGACTCCTTCTCAAAAACAAGAGATCACACCACTGCCCTGCAGCCTGGGCAACAGAACAAAACCATGTCTCTCAAATAAAAAGGAAAGAAAAGAAAGCTCAATATCAATATCACTGGTCATTAAAGAAATGCAAATCAAAACCACAATGAGATACCATCTCACACCAGTCAGAATGGCTATTACTAAAATGTCAAAAAATAACAGATCCTGGTGAGGTTGCAGAGAAAAGAGAACACTTATACACTGTTGATGGGAGTGTAAATTAGTTTAACCATTGTGGAAAGCAGTGTGGCAATTCCTCAAAAACCTAAAAACAGAACTGTCATTTAACCCAGCAATCCCATTACTGGGAATATACCCAAAGAAATAGAAATTATTCTATCATAAAGACACATGCATCCTTATGTTCATTGCAGCACTATTCACAATAGCAAAGACATGGAATCAACCTAAATGCCCATCAAAGGTAGACTGAATAAAGAAAAATGTGGTACATGTACACCATGGAATACTACATAGTCATAAAAACGAAAAAGATCATGTCCTTTGCAAGGACATAGAGGGGACTGGAAACCATTATCCTCAGCAAACTAATGCAGAAACAGAAAACCAAATATAACATAGTCTTACTTATAAGTGGGAGTTAAATGATGAGAACACATGGACACAAAGAGGAACAACAGACACTAAGGACTATCAGAGAGTGGAGTGTGGGAGGAGGGAGAAGATCAGAAAAAATAACTATTGGGTACTAGGCTTAGTAGCTGGTGACAAAGTAATCTGTACAACAAACCCCATGACATGAGTTTATGATACAACAAACCTGCATATGTACTCCTGAACCTAAAATAAAAGTTTAAAACAATTAATTTAATTAAGCGAATGGATAACCTCTGGTATAGCTATATAATTGCATACTACTCAGCAATATTAAGGAGCAAATAATTGATATCAACAACAAGAATGTATCTCAAAATCCATATGTCAAGTAAAAGAGGCCAGATGAAAAAGAGTACAGACTGTATGATTACAATGATACAGAATTCTAGAAAGTGCAAACTGACTGATAGGGGCAAGAAGTATATCAGTGGTTATCTGGGGATGGGGATGGAGAAAGGATGGATTTCAACAGGGTGATGAAAATTAAATGTCATCTTGATTTTGGTAATGGTCTCACAAATATATGTAGATATATGTTAAAACTCATAAGACTATACTTTTAAAAAAGTCAATGAAAAATAATTGAAATATTTAAAATATGACTCAAAAATTGAGAAAAAGAATATCAAAATAAACCAATAGAAAACAAAAGGAATTTTTTTAAAAAAAGGAAAATTTATTCTCATTTAGAAAACAGAAAAAATTGTAAAATTAAATAAATAATCTTATAAGTAAAATAAATAAACCACTAGCAAAACTAATCAGGGAAAAAAGATGAAGTGAAAATACTTTAAATAAAATTATTATAAAAGCTGGCAAAGGAGAGAGGAAACAGAGGAAATTTTTAAAGACTCATAATAAATTACTTTCCTTAACAACAACCAAATAAATTTTAAAACTTGGACGAAACAAATAATTTTCTAAGCATTAGCTACCAAAACTGAAGGGAAAAAAAAACCTAAACAGAGTAATATCAATAGAAGAAATGAAGATAAAAGTTAAGTCCCCCAACTCCCAAATAAACCTCCAGGCTGAAATGGTTTCAGAATACTATTTTTCTATTTTTATTTTTATTGTTTTGAGATGGAGTTTTGCTCTTGTTGCCCAGGCTGGAGTGTAGTGGTGTGATCTCGGTTCACCACAACCTCCGCCTCCCAGGTTCAAGCAGTTCTCCTGCCTCAGCCTCCCAAGTTGCTGGGATTACAGACATGCACCACCACGCCTGGCTAATTTTGTATTTTTAGTAGAGACGGTTTCTCCATGTTGGTCAGGATGGTCTCAAACTCCCAACCTCAGGTGATCCGCCCACCTCAGCCTCCCAAAGTGCTGTGATTACAGGCGTGAGCCACCGCATCCGGCCTTCAGAATACTTTTAACAAATTTTTACATTTAAAATTTGTAAAGATAAATATCTCTAATTGCATCTATACTGTTTCATGGCATTAAAAAGGAAAAAAAATCCTTAAAAAATACCTATGTGTTATATTAGCAGTACATTTAAAACAGTACATTAGAAAAAATGATCCACTAAGACCAAGTGGGGTTTATTCCAATAATGCAAGAATAATTCAGGATTATTAATGTAATTCACCTACTATAATTCATCATATGCATATATCTGAGGAGAAAAAATCATATAATCATCTCCCTGGATGCTAAAAAGACAAAATTCAAAATCATTCCTAATTTTAATAATGAATTATGTAAGTATAGATAAGAAATTTGTTTTGCCCAAAGTCAGCATTATGCATAACTGAGGAATTCCCACTAAGGACAAGAGGAGAAGAAAAATGATCACTATGCCTACTATGATTTATCATCGTACTGGAGTTAGCTGCCAAGGCAATTGAATATAAGAACAAAATTTGAAGATAAAAAATTAGGAAAGAAGACAGTAAATTTTCACTCTTTGCAGATGATATGATTCTATACCTTGGAATATAAGAGCATCAAATAAAAAACTATTACAAACAGTAAGAGAATTGAGTAAATTAGCAGGGTAAAAAATTATTATATAGGAATCAGTGGTTTTCACGTACACAAAAGCCAACAAATTAAAAGATATAATGGGATAAAAGACCCCATTAGCAATTAGCAACATATATATGTGTGTGTGTGTGTGTGTGTGTATATACACATTCGTGTTTGTGTGTGTGTGGATGGGGTCTTGCTACATTAATAAATGTAGCAAGAAATTTATTAAATCAATGGAATAATGCACCTTTAAGGGGCACAGATGGACAGGTCTTGAAGAGAAAGACTCCAAATCATAAAGATGTTTATTATTTTTAATTTATATATATATATATATAATACAACAATGAAAAATACAAATAGTTTTTTATAGATAAGCAGATTCCAAAGTATATGGACAAATATGCACATAGAATCAGTGAGAAACCACTGAAAAAGAAGAGCAATGAGCATGCATTAGCCCAACAAATACTGAAACATATTAAAACACCACCATAATTTAAAGAGTATGGTGCTAGTATACAAATAACAGACCAAAAACAAAATAGAAAAGTAAGTCCACAGGTACACCCAAATAATTATGTAATTTTAATTTATGACAAAATGTTATCATAAACCAGTGGTAAAAAGACAAAGTATTCAACAGATGATTTTAAGACAACTAGGTATGCATCTGAAAAAAAAAAAAATCAGGTTATATCAATATCTCAAATCATGTTCCAAGAAAAATGTCCAAGAGATGAAATAATTAAATGTAAAAAAAATGAAACTCTCAAAGTAACAGAAGAAAACATAGAAAAATTATTTTACGGTATGGGTGTGCATAGAGCCTAAGAACAACTCAAAATGCCAGAGATCATAAAAGCAAATACTGGTGAATGTAAATGATCAGTCCAGTCCCCGGGTTCCACACTCCCTCGACCTCCCCTCCTCCCAGTATCTTGTCTAACACCCTGCTTTGGCTATTCACTCTATAGGTACCTCCACCTTTCCAATAATTACAATTTGTAATTATTGGAATTATTGTAATTTCCAATATTTGTAATCTCCAAAATAATTGTAATTTCCAATAATTACAACCTCTGCATAATCTCAATTCCAAGAACCTACTCTCTGGGCAGCAGTGAACCTAGCAGCTTTATTATAACCATCCTTAGAACCCTTCAGGCCCTACAGACTACTGATTGTACTGCCTGTTCATTGACCCTTGCCTCTCATAGCTTCACTGAACTTAACCACTTAAAATCTGGGATTGAAACTAGGCCTCATAAAACTTAAAAACTAGGCCTCATATAGAAAAAATTAACACCAGGTGTTTCTGGATAGGGTCCCACCCTGCCTCGATAAGGACCCACCCTGATAGGGTCCCACCCTGCCAATTCCGGGAAACAACCTCATGGGGTCCCACCCTGCCAATTCCGGGGGTCCCACCCTGCCTCGAAGTTCCCGGAATCAACAACTCCAGGAAAAAACCTCATAAGGTCCTGCTCTAACCAATTAGCATAAGACACCTTGCTCAGGCCATAGCTAGACCCAATCATTTTGCGCCTTAAGCTTTGTTTGAATTTCGCGCCATAAGCTGTGTTTGAACTTGTGTTTGCCTATATAAACAGCCTGTAACAAGCAGTCGGGGTCCCAGGGCCAACTTAGAGCTTGGGACCCTAGCGCACTAGTAATAAATAACTCTCTGCTGTGAATCTCGTGTCGGTGATCCTTCGCGGCGACCCCTGCCCAGGAGGGAATTGACAGTTCGGTTCCAACAGGATCAATCATTATACTCTCTCTCTCAAATAAGCCCTCAAACCCCTTGCCCTCTCTTTCTTCATCACACTTTGAACACATGTTACAGTGGTTAAATCTAGCTGCTTGCCTGTTCCACACTTGAACCAGGGAAGCTGAACCTGGCTCAGAAAACCATATAACCATGCTAAATGTTCTCACTTTAATTCATGACTCATGATCACTAAGTTCTAGTAAGCAATGATGCTCGTCAATGATAAGATTAACCTATTCCATTTGATCTTCCACTCTCCAAGACAGCTATTCTATTCCTTCTCCTTTCTCCTCAAGCTTCCAACTCCTTCTCTACTACTGTCCCTCTCAGCTGATGCCTTTGCTTCTATTTCACTGAGAAGACAGAAAAAATAAAAAGAGAACTTTGACAATCTTCTTACATAAATACCTACCTTCATTTATCCCCATATCCTCTACTCTTTTCCCTATTCCTATGTATAAGCTGTCTATGCTCCTAATGCCAGCCCTTAACTAGGGCTATGGATTAGAGTCCATGATTCCTTATTCAGTAATTCTTCCTTTTCAGCAGCACCATCTGTTCCCCTCTATCTTAGTCTCTCCCAGCAATGTGTAAATCTGCTGTCATTTGTCCTGAAAGTCTCCTCTCTATAGCCAACTCCCTTGGAGATGTCACTCAGTCTCCTGCCCACAAATACATAGTGATGATTCACAAATGTATGTGTCTCTAGATCAGAATCCTCCCCTGCAAACCAGACCCTGGCTTCCTATTTAACATTTTTACTTGGATATCTAATCAGCACCTCAAATTTAACATGTACAAAACTGTTCCTATTTTTCCCCTACCCCGTTAAGATTGTTAGTCTATCCTTCCAGTTATCAGGCAAATAAATTTAGAGTTATCCTTGATCTGTCCTCCACAACTGGAATCCAATCCATCAGCAAATCTTGTGAGCTCTAACTTCACCATATCTGTGCTGCACTCCTTCTCATTGCCCAACTATTACCACTCCAGTCTAGGCCACCATTAGCTCCCACCGTTGGCTCTCAATTACTGTGGTAGCCTGTTAACTGATCTTCACACATCTACCTTTGTGCCCTTCAGTTTTTTTCTCCACAGAGTAAATCTGTTAAAATCTAAGCCAAATCAGATCACTTTTCCCTAAAACCCTCCAAAGCTATGGTTCCCAAACTGTGTCCCAATGAACCCTGGGGCCCTGCAGTGAACTTTTGAGATGTCTTAAAATTTTCAGAGAGAAATCCAGAGATATTCAATATCCTTTGGATACAAGGTGAGCTAGATCACATTACATTTTTTTATGATGTCATATCTTTGCAAAGCATATTTTAAGCATGATTTAAGCATAGTTTGCTCTGATAAAAAGCACGTCCCACTGAAAAAAACAATGTGGAACAGAAAATGAGTATGGCAGTATCCAATCTGATTCCAAAGTTTGAGAGTCTGTGCTATAAGCAAGGGATGCAGACATCATATTAATAAATAATTGTGATTAGTTAAGAATGAAATTAAAATGTTCTACTCTTTCAATTTATGTGTTTTTTAAAAATAGCTACTAAGTTGTTAGGACAAATAAATACCAAGGTCTCTGCTCATAACTATTTAATAAATGACACTGTTAGGTCTCTCTTTTGGCCTAGAAGTATGATGAAAAATTCCAAACTAAGCGGCCCTAAATTGACTTAAAAAAAAAAAAAAGAACTGAAAATTATCAGTGTGCCTGAGGCAGGGAAGAGTGACTGACAAGCAGTTTGGAGGGGCAGCAGGGGCCAGATCTTGCAGAATAGCAGAGCATCAGAAGCCATAGTGGGGAATTTTAATGCTATGCTAAGAGCAACTGGAGGCTTGAAGTTATTTTAAGCAGATGAGTAACTTGACCAGACTTACAATTTTAAATGATCAAGCTGCTCCATGGAGACAGTGTTGGGGAAAGATGAGAAGCAGAAGTGGAGAACCTATCCGGCTATCATCTAGTCCAAAGAACCTGGTGGCTTGAACTTGGTGGGGCAGTGGAGGTGGAAGTGAAGGGAGACCAGCAGTACTTTGTAGGTAACATTTACAAGGCTTGGTGAGGGATTGAATGAAAGGGGTAAGGGAAGCAGAAGTATCAAGAATGACTCCTAAACTTCTGGCTTGAGCAAGTAGGTACCCCTACCTGAAATAAAGATAGGGAGGAACTAGTTTCAGGCAGAATAGCATGGCTTAGGGTTTTTTTGTTTGCTTGCTTGTTTTTATTTATTTTTGGAGAGGAGTCTCACTCCAGGCTGGAGTGCAAGTGGTGCTATCTCAGCTCACTGCAACCTCCACCTCCTGGGTTTAAGCAATTCTCCTGCCTCAGCCGCCCAAGTAACTGGGACTACAGGCCACACACTACCACGCCCAGCTAACTTTCTGTATTTTAGTAGAGATGTGGTTTCACTGTGTTGCCCAGACTGGTCTCGAACTCCTGAGCTCAGGCAATCTACCCCCACTCGGCCTCCCAAAGTGCCAGGATTACAGGCATGAGCCACCACACCCGGCTGACAGCTTAGGTTTAGATGTTTTAAATTTAAGATACTTACAATTAAATTTAAAAGATGGTATCTTAAATTGTAAGATACTTACAATTTAAGATGACAGTAGGCAGGTATTTAGGTTTGAATATGAAATTAATATCCCTTTCCCTAAATATGGTATGATTGTCCATTCCCCCTCAGTCTTTGTCTTACAGAGTTATTCTTATCTCTAGCAATACTCTTAGCATATACAATCTCATCCAGGCCCAACTCAAATGCATCCTGCCAAGACAGACAGCACATTAGGGGCTCCATCTGGAAGTGTGCACAAAATGTAGTTTTGCTATTATAAAACCAGCATTCAGGGTGTCTAGATGGATGCAGGCACAACCATATGTTTTTCAGTTTCCACACTATTCCTTGAAAACAAACTTGCTTCACCGGGCTGTTGACAGCCTTCCTAGCCCCTTCCAATTGCTCCTCCCTTAGGGTTCCACATTTTTCTTATTTCAATTGCTATTGCTTAGGGTCTTACAGAAAACTAAGCAAACCACTAAAATATGACCCTACTCCCCAATGACTTTGAATTTTACTGCAGCCTGGATCCCTCTGCTATAATGCTACAACTTATCAAGTCACCATGAATTGAAGTAGCTTAAATTAAACCAGAATTTGACACTCCCCTATTGGCACTGTATTTTGGACTGTCTGCCACCTATGAGAGAGAGTTTTTTCTACTTTGACTAATCATTCCACACTTTGGGGTTCTAGCATGCCTCACCCAAGCCTGTTTCGTTGATAAAAGTCTCCAGGTCTTTTCTCTTTCCTTCTGGAAACCCAGATTTGTCCTTTAAAATCCCACTCAAGTACCAGCAGCACCTTCATTTATTCTCTCTTGGGATGGTATTGTTAAATATATTAGAACTAAATATTTCCTCCACGTTGCCTTTAGTTGTTCCATAGCATTTCTCCTGATATAGCAGGGTACGTACATATTTACGGATTTTTTTCCCTTTATGCTAGATATTTCAGTAATTTGGCCTCTACTAAATAAATCCCACCATCATGTAGTCATTTGTATTGATTTGTGCTTATACACAGCCAATTCTATTTGTATAAATGACTACAATACACAGAAATTTTGATTACTATTATAATTACTGAATTGCTTTCTTGTAATCATGGTAGTAACCATTTTAAGGTTGATGTTCCAATTTCTACATATGTTTAGTTTCTCTGTATATGTCTTATGCTTATTTCTATTAAATTGGACAGTTTCTATTAAATTAGACAGCTTCTCTCTAAAGCTACCTATGTTTTACACTTATTTCTATTAAATTAGATGTATGCTTATTAGACAGTTCAATAAAGCAGAGGAACAACCTCTGCTTTATTAAAACTTTCCATAGCAGAATGTACTTTCCTGCAGCAAGAATCCTTTGATCTACTTTGGGTACATTCCAGTATATTGTGTAGCACCTCTGTTAAAATGCTCTTTTTATTTTTGGAGACAGGGTCTCACTCTGTCATCCAAGCTGGAGTGCAGTGGTGTGATCATAGCTCACTGCAGCCTAGAACTCCCAGGCTCAAGCAGCAATCCTCATATATCAGCCTCTGAGTAGCTGGTACCACAAGTGCACAACACCACATCCTGCTAACTTTTTTAAATTTTTTAATAAAGATGGGGTCTTCCTATGTTCCTAAGGCTGGTCTCAAATTCCTAGGCTCAAGCAATCCTTCTACCTTGGCCTCCCAAACTGCTGGGATTATAGGCATGAGCCACCACACCCATCCTAAAATATTCTTGAAGTCATGCTTACTGTGCTACATCAATTTGTTTCAGCCCACAACTGAGGATCAGTCTTAGAAATGTTATTAACTCATTTGCCATAACTTATTGCCTTAATTACATATCACTTGCAATTACTAGTCATCCACCCTAAAGATAAGCTTTCATGTATTGTCTGGTTCTTTTAGTTTATCAGAACACATCAATATCTACAAACTTTTCCCTTTGCACTTGATCTTTTAATAATTTGATCTCTTCTGAATGAAACAATTCATCAGGTTTTGTATTTGTATTGATTTCAACTTATGTCATTGTTATTTCATCACTCAAATGCTTTCTAATCTACTAGATTCTTAGAGTTGTGTAAATGTTAGCATATCCTTTGAAATCATTCAAGTATAAAAGAAATTCTATAATTCTCATTCCCTATTTTTGTTTTGCCCTCTTTTCTTCTTAGTGGTTTCTGTGTCAACCAGAAGCAAGAAGGATTAAGTTCTTTAAATGATTCCTAATTTCTATTCATTTTTTCTAAAGAATATGTTAGCAACCCCTATAGGTCTCAGTGTCTTGAAGTATTGACAGTTGATCATTAATGTCTATTTAGTAGGTACCATTTCTTCCCTACAGTGTATTTTTTATAAAATTGCTTGCTTCTGCCCAGTAGTCTCTAACTTACCATCAGCTGGAATCAACGATTTCCCTGTTCAACTCTACATGTCCCAAGGCACTCAGGTAAATAGGCTCTTCAAATGAAAACAGCTCAGACAATATTTGTTGAATTAAGTCATTAGATGTATTGAAGGAAATGCTCACAGGCCCAAGTCTCTTAAATTAATGGGAACAGCTCTTCTGTGGTAGCTCTCTGGTCCCGAAATTGATCTATTTTCCTACTTTTCTATTATAGTTTTACTTAGAACACACAATCAATACAAAATAAGTAGCCCAGCTCAGCCAGGAAGTACGCGACAAAAAATTAACTCTAGGCAAACAGAACTCAAGGAGTCACTACATGTAGTTAAAATCACCTAGCCATATTCCTAACTCTTTTAAATCTTTACGTGTTAAAATAATAAAGTGTGTTTAGATACCATCTAACTGAAAGTTTCTTTTTATAAAATTCCATCTCTTAGTTCCACCTCTTTAAAAAAATTATTCAAGTTTTGATGTTTATTCTCAGACTTAGTGATACCATGATTTCATATACTTTTTATTGTTCATTTGCTGGAATGAAAAGAGGAAAATTTTATTCCTTGGGATGAAATGCTTTCTGCTGGAACAGAATTGTTTTTCTCATTCAAATCTTTTAGTGCTTTATGAGATTTAATGGCAATAAAATAGCTGCACCTGCATTTTTGTGGGAATGAAAAATACGAGTGAAACTGAACTGAGTCCATGGAGGTCAAACAGGAAAAATTCATTTGACACTATTAGCTTTGGGGTCCCAAGTGAGCATGTAAAACACATCGTACTTCCCTGTCTGAGAGCATAATCAGAATCTATCCATACAAGGCCAAACATGTGGAACATGAACAACCCAATCAATTAGTCACCTAACATTTAGTCTGGATGATGCCAAACATCTGGATACTTGGAAATATCCAAATGAATGGGTGAATTTTTTACTTTTCTTCCGAATTTTTTTGGCAGCATATGAACACAGCCAAATGTGGGCACTTTGGATTGTGTTGTTATTTTCAGGCAACAGGTTCCAAAATCTCTTAAAAGACCTAGCCCCTCAATAGCCAAAGAAAATCTATTTAGAGTGCAGTCTTTCATGATTAATTTTGATAAAGAATTTATGTTAAAAGTCACAATAGCAAAAATCAGGGTCATTAAATAATGTGTATGTTTATTTAATAGGTTTTAGAGAGCAGAGCTAATGTTCTGCTTTCCTGGGAAAATATCTATATGGGGATAATCTGCTTAAGTTTCTTATGTACCCCATTTTTAACTCAGCATGCTCCTGTGCCTATCCTCTAATCCTTTCCTTGCTTTCTCAGAGGTTTTTCCAAGAGAAATGTGGGACAGATTTATGGCTAAGAGCAGAAAAATGAAGAGGGTAAGGGTGCAACGCCCAAAGGCCAAAGTGGGACAAAGCATTGGCAGTGGCCTCAGATGCAGACTGACATCCAAGTGCTGGCAGAAGATGCTCTGTAGGGAAAGCCCAAGAGGATAGAGAATACCCTCTCTCGATACAAGGACAAAGCCTTCAGGAATGTAGACCAACTCCAAAAAAGCAGGAAGAGAAAGCAAAAAGCCCAGGGTCTGTGACTGAACATTTTAAAACTGCGATTCTAATTCTCTTCCTTTTTGTCTTCTCCTCTTTCTCCTCCACCTGTTTATCTTCCTTCTCCTCCTCTCTCTCATTCCCTCTCTCTCTTTCTCTGTACATTCATGTCTTCAAATACAAAACATCAACTCCACAAATAGAACCTTTTCTTAGGACCCCACCACTCTTCATAATGACCATTCCATAGCTCATTTCTTCCTGGATTAACTCCTCAGGCCCCTGCAGGAACTTCACTGCCTATCCACCAGGCCCTCCTTTACTCCCTGCAGGCCAGTTTCTGTTCTTGCTGTTCAGTATTAGATTTTCCATTAAGCTAAGGAAGCTTACGCTTCAGGGCCCTCCCATAAAGGAGTCTACTAGCTGAGGCCCTGCGAGTGGCCCTGGCAATGTGTTCACATAGACATATATTTTAGTAAAATTTACGGAATGACATGCAGTTGCAGGGTTAGAGGTTGTATTGTAATAGAGCACCTGATACCAGAATTGTGTTGAAATGGAGAAGAATCAAGATTTGGAAGGCTCAGAGCCAGAAACTGATCAGTAGAAAGTTACAGATGGAACATTCCCTTCTCAATGATGCTTAGTCAAAATAAATTTCTCTCTTATCAACAAGTCCTTGATGAACATGACACATACAATTTAAGGAACGTTATATATTTCTTCCTTTTAATGGAGATCATGATGAATGAAATTAATCAGAATCCCCATTCGTGGGGCACACATCTATAGCAGTGCAATGAATAGTAATATGTCTGCTTGAATTAACATGTTTTATGCATCCCAAATTATTGCATAGTATTTCAGGATATCTGATGCATTCTATCCTCATTAAAGACTAGATGTTGTACTCAGTGCTGCCCACAAAATTGCCACCAACACAGAGAAATTGCCTGAAGAAACAAGTATTCCAGTGACAAAGCTCCTGCACATACTGCATTAGGAAGTAATCCAGTGGTGGCATAAGAGTGATTTATTCAGAATTATGTAGCTGAATATAATGTGATTGTAATTTTAAGTACATTTTAATAGCTCCTGTGCATGCCTTAATTTCAAATTAATTTTGTACATTTTCAGAATTATTCATATAAAACATCAAATATATTCTAAAGAAATATCCAAGTGGAAGCCAAACCTGTGAGCCAAAAGAAATAAAATCGGTAGAAACTTCAAAATGTCTTAAAAGTTGAAGATAATTGTACTTTTCAATTTATAATTTGTTATTCCTTTTCTCACTCAATAAATACTCATTTTATTCCTATTCTTTTGCTTAAAGTCCCTAAATAGTATTAGTTTCTGGTTCCATGAACCCTGATTCACCCTGACCTCACCATTGCAGTAGCGTTTCACAAATTGAAGTATGAGAAGCTTCTGCCTCAGAATCACCTGGAGTGCTTGTCAAAATGCGGAGTCCCAGACAAAACACTAGATCTATAGAATTAGTATCCACAGAGGTCGCTCTGGGACTTGCATTTTTAAAAAGGTCCATGTGTCATTCTTATGTACACTCAAGATTGAGAGATGCTGCTCTTTTAAAACGTTTTCTCAAAACTATATAATCTATATACAGTCTGATAATCTATATCCTGCCAGCTCCCTTTCTCTAGGTCTCATCCTCCTCATTATTTCCATTATATATGACACTGATGAAGCTCTCTTTTTCTTGAAAAGTAGAGCTTGTTTGAGTTATTTCTAGTACTTCTCTGCTTTTGTTCTCTTACCTCTTTTGGGCTTCTACCCACCAAGTGTTGGCACAGCACACCGGGGTCTTATTGTACCCCTCCATTTTTATGAATATTTTCTTGTCCCATTAGTGAACCAATTCACTATCAGACCCAGTTATCACCTGTATAGTTTCCAAAGGCTGCCCAAACTAATTACCAGAAACAGGGTGAGTTAAAACCGCCAATATTTTTTCTCTCATAGTCTGGAGGCCAAAAATCTGAAATCGAAATATCAGCTGGGTGTCTGGAGGCTCAACGAAGAGCATGCTGCTGGCCTCTTTTCTATCTTCTGTGGCTGCCCCTCAAGTCCCCACCTCTACCATACCTGGTGTGTGTGCCTCAATTTCTCTCTTCTTATAAGGACATGAGTCATATTGGATTGGGGGCCACTCTAATCCAATGTGACCTCACTACAATTGATTCATCTGCAAAGACTCTATCTCCAAATAAGGTTAAATTCACAGGGTCCACGTAGATAAGAATTTTGAGGGGACACTATTTAACCCAGTATATCATCCCTGTGGAAACAGATCCTTACAACTTGAGAACTAGTCTTGAAAAGCTCCCGTAATCCACTAAACTCAAGAAGAAACAAACACAATTCATCAAAGTGTCTTCTTCTTTCCATTTGCTCTACAAAACCATTCTTGAGTTGTGGATGGACCTTGCACTGCTTCCTCACTTGGACCCCGTTTAACCCAGCAGGGGCAGATCAAACCAGGACATACATTCTACACGACTGAAGAAGTGTATCCATGTAAGTAAACAACTATAAACATTGTCTTCACTTCACATGTGTCGTTTATAATGACCTCACAAACTTAGAATGAGTGGTGTAGTCTTGGAACAATCTGGTCATGGTCATTTACTCACAGCTTAAAGAAAATTAATATCTCCGTGTTATAAAACAGTCTGTGTTGTGGATTAAGCTGCTGAAGTATAGTTATTCATTCGAATTCACCATCTCAGTAAAGTTTGGAGTGAGATAATAAAATTATTTAAGAATAGGAGCACACCATGTCAATATTGTTATTTATTATATCCCCTCAAAACTGTAGGGATGACTTCAACTCTGTGTTTTAGAGGTAATGATAGCAACTCATTTAGGGACAGTGAACAGTTATTCTTAAAAAATACAAATGGATGCTATCATTTGAAGAAAGAATTATCATAAGTCATATAAGTAGTCTACTACTTCCAAGGACTATGATGGACTTTACTGATAATCTCATGGTAATCATAATTACATGTTTGGAAAAATAAATACTAAGAGACTGACAGTTTAAGAGATTTGCCTCTGATCACTGAGTCATAGTGTCTTGTAGCTTAAACACTACTCAAAGTGAATCTGGATGATTGTGGTCATTCTCTAAACATTTTTGCCAATTGCCAAGTAGCCCAAATTTTCTCTGAGTCTTCTTTGGAAAAGGGACAAAATAAAAATCTTCATGAAATTCTTTAAATGTTCTTCATTTAAAAAAAATAGATGTTTAACATGCTAAACAAGCAGAATATTGTAACTACTTCCTTTACATCTGTTGAAATGAATGTTTATTCTGCCTGAACAAATTGTTTAATGTGATAAATTGTTTGAAACAATCTGATAACATTCTGAAATCATTTTTCCTTCTCTCTATATAAACAGGAGGAAATAATTTTAAAGGGAAACTGGAAGTATCCAAGGTTGCATGGCTGAATTTTAGTTCAAAATTCAAAATACTCTGGCCCTTAATTTTGTGGTTGAATAGGTGTCCCTCATAAAGTATTCTATATCTAAGTAGCAATATTCCAAGCAATTACACAGAGTTACAAGGACATCCATTGCTCACAAGATTAGAAACAGGATATTTGCACAGGTAATTAAAATGGATTGTGGACTCATCAAAGGTTATTTTGAAATGATCTGCGGAAAAGGTACAGTTTTCTGTCACTCACTTAGAAATTATTCCCTCAATCTCCTCAAATACTTGCCAGTTAATTTTTTAAAGGCAATTCAAGAGCCAAAAAGGGGTCTTGAATATAATTTTAAGACATAAAAAGAATTACAGAATGAATTTACAATGAATAAATTTTGCTGGGCTTCCAAACTGTGCTTTTTGTAGTTTGAACACAGAAGTAGGGGGTAGCCATATGGCATGGGCCACCCTTCTCCAATACAAAAAGTTATTAAATCTCCTGGAGTTGGCTAAAGGAAACCATAATTATTTTCAAATGGAAAAAAGCCACAAATTTCCTTCTCCTCTCCTTACAGATCATTTTCTTATCCCAAGTTACATATTTTCAACTTCATCACACATCAGAATGTTAGGTCAAACCCCCATCTTAAGCATATTAAAATTCTTTCCTACCCTGAACCTGTGGCACAAAAAAGACTGCTATTTCAGTATCATGATTATTTTATAATTGCATAGTGGGTTTCCTATCAGTTGTTTTTCAGTGTCAACATGCACCTCTGAGAGCACATATACTACCTATTATAACTGTCTTCAAGAAACAGCTAAAACTATGTCTCCTGTCCATATCTACTAGCATTTCCACAGAACATTTTTAGCGTTTCCCTACTGTCTCTGAAGTATCAGCACCATTAAATGGAGATATTTAGACATGAATGGGGCCAAAATGAGTTTTTCTAGTAAGGGGTCATGATCTGATTTTCTCAATCCTGATCTTCATTTTATTTACTTTGAACCACACTGTTTTCCCATGGATACTAAGTAGTAGGAAAACATAAAAATTGATAAGTAGTTGTTCTACATTTCTGGTAAAGAAATTGGGCTAATTTAATAAAAGCTCTACATAATAGACTTTTCTAGAGTAAAGCTTTTCAATACAAGACACACTGTTTTTTACAAAAAATTCCAACATTGCCTCTTTATAAGTCCAGCCCCACCAAATCTCCCCCAATGACAGAACTATAATGAACTTCAGGTTAGTTAGTTTCTCTGTATTTTGCAATGCTAAAAATTGCAATTGTACTAACTAGGGAATTTGAGCATCAACAAAAAATTGTCACTGAGGTACTAGTTAAATACTAATGAGAGGAGTTTAATAATTGATTGTAGGGATGAAATTCCTTTATTTTCTACAAAAATATGACAGAGTAAGTTCAGCAATTCTCTTTGAGAAAGACTTGGAGAGATATTTAGGATGAGCAGAAACTTAAATTCATCTTTCTCATTTATAATCACTAAATATATTCTCTGTTACTCTTTAGCTTATCAAGAAGAACAGCATCCTTGGGAATGTGTCTAGCAGCTCACAGTGCCCCTGCCTGCCTTATAGAAGCACATCCTATATATCATGGTGATTATTTAGTCTACTATGCATCCACTGAGCTGAATGTTTGAGGATACAGAATGGTTTGCATAGTCAAGTACTTGCCACACCCAAACATATACTTATCAAGAGAGAAATATCTAAAAACTGTAACTTGGAGGACTTCAAATTTTGAGAAATGTTACACTGAGGAGAAAAAAATGAAAAATGGAGGACATGATCTAATGTTATCACTCAGAAACTCTTCAAAGCCTGAACTCAAATGCATTGTGTTAATGAACAAATAGTAAGAATATTTCTAATAGTTATGTGTTAAATGAATGGAAATTATTTATGCTAATTATACAGCACATTTTGTAGATTCTTTGGGTCACATTCTTTCACATATTAACAATTCTGATATCAGGATACATCTTACCATTGATGGCACAAATAATTCATCTGCGATTTCTTTCTTGGTTACATCTAAAATAATGGATTATCTCATAACGGATAAAGGTTTAGTTTTGATGTACATTCCCTTTTGTTTTTAAAATGTCCTCAGACTGTTTTGAAGAAATCGTACCTTGAATTTGAATGCTATAGACTCATTGTTTAAATGCAGGGATTTCTATCGGGTTATTTATCAACTTTCATTTTGCGAAGAAAAGTGATTACAAATACGTGTACCAGTACTATTTTTTTAAAAAAGGATATTCTAAAACAAAACTATGTGAAGATCTTCATCTCAGAATTATGATGAATCATTTAATAAAATGTTCTCTATGAAACATTCATATTGTCTTTATTCTTCTCGTATGTGGATTTGTATTAGTCAATAGACTGGCATTGTGGAACCACTCTCTTGGATATTGGGGCACAACTCTCTAATATTCATCAACAGCCCCAATCCTGTAGACAAGGAATCTTAAGAACAAAACACTGCAACCATACTATCTAAAGAAGATGAATGTGTTTTCAAAACATTTTTCTCTTGGTTTCAAATATCTCTATCCCAGCTTCTTTTAAAGAGGCAAAATAAATTAATTTGATCTAAGTAGTATCCCTTGAACTAATTTTTATTTGTATCATTATATTTGGCTTTATAATTATTTGGCGTTATGTTATTACATTGTATTTGGCATTTGTAGTATTATTTGGCATTATATTATTTTAGGGCCCAGAGCAATGTCTGAGCAGAAATGTAAATCCATTTTTCTTATTTGTGATCCCTAAAAAATCCCCTGTTACCCTTAAGTTTTTTCGAAAGAACACCATCCTTGTGAATGTATCTAGCAGCACACAGTAGCCTGTCCCCCATCTTTCAACCATTGGTTAAGGTCAGTTTCATATGCAATCCGCTTTCTGTTCAAATGTATTCTGAACTGGCAGGGAAATGAGTTTGGTAATATAATCCTGTGGATCTTTTCCATCTCTAATGTCTGTAATCTAAAATTAGCTTGTCTCTGGCTTTAAATCCACACATTGGGCTTCTTCCCCTTAACCTGGCCCTTGTCTCCCACATCCAATGGAAGCCAAACCCAAGTTATGCATATTTCTGATCCACAAAGTATACTTCCATTTCTGAGCCACTCACCCCAATCTTATTTCTTCTTTCACTTATCTGAACTCCTCCCACATAAGCACTTTTGGAAAGTGTCCAGACTCATTTCTGTAGTTTATAGTTTGGTGAACATTTTTCCTCATCCAACCCTTATAAAAAAGTTTAACCACAGACCCAAAACTCACTAGACATTTGTTAAATAACAAAACAAAAATAGAATTAGCTGATGAGCTGCAATAATTCTATTTATATACAATACTTAATAGTATCTTGATTCCCAGGTTTGGCTCTAAAATGAATTTTTCCTTGGGTCTTTAGAATACGTGTGTGTGTGTGTGTGTGTGTGTGTGTGTGTGTGTGTGTGTTTTCTTCAGAATAGTAGATAATAAGGTAGAGAGAATAGAGGGATGAATAAATTACTACCTTTTTGATATAACTTCTCAGTTAACATCTTAGTTGAGCTGCAGGGGTAAAGTTGTTACTGGGCACAGGGCTTCTTCAAGTTTTAAAAACAAATCAGGCTCCATTAACCTAGTGGAATACTTTCATTCTATAGATAGGTAACAGAGAGCTAAAGAGAAGAATTGGCTTGCTCTAATTCATATGAGGAAATAGTAGCAAACCTGGAACTAAAACATCTCCTGATTTCAATTTGGCTTGCTAAGAGAGAATAAATACCAGATCTCGCTTACATATAAAAAAGTTAATACAAATGTATAAAAGTTTCAATGCAAAGGCTTTTACAAATATACCTTTAACTATCACCTTTAACAAACCAAATATTTGCATCTCTAGTGAGTAGCACAGCACCTGGTGCATAATCAGTAATTTAAAAATCTTTGGTAATTGAATGAATGGATACAAGATAGCAAATATACATCAGACTCTTCCAATATGCTAGATTCTGTAAGTGCTTATATATGTATTGCCTTTTAACTTCTCATAGCCTGAGTGAATATAATTAATGTCCCCATTTTACTGATAATGATCCATTTATATTTTAAAATATTCTTTTTTAAGTTTTCCCAATAAAATATCCAACAGAGCTGTGTTTCCATTTACATGTGTAAACCATTAATGTTTTTCAAATCTCTCATGTTTGCCCCTGAAATTACCACTATGTTATAGCTGCTGCTCACCAAAGGGAAAACAAAGTTTGAAGGATAGTTTGCATCAAGTTTGAGAGGATAGAAACACCTTAAACTTTCCACTGAAACTCCAGAACTCCAGAACCCACTGTTTATGCATACATAGTCTGTTCCAGAACTAAGTGATTTAGCATGACTAACAACAAAACCAAAGCAAATATGCCCTAATAAAGTGTAAACCCAAGCCTCCACTAACCTAACATGATCAATCCACAATTCAAATGCTTACTAGAACAACAACAAAAAAAGCACCTTTCAAGGAAAATAACAGAATCCAAACCTCTATAACATGTAAGTAATGCCCAAGAACACAATAAAAAATTACAAGATATGTAAAGAAGAATAAAACTGTAACATAAGGTCAAAAGAAAAAACAATCAGTAGAAACAAATCCCAAGACGATTCAAATGGTAGAACTAACAGACACAACTATTATAAACATGTGCAAAAACATATATAAAAAGATAATTATAATGAATATAATAAATGGACAAATGAGGACTATTAGAACATACGAAAACTAAAATAAGGAGCCAAATTGAAATTCTAGAGCTGAAAAATATATGTGAAAAAATGTGTATATTCATTTCTTGGGCTTAACAGAAGACTGAAGGTAACAGAAAAGCAGATCAGCGAACTTGAAGACAGTCAAAAGGAATAACTCAATCTGAGCAACAAAGAGTAATGGTAATAAAATAAAATGGAGTCTCAGTAGTCTGCAGGAAAATATCAAATGGCCCAATTTATGTGTAATTAGAAATCCATGCATTGAAGAAAGAGAAACATGGACCAAAAAAACAATGCTTGAGGAAATAATGGCCAAAATGTTCACGAATGTAGTGTAAAATACTGGCTTAAAGAATAAAGTTCATAGAACTTCAAGGAGTATAAAAATAAAGAACGGCAGCCAGGTGCAGTGGCTCATGCCTGTAATCCCAGCACTTTGGGACACCGAGGCGGGCGGATCACAAGGTCAGGAGACCGAGACCATCTTGGCTAACACGGTGAAACCCCGTCTCTACTAAAATATACAAAAAATTAGCCAGGCGTGGTGGCGGGCGCCTGTAGTTCCAGCTACTCAGGAGGCTGAGGCAGGAGAATGGCGTGAACCCGGAAGGCGGAGCTTGCAGTGAGCCAAGAATGCACCACTGCACTCCAGCGTGGGCGACAGAGCAAGACTCCTCTCAAAAAAATAAAATAAAATAAAATAAAATAAAATAAGAACACATACCTAGGCACATTTATATCAACTGCTATAAAACAAAAGCAAAAAGGTAATCTTTTAAAAAGTCAGAAGAAAAAAGACACATGCACATATGGTTACATCAGTAGAAAGCCAAAAAAAAAATCTATCTTTTGCCATTACTGGAAGAAAAGGTTGTCAACATAGAATCCCATACCAGTGAAAGCAACCATCAAAAGAGAATGTGAAATAAGGATATGTTAAGATAAACAAAAAACAGAAGACTTTATGCCAATACATCTAAATTTTTTATAAACTCAAAAGAAGATTCTTTAAGTTAAAAGGATATGACACCAAATGGAAACTCAGGTCTTTAAAAAAAAATCTTTTTAGTGGTAAAAGTGTACTTAAATAAAATAACCTTTGTTCTTCTCTTAATTCCTTTTTTTTTTCCGAGACAGGGTCTCACTCTGTTGCCCAGCTGGAGTGCAAGGGCACAATCTTGGCTCACTGCCACCTCCACCTCCCAGGTTCAAGCAATTCTCCTGCCTCAGCCTCCCAAGTAACTGGGATTACAGGCATAAACCACCATGCCCAGCTAATTTTTGTATTTTTAGTAGAGACAGGGTTTCACCATGTTGGCTAGGTTGGTCTCAAACTCCTGGCCTCAAGTGATCCACCCACCTCAGCCCGGCAAAGTGCTAGGATTACAGGCATGAGCTACCATGCCCAGTCTCTTAATTTCCTTAAAGGAAAATTTGTTGATTTGCATAAACTTACAACATTTAAGATTTGTGTGTAACAGACGTAGATATAAAATATATGACAAAAGGATGGATGTAGATAGAGCTATATCATTAAAAATGTCTTACATTTTAAATGAAGTCAGTAAAATATTAACTCTAAGCAATCATTAAAGAGGCATTGGTAATCTCTAAAGAAAACAATAAAAAAGTAATGCAAATTTGATAGATAGATATTTTTAAATAGATCTAGCTAAAATAAACTGAATAATTAAATAGAATGCTAAAATAATTTGATTATTCCAAAAGATAAAGAGAACATAAAGAGGAAAAAAATACATTATTCAAATAAACAATAGGAAATGGTAGACATAAATCCAAACATATCAGTAATTGTTATTAAGTGTAAATAAACTAAAAGCAGCAATTAAAATAGATTGCCAAACCAAATATTTAAAAAGTACAACTACAAAATATATACTTTATAGATAAAATCGCATAAGTAAAACATAAAAAGATGGAAAGAATATTCCAGGCTAATGCTAAGCCAAGGAAACTGAAGTGGTTACATCAATATAAACAAGATTTCAAAATACTACCAGAGAAATGTGTATGTGTCAAATATGCATTTAATACATCTAATATACAGTCATTCAAATCCATAAAACAAAAATTAACAGAACTCAAGGGACAAAAAATGATCACATTCAGAATTGAATATTTTAATACATCTCTCTCAGTAATTGATAGATCACCTAGAAAAAAATCGGTAGAAATATAAACTACTTGAACAATACTATAAATGATCTTTATCTAACATTTATAGAACATTAAAACTACATCTCCAAAATAGACACATCATTTTTGAGTGCTTATCAGATGCTCACAAAGATGGACTATATCTTAGGTAATAAATGTAATACATCTTAATAAATGCCCAAAGATTAAAATCTTACAGAACACATTCTGAAACAACAGTGGAATTAAATGGGAAGTCAACAATAAAACATATATTTAAAGTAAATATGTGGAAGTTGAACAAGACACATATAAATAAACCATGAAAAAAAACCCAAAGGAAATATTTCAAACCGAATAATGATAAGACACAACATATCCATTTTCCAGATGTAGCTAAAGTAGTATTTTAATGGAAATGTATCATTTTTTATTTCTACATCTGAAAAGTAGAAATTTCTAAAGTTGTTTTAATTCATTTATTCACAGAATAAAGCAGAAAACCATATGATCATCTAAAAGATGCAGACAAAACCATTTAACACTCGTTTATTATTTAAAATTAAACTCTTGGCAAACTAGAAACTCAAAGAAATTTTACATTCTACTTGAAATTTTAACAAAGCAATAAGATAAGAAAACAAAAAAGGCCAAACTAATTAAAATAGGACAAAAACTGCCCTTATTCACAGATGACATGATTCTGCACATAAAAATACAAAATAGTGACTATAATTAATATATGAGTTTAGTAAAGTTGCAGGATACATTTACCAATACTGTGCCATACTGAAAAATAAAATTTGTGAACAATTACATTTATAACATAAAATTTAATCACATAAAAAAACATAAAATACTTGCAAATAAATTTAACAAAGATCTGCAAATTCTCTGAACTAAAAACTACAAAACACTGTTTAGAAAAATCTGAGACCTAAATAAATGAAGATATATACCATGTTCATGAATTTGAAGAGTCAGTATTGTTAAGAAGATAGTTCTTCCCAAATTCAATGTAACTCCTATCAAAATCTAAGGAGGTTTTAAAATATAAACTGACAATAAGAATTATATTTAAACACAGAAGAGCTTGTATATCAAAACAATCACAAAAAAGAATAGCAAAGTTGATTCAACTTTGATTTTTAGAGTTACTTTTCAGTTATAGTAATCAATACAGTGAATTAGGATCATAAATATAGGCAAACAGATCAATAAAACAGAATACATCCCAGAAATAGATTTAAATATATATAGTCAATAGATTTTTGACAAAAATGTTAAGATTATTCACTGGGGAGGAAAGGTTTTTTAATAAAAGATACTGGGAGACCCAGATAAATACATAGAAAAAATTAAACCTTGGAGCCTCCTTCACACCATACACAAAATTAACTTAAAGTTGCTAAATGTAAAAATAAAAACTATAAAACTTTTAGAGGAAAACAAATCAATAACAGGGTAAGCAAATTAGCACTGAACACTTTTTAATTGCTAATTTGGGCTTTATAAAATTAAAATATCTAATAATCAAAAGCCATAATTAAATATATGAAAAGTCCCACACACTGAGAGAAAATATTTGTAATGCCTATATCTAACCAAAAAGCTCCTACAATCAAATAACAGACTACGTAATTGTTAAAATAAATCAGGACATGAAAGACCACATCATATGTGATATTCAAGAGGCCAATAAGCACATGAAAAGGTTCTCAAAATCAGGGAAAGTCATCAGGGAAAGGCCAAGTAAAACCACAATTAGATAACATTTTACATCTACTAGATTGGCTAACAACAGTAAAACGAACAACAATAAAATGTTAGTGAGGACATGGAGCAACTAGAACACTCATTCACTACTGGGGAGAGTCTACACTGGTACAACACTTTGCAAAATTACGTTAGTTTTATTGTAAATACCAAAGATAAAGGAAAACACATGTCCACAAAAAGAACATGCATCACAGTTTTCTTTCAAAACTACCAAAACTAATGTCCAAATGTCCATCAACAGGAGACTAGATAGCAAATTGTGGCATATTCATATAACAAAACTCTTCAGCAATAAAAAGGAATGAACTACTAAAACACAAAACAATATGAGTAAATCTTAAAAATATTATGTGGAGCAAACGAAAAGTCATAAAAAGGACATACTCTATATCTGTTTATGTGAAATTCATAAACATGAAAAACAAATCCATATGACGGAAATCAAAATAGTACTTGTCTGTGGAAGGTAATAATTGGGAAATTTCCAAGGTGAAGGAATGGTTCTATCTGCACATTGCACTGAGGTTAATTTCACCTCCTTTATAAAAATTCAAAAAAGAATATAAATCAACTGATTTTAAAAATTAATGTTTTCCTCCACCAGGTAATTTCTTTAATTTGCTGCAGGTTGAATATCCCTTATCCAAAACACAGTATCAGGACTGTTTCAGATTTCAGAATTGTTTTTATTTAGGAATATTTGCATATACATGATGAAATATCTTGGGGATGGGACCCAAGTCCAAGCATGAAATTCATTTCTGTTTCATATACACTTTATTAACAAAGCCTAAAGGTAATTTTATACAATATTGTTAAGAATTTCTAGCATGAAACAGAGTTTGCATTCATTGAACCACTAGAAAGTGAAGGAGTCACTAACTCAGCTACCCATGATGTAGGTCTTGGCCCCATGTGGGCATCGTAGGGAACTTGCCACTTGTGCTTCTGTTCTGAAAGTGCCCATTTTATTACCCTTTGTGGGTGTGCTTGGGGGAATCTGGGTGTGTATGGAAAAGACACATCACAAATAAAGGGGGTTGAGAGGGTCTTTTTTCCCTTGGGGACACTAAAGAAACTGTGTGTTATGTGCCTATGTTTTGACTGCAAGCCATCACATGAGGCAAGGTATATTTTCCACTTGTGGAGTCACATCAGCACTCAAAAAGTTTCAGATTCTGAAGCACTTCAGATTTCAGTTTTCTGGATTAAGGATGCTCAAACTGTACTACAGAATTTTTCACCAGATATACAGTAGGAACAATAGAAAAATGGACCCCATTTTCTACTTCCCAGCTTTAATAATTACCAACTTCACACCAATTTCATGAAATAATTTTGTTAATGAGAAAGACATAGTGGCATCTGGAAAAAAATTATTGATTGAATTAAAGATATTAATTGGAAGACACAGGGTAAAAAGAGCATTATAGAATTTTGGTGTGTTTCATTCTCATGGTAATTACCTCTTTCTAACTTATATTTCAGCTACTAATTTATACATGAATTCACCTATAAAATAGAATGTTTTTTCATTCTAATTAATCTTTTATTTAGGAAGGTGAAAGAAGGCCCTTGTGGAAAGATTATATTTGATTAAATATACAATTTAGTTGTTTTTAGTATGTTCACAAGTTTGCGCTACCATCACCACTAACTCCAGAACGTTTCTATAATTTCCCCCAAAAAAATCAGTACCCATAATAGTCACTCCCCACTCTCTCCTCCCCATAGCCACTTGTAATCAATAATCTACTTTCTGTCTCCATGAAGTTGCCTATTCTGTGCATGTCATATAAATGAAATCACGTGTTATATGATCTTTTATGTCTGGCTTCTTTCACTTAGCATAATGCCCTCAAAGTTCATCTTGTTGTAACATGTATCAGTACTTAATTCATTCTTGTGACTGAACAATATTTCATTGTAAGAATTTTATTTATGTAAATGTGGCACCTAGTAATTGCTCAATAAACACTAGCTTTCATCTTCATTTTTCAACTAAAAGTAATTTTTTAAAACTATTACAAAATTACGAGTTGAAAAATGCCAAATTTTCCTTTGATCTATGAAATGGATACTCAATTTCAGGAGGCTTCGTATTACAAGATAAACCACTTTTTAGAGAAAATTCCTCTTTGTAGTTTCTCTCAAGGGGTGCTTTATGGTCTGAGCAAGGGATGCTTCATGCTCCCTGGCCTGGTCTCCAGCACCCATCACACACAGGTCAGCATTCCTACATTACAAACTCCAGATCTCTAGACTTTCTGAGCAGCCAAAAAGTGCATCATAATAGAGAAAGAAAAGGATTTTTTTCTGTTGCTTTATTATGTCTCCACTAGTCACATTGCCCTCAGAAATTCTGATGAAGGCTTTTTCCATGCTATTTACATGGTGAAGTATGAAGGAAAAAGGAATTACTTTCTTAAAAGACTCCAGAATATTGGTGGTGCAATAATCTCCCTTAATCCACAACTTAGATCACAGTCTTCGGATAGCAACCCAGCTCCCCAGAGTAGAAAAGGCAAGAGATTTTTATTTTAATTAGCTGAGACAAGGAGATGTTTGCTATTTTGTTGGGCAGATTTATTTGAAATGTGAAGTTTTATTGAATCTAAAGGCTAGCATATTTCCTGTAAAGGATAACTGGTTGAAAATCCGTTTAAAAATCTTTCCTAACACACTGTTTTACTTCATCCCTCTGCTCCAAATGTTGAGATGCCGTGTTGACAATAACCTGATAGCTCAAGACCATCTTTGATTCATGATTGTGTCTGATTTGATGTCTTCTCAAACTGTAATCTGCAGTGACTATAAAGTATTTTAATTTATTTGTATAACAGATTTCCAGGAGTTATATCAAATGATATCTTTTCCTAGGACAACTTTTTTCAATCACTCTAGAACAAGTAAATATAAAAAGGCAACTTTCTATTGTCTAGAATGATAACGTTTTTCTAGTCTTTTTTTTAAGTAGTATACAAATTAGCACGTGTGTACTAAAAGAAACTAGAAATGATCTCAAGGAAAACTGATTGCATATACATAAAGATGTATACTATTCAATCACAGCAGTGATAATATATTTTTTAGGATGCCTTTGGGTATCACAATATTAGGATGTTGTAGAATGAACTGCTAAGAAAATACCAGGCTAAATATGTTAAGTCTTAAATAGAATTATACAATTTGTAAAAGAAGAAAAATAAACAGCTTCTCTTTTTACTGATAGATCTCTATCCAGTAGAAAAGACAATCTGCAAAAGAAGCAAAGCAAACAACCTTACTTAAATTTATTTATGGATCTCAGTCCAGTTTAGAAGGTTATAAAAGACGCAATAGTTTCTAACCTCATGGTAAGAATTCAGTCCATATATTCTACATTATTCTATTTCCTTCTTCAGATTTTAGAAACAGAATGAAGCATGATACCGATATGTTTCCTGGACGCAAGGGGTAGCATTAGATTACTTTTAGATGCCCTTCCAACTCCATGATTCTATGATTCATTGCAACTTAATGTAGATCCCCAAAAGACTTGCTTGTTGACTAGGACAACTTGACACCCTCAAAATACAAAGGAAAACAAAGAACAATTTGTTATGACACCAAAGACAAATCTGCCAAAGTATTTGAGTTCTCTGGAAAATCCTGAACCCCAGAATCAAACTAATGGATTTATTTTTCTTTCACTAGAAATAGCACATTATGCTTTCTGATAAATGAGTGAGCATAATAGATGCTTTTTTAAAATAGAAGTAATGGAATATATATTTACCCTTTAAGAATATTCCCAAAGTCACCCAGTCCTTAGCACTAATCTAATTTGTAGTCTGATTTAAGTATTTGCCTACTTTGAATCTTAAAGGAGAAATCCAATTCATTTAGAATAAACTGTTTACCACTTCTAATTTCAAAAATATCTGCAAAACCATAACCCAACATATGTTTTGTTTCATGTTCTTTTTTCCTTCCATTTTGGCCGACTTTTCTCACATTATGTAGAACCGGAAATTTTACAGATCTTTAATTGAAACACATGTGACCAAAATTCAAGTCTGAAGTTACTTAGTTGTATAATCATAATTTTCTAATTCTTCTGTTTAATTCTTACTCCATTAACTGACCACAGCTGTTGGTATTGGCTCACTAGTAACTACTTCTGAACTTTTACTACCCTAGAATTCAAAGCAGGAGTTCAATGAGTACTGACAGCCCAGAGTTTTCATATAGACTTCATCCCTAATCTCAAGAAATTTTCTGGCAATTTTATGCGAAAACTGAACTATGCCAAATGCCACATAGTCTCTCTATGTTTAACATATCTTCGCTTCTGGGTAAAAATAGCCATGTATCAGTAGCAGGGAAAAGGGAAGTGTGTGTGTGTATGCGTGCACATTTGCCTGTCACTATTCTCACCACACTCACCAATCACTGTGGACAGTTGGCTGTTTTCATCTTATTTGACTTTAGGGACCATTTGCAACAATTAATTTTTTTCTATCTAAACTGCTTTACCCTATTATATTATATAATATACAATATTATGATTGATTGATAGATAGATAGATAGATAGATAGATAGATAGATAGATAGATAGATAGATAGATAGATAGAATAAAGGAAACTTGTTACTGAACCCAAAGAAGGAAACAGGTGTGAATGCAAGGAGGCCAGGAAAGAAAAGCAGCTGGAGAGAAACTGTGCAGAGGGCTGAAATTGGGACACATTTAAATGTGGACAGACAGATTGGGGAGATTTCAAGAGCAAACACGAGTGGCAGAATGGTGAGGAATGAGGATCCAGAATGTGGAAAAAAGAATGAATAAGGAAGCCTCCCAGGCTGCAGGTGTGGTCACTCACGTTCTTGAACCAGTCCCATAGCTGGGGTGCTGGATCAGGTCCTGGATCATGACCATCAATTTTAGATGTCTGGATTTTGGAGAGGAGGTCTCGCTAAGTTGTTCATGCTGCCCTCCAACTCCAGAGCTCAAGCAATCCTCCAACCTCAGCTTCTGAGGACTACAGAAAGTAGTCCTCAGTAGCTGCGATTACAGCTGTGCTCCACCACACCTGGACTCATGTTTGGATTTTATAGACCAACTAATTTTAAAATAAATAAATGATCCAGATAGAATGGTCAACTTTTAAATTTATCGAAGATTTTTTTTTAACTGCCTATCGCCATCATCTTTTAAAGAAACTGGAAAGGAACTGATTTCAAGAAATGAAAGTTTCTTAAATTTGCAAATTTTACCTTACGAAGCTTTTTCGTACTGGACTAACAGAAAGGCTCTTTACAGTCTGCCATTGGCCTAAACCAGCATTTGGGATCCAGATCGGGCTCCCTGCCTTCCCAACAAAATGCACTTACGGTTCTGGGCTTGTTCTTCACTGGTATACCAGTACTCCAGGCTCACTGGGCACTTCCTTCTTACCACACTACCATGCTTCTTTCTCATCCTTCAGTCCACATAGGGAATAACCCAGTTTTTCTATAAATGCATCAACTACTTCTTTCAAATTTTTAAATTCCCATTGCCCAACTAGTTTCTAATCTCTTTGAGAGGCTGACTCAGTTTTGGGTTCCTTTTGTCCCAAGGCTGCCATCCATTTTAGAGTCTAGTAGAGTGTGCAGCTAAAAGGTGGCGCTCCATTTGCTGTAATAGATGAATGCATTAAGAATGAATGAATGAATGAAATCCTAGAATTTTTATGACTTCCTGTTATTTAGAACTCTCTATAACACTTGTTTCGTTTGTGCTTAGACATTCTGGAAATGTCCAAGCATTTTGAACCTTTGACTCTATGTGTTTGCATGCAACCTTCCTTTGCTACTGCCTCTCCAGTAGCATTGGGCCCTTTCTTTATATATTCAGTCTTCACATTTGCTCTCCTGTGCTGACAGCTGTTCTTTTCCCAAACTTGAAGATTTCAGTCATAATCAGTAGAGAACACACTGTTTCAAGGAAGTCTTTTTCAATTTTTTCTCTAAATGAATAATAATCTCCAAGAGTATGTTTTTAATCTGAATTTCCACTTCTTGAAATTGTGTAAAGACATATTGGAGGCTGATAAATCAAATTATGTTTAATTTCAGAAATCAGTTAGTAAAAGATTTGGGACCTTAATAAAATTGTGGCCTCAGGAATGGAGTGGCAACCCAAACTTAACACACAATGAACAAAACAAGTGTGGAAGTTCAGTGTCAGGCTACTGAGTTGAGGAAGTGACAGAATATCTAAACACTAAGTTTTGCATGACAATAAGCTTTTCAGGAGAGTCCTTACTGAAGTAGGGCAGAAGGTACGGGATCCTCAGGGAAGCCTGGAAGTAAACATGGGTTGCTGTAAGGAAGAATTTAGGCCTGAAAAGGCCAAAGTATCTCCCCACATTGCCACCAACGTATCTGAAATACCACATTCACAGATTCGGTTATTTGAATTAGCATAGTCATCATCAGGTGTTCTCCTGAAATGTGACTACACAGCATTATGAAAACACACATTTAACTTAGCTCAACAGTTTTTATAATCCGTGAAGACAGTTTTAAATGGTTGCAAGAAAGCCCTGGCCATGAATATGAAGAAAATTGAACAGAAATGATAGACTAAGAAAATTTAATAGAAAAGTATACTTTTACCACTTCATATTTCAGTCTGATAAATCAAGATGTGTGGTATGGGCAGAGGTGGATATGCGTGTGTATCTAAACAGCAGTGAAGTCTATGAATGGAAGTGGCACAAATGAAAGACTGCTACTTTCCAAGGTAAGGAATAAAATGTTCACAGCCGGTCTTAAATACTTTAGGAAGAAGACTGATAATTTCCTACCAATAGAGATACTATATTAGATTATAATTTAATGCCAATTCTTAAATTTTAAGTTATAAATACTAAAAACTGTAATATTAAGGATCATTTCAACTTGGAGTTAGAATAACAAAATTTGGAAGTTGTGAGGACTTGGCTAATTCAATGGGAAACACTTAGAGTGAGAACTCTTACAAAGTTTATGCCAATTTTGTTTTACATAGTAAGCCCCATCTCATTAATCCTTTCAAATCACTTCAACACATGAACACATGGCCATAAAAATTCAAATAGCCTTTTTAATTCACTAAGTCTTCACTCAGTCTTTTTATTTTATGTTCCCCTAGGTCAAAGGTTAGGACAAAAGGAACCCAAAACTGAGTCAGCTTGTTTATTAGCTGCTAAATCCATATGTTCTTCATCCATTTGATGTCCATGGTACACCCTTTTTAAATGAAACTCACAGGGGACCTACGAGTCATCAAACTGTATTGTCATAAATCTGTTACTTACATAGTAAAGTAGTCATAAACAAAAGGCACAATGTCCTGAAGGAAAGTGGCCCAAGTCTGTCTTTCTTTTTAAATCACTACAAATCTAAGGGCTCCTTACATCAAGCACCCTATCCACTGAGCGCAAATCTTGGACTTTTCAGAAAATACAAACTGGTTGAGTTGAAACTCTAATAAAATGTAAATTTGAAGTTAGAAAAGTACTATCAGAATACCTGCAGATTACTGATACTTTAAAGACTAGCTAATTATCATTTCTAAAGGGCAGCTGTTAGCAACACAAATATGCAAGTATTTTGAAGCATCTTCTTAAAAAGCATATTAAAACCTACTATTTCATTACAAGGGAAATACTTATGCTTTTGAAAGATTTAATTCAACAACAATTGCTAGTGACATAAGTTTCCAATATATATTTATAAACAGAGAAACTGTCTGTACTGGTTATAAAAAATAAGTCTTAGTAGGCACTTTAAATATTTTAGGAAATAGTTAATGTCCTAGAGACAAAGATGCTGTTTGAGGTCAAAATTTTATTGAACTCTAATTCACATACTAAAGTTTAGTGTTGAATTTTGCTCCCGCAATGTAGCAGGCATGATTAACTCCCACTACAAAATACCTACAGATGTAACAAACATAGTTTTACATGCAAACCCTAACTCATTAAGAAAAAAAAAAAAGACAATTCTAAAGTAACAATAATTCAGCAGAAATAGCTCTGGGTACATGCTGACTCAATAATATGAGAGATAGGTTAGATTACTTAAATAAGCACAAGAAACATACACTTAGAAAATGAGGAATTAGGACTGATATCCTTAGTGCAAATCAGGAACCGACGCTGGAAGAGATATACCTTCAGAGAAAATGTGAGCAGGTGAAAGTATGGACACTGGCACAGGAATACAACAGGATGACTTGTCTCTTTTGGTGTAGGTTTGGGCTGGAGGTTAAAAGAGCTTCTATTAAAATTTGTGACCATACCCCTGTCTCAATGAGGACTGAGGTTTAAATTTACACTATTCATGTGTGGCTAATCCTCCAGACTCAGTCACTACTGTAAAAATGGCTCCAAACTCATGCTAACTCTGTGGTGCCTACAAGAAGCAAATGCAAAATTTCTCTAGTGGAAAATGGTCTCAGTCTGGCTCTGAAGAATTCCCATGGGAAAGGTTCAGTGAAAAGGAGTTTACAATAAAAATTTTAAATTAATGAAGAAGAGTCACTAGGTATAATTAATAGCAATATTAAATTTTCCAATAATGCCAAATGCTATAACTATTGACTAGACACCCAAAAGTAGATATATAAAAATAAATAATGTCACTTACAAGATATATGAAGATAAATAATGTCACTTACAAAAAAATTGAAAATATAAAAGAATACAAAACTTACTAAAAAGCATTAGAGAGCTTTTTAAATAACCAAATAAGATTTACTAAATTTTTTTAAAGTCTTTATTACAACAGTTTTGATGCAAAATTTAATTTATGGTGTAAAGAGAGTGATAATGGAAAGAATGGGGAAAGGCACAATTTGAAACATAATAGGTAGAATTTTTCATAATTAATAAAAGATAAATTCTCAGCAAAATATAAGATAGCAAAAAATGAGATGGCATTAATGAAAACAATATTAGAAATGAAAAAAAAAAAAAAAGAAAAACCACCTATTGGCCCAGGAACCCAAGACAAGTTTAAAAAACTACAATGTTGCAATGATTTTCCCTACCAGATATAAAGACCTATTATAAAATTACAGTAATTATGTTATTGTAGTATTGGCTCAAGATCGAAAATGAACTGATGGAACAGAGTAGAGAGCCCACAAATAGACCTACACACATACGAACATTTGGCAGATGACAGAGATACCATTGAAAATCAGTAGGGAAAAAATGAACTATAAAATATTGCTAAATTAATTGGTCTTCCACAGGTAAAAAGAAATTAATTTATATCCTTCTTCATCTCTACAGATAAGCAAGAAAGCAATAGATATATATGTAATATGTATATATATACATACACACACATATATATACATACACACATATATATAATATGTGTGTATATATGTAGATTAAAGACTTACTGGTAAAAAATAAAATGTTAAACATTTTGGTGGAGAAGGATATTTTAAATCACAAAAAGCGAGAACCACAAATAAAAAGATGAATACATTTGACTACATTAAAATGGGAGACTTCAAACAAAAAAGTTATATACATATACACACACACATATATACACACACACATACACATACACACATATGCCAGCCATATCAAAAGGCAAAAACAAGCCACATGTTTAAAGAACGTATATACTATCTGGATTACATATGAATACTTATAAACCAATAAGAATAAAAAACTAATTCAGGCTGGACCCAGTGGCTCATGCCTGTAATCCTAGCACTTTGGGAAGCTGAGGCAGGAGCATCACATGAGGCCAGGAGTTCAAGACTAGCCTGGGCAACATAGCAAGATCCCCATTCTACAAAAATAAAAATAATTAGCCAGGTGTGATGGTATGCACCTGTAGTTTCAGCCACTTGGGCAGCTGAGGTGGAAGGATCGCTGGAGCCCAGGAGGTCAAGACTGCAGCGAACTATGATCATGCCACTGCACTCCAACCAAGGTGACAGAGATCCTGTCTCTAAAAAGTAATAATAAAATAATTCAATAGATAAATGGGCAATGAATTTAAGCAAACAATTTACATACAGATCAGGAAAGCCTTATGTCCAATATACATATAAAAAGATGCTCAACTTCATTAGTATTCAGAGAACTACTAAATAAAACCACAGTGAAATATCATTTCACACACATTAGATTAGATTGGCAAACATTTTAAAGTCTGACAGGTCTAACTTGGACAAGGCAAATTCTCATACACAGCTGATGAAAACATAATATGGTACAACTATTTTGACAAAGTCTAGTTAGATTGGAAATGCATGTACTCATTACTCAGCCCTTCTTTTTGTTGTTGTTGTTGTTTTTTGTTTTTTGAGATGGAGTTTCACTCTGCCATCAGGCTAGAGTGCAGTGGCGTGATCTCGGCTCACTGCAACCTCTGCCTCCCAGGTTCAAGCGATTCTCCTGCCTCAGCTTCCCGAGTAGCTGGGACTATAGGCACGCACCACTATGCCCAGCTAATTTTTGTATTTTTAGTAGAGACAGGGTTTCACCATGTTGGCCAGGGTGGTCTCAATCTCTTGACCTTGTGATCCTCCCACCTCGGCCTCCCAAAGTGCTAGGATTACAGGCGTGAGCCACCACGCCTGGCCTACTCAGCCCTTCTATTCCTACATACCACAGTGAAATTCTCATACATGTGGACAAGTGGGCATGCGCAAGAATGTTTATTGCAGCACTATGTTAAAAGTGAAAGCCTGGAGACAGTCTATATGTCCATCAGAAGGGGAGTAGATATATTCGAGTATATTAATACAAAGAAAATGAATGAACAAGAATTACATGTACCACGTGCTTAAATCTCTAAAATGTAATGTTGACTTATAAGATTATTTAATCTCTAAAATATGTTGACTTATACTATGATTTACATACATTTCAAACATAAAACAGATACTATATATTTTGCCATTTTATATATATATATATGAATAAAAACATACCAGAACTAATAAACAGGAAAACAGCATGGGAAAGAGAGATGTGAATAAAATTGCGAAGGAGCATGTAGGGGTCTCAAGTATATCTGTAAGGATTTATTTCACTTTAAATGTTCTTAAAAGTATAAAAATAAGCAATAAATTAATATGAATTTAAAACAAAGCACAGTGTGAGTCCTAATTAAAACTAATTTAATTTGATAGTGTGAAAAGCATATAATTCAAGATTAAGTAATTAACAGTACTAGATTCCTGGCTTTACTGAGACTGGTAACTGTAGATCTTCAACAAGCAAGTCACTTAAATTTTAGGGGCCTTACTTGCCTAAACTGTATAATGAAAGAGTTGAACCACGTAATCTCTAAGATCTCATACAGCTATAAAATTCAACTCAAAGCAATTCACAGGACTTGTAGCAACAAAAGTATGAATAATAACTTGAATTTTAAAATGGAATTTGAAACTCGAGGCATGAACGTATAACATGGATGTTACTCCATGACTTCTTAACACTGTTCAGTTGTTCACCTCTGTTTGTAGCCATTATTGTTGTCAGGCCTCTGAGCCCAAGCTAAGCCATCATATCCCCTGTGACCTGCAGGTATACATCCAGATGGCCTGAAGTAACTGAAGAATCACAAAAGAAGTGAAATTTAAATGGCCTGTTCCTGCCTTAACTGATGACATTCCACCACAAAACAAGTGAAAATGGCCGGTCCCTGCCTTAACTGATGATATTACCTTATGAAATTCCTTCTCCTGGCTCATCCTGGCTCAAAACTCCCCCACTGAGCACTTTTGACCCCCACCCCTGCCTGCCAGAGAACAACCTCCTTTGGCTGTAATTTTCCTTTACCTACCCAAATCCTATAAAACGGCCCCACCCCTGTCTCCCTTCGCTGACTCTCTTTTCGGACTCAGCCCGCCTGCACCCAGGTGAAATAAACAGCCATGTTGCTCACACAAAGCCTGTTTGGTGGTCTCTTCACACTATATTTGTGAAGAGACATGAGTGAAAATTGTGTTAAGTGTCCTATAAGGCCGTCTTTCCAGCCATTTCTACCTTGTATTCTGAATTGGTCGATAGCAGAAAATGACCTCTCCTTCTGCTGTAGTATCAGTTACTCCAAGCCTAGGCATATCCATCTTCTGCTGCATTGTGAGGGATATCTGGGTAATCTTTTACTTTTTGTAAAATTTTTGAGTCCTAATTTACTCACTATTTAACCTTCAGGGTTTCTTAGTGCAAGAAATTGATTCTGTCTGGCTTATGGGGGGTAAAGGGCCGGGAAAAAGACAATTATTGAAAGGATTGTGAGTATCTCTTGGAATTAAAGGAAGAGATGGTGGCCGGGCGCGGTGGCTCACACCTGTAATCCCAGCACTTTGGGAGGCCAAGGCAGGCAGATTGCCTGAGGTCAGGAGTTCAAGACCAGTCTGGCCAACATGGTGAAAACCTGTCTCTACTGAAAACACAAAAATTAGCCAGGTGTGGTGGCGCACACCTGTAATCCCAGCTACTTGGGAGGCTGAGGCAGGGGAATTGCTTGAACCAGGGAGGTGGAGGTTGCAGAAAGCCGAGATCATACCACTGCACTGGAGCCTGGGTGACAGAGTGAGGCTCCATCTCAAAAAAAAAAAAAAAAAAAAAAAAGAGAAAGGGATGGTTTAGGAAGGAAAAGTTTCAAGGATTTCTGCATCAAAAGTTGATATTGGCCTTCCTCCAAGAGCTCTACCATTTGCAAAACTCAGCCCCAGATATCCTCAGTTTTCTGGTCACTCTTTTCCAATTCTATAATTCCTAGGATACAGCATTGGTCCAACTTGGGTCAAATATATTCTTTTAACTCAGTTGGCTGTGTGGACAGAGCCATGTATTAAAGACAAAGCCATTGGGAATCTATCTCTGAGTCTTAAGTCCAATTTCCAGAAAGCAATAATTGGGAGCAAACAGGCAACCCAAAAGTAGTCTCCCATGAGCAATCTATGCCATGACATGGGTCAGATGAGGAGAGTATGTTGCCTGCTTTTTATTAACAGCTTAAAGTGTTTCACCCTGGAATCAGCACAACAGGATGCATTTTGAAAATATTTCCAAATATTTCTCTTATTCTTGACACGCTTGGAGTGATTTGTACTCATTAATATTTATGTGCCAATATTGAGCTACAAGTTGGAGTACTTTCTCCCATTGATCTCATAACACACTGGCACCTCTCAAGGTCTAAAAATATTTGCTGACTACAATAAACTTTTTTATATTCTAGACTAACCAACTGAAGAAAAAGTAAAGAGAAATCAAAGAGTTGATTTATGATATTTGGAGGAAGCAAAGTAGAACTGCTTCTAAACATCTCTTTGTGAGACGCAACATGGAAATCATTGACAACCAAACTCAATGTTTACATGCCATTAAACATTCTTACTCTTCGATTTGAAAGCTGATGAACTTGCTGGTTTTTCTAAAAACTCAGAATCCTTCAACTTTAATACAACCTGCTTTAGTTGCATGATTTAAAATTCAGGTGTGTTTCAGGGATTTTTTACAACCATGCAAATTATCCTCTTTATTATTCAAGCTTCTTACTTGAATGGGATGAAGTAAGAAGCAAAGACAAGCACAGAGGCTCCTTGAAATGATTTCAACTGCTTCATCATTCTGCATGTTGACACTGAATTGCCACTAAATGCGCATACTAGTGTGTTTTCCAATAGGATGTTTCTCTAGCTCTCTGAAAATAGCAGGTATGGCTCTTGAGGGTTAGTCTACCTGTATCAGGATTCATATTTACAATATCTTATATAACTCCTATCTCCTGCTTTAAAGTGTAAGCTTCTCAGGACTAAAGATTGTCTTTTTATTACTTACTATCTCTCAGTATCTTAGGTTCCATGTTATAACCTAATGCTTTGAAAGAGAAGATTTCTAAGAAGTAATTTCTAATAAGTGGTCTGCCCACTTATTTTATGTACAAGTAATATCTATTCAAATTACTTTCATGTTAGTAGAATAGAAATAATATCACGCAAAAAATGTGACTGCCATTCAATATATTTTTACAGCATCCAATTTTAGGATCAGTTACAAATGGTTGAGCTAAAATATAAAAATAGACAAAAAAGTCATTCTCTGCCAAAGAAAAAACAACCATACTGGAAATTTGGAGGCATTATAGAGAAGATAAGAATTTGGAATATCTATGTTTAAACCCAGCTCTGCTGGAAGATGAGCACTTTTTTTGTATAAAGTCTCCTTAAACTTTTTTTTTTTTTTTTTTTTTTGAGACGGAGTCTTGCTTTGTCACCCAGGCTGGAGTGCAGTGGCCGGATCTCAGCTCACTGCAAGCTCCTCCTCTCGGGTTCACGCCATTCTCCTGCCTCAGACTCCCGAGTAGCTGGGACTACAGGCACCCGCCACTTCGCCCGGCTAGTTTTTTTTTTTTTTTTTTTTTTTTTTTTGTATTTTTTAGTAGAGACAGGGTTTCACCGTGTTAGCCAGGATGGTCTCGATCTCCTGACCTCGTGATCCGCCCGTCTCGGCCTCCCAAAGTGCTGGGATTACAGGCTTGAGCCACTGCGCCCGTCCTGTCTCCTTAAACTTCTATGTAAAGTTACTTAAACATCACTTGCTAACTCAACTGCCACCTGAAGGACTATCGTGAGATGACACTAATTCCTTACAGAACTAAGGATAAAAAGAGCAATTTGTGAAATTATGATTACTCTTGAGAAGGCTGAAGAAAGGGGCATGGTATAAGGCCTGACTCTATCCATGAGCAGAGTTGGCTCAAAAAGTTTTGGACATTTTATTCATGTCTGATAAAGATCAAGTAGAATGAGAACTCATGCCATATTTTGTCTGTTTCTAGAGCCATTCCAATTCCCATCTTCTTTGATATTGATCTCACTCTGGGAATAACAGGTCCTAGCACAGAATTTTCTGTATAGTAGATTTGAGCACTTGATTATGTTCAATTCAGTACCTTCATTTTAAATGTTTAATATATAGTGATGGTCTAATTACTTCATGAGAACAGTTCAGTGGCCTACACCAATCAGCATTTGTACTGACAAATGCAGGAAGAAAGTGTCTAGAGTGTAACTGGCTGACAGTGTCATAGACACTGAGGAATAATGAAATCATCATGGTCTTTATTCTTGAGTAAATAACTATTTAAACATGCAAGAATTTACATGAACTTCACAGTCTGAGGGAACAGTCCCCAGAAGACTGCTGTCACTTCAGAGTGTGAACCCCAATGGGTTCCCAGGGCCACCATCACTTCAGACCAACTGGCTACAAATTCAGACCACCCTCAGGTTTAATAATTTGCTAAAATGATTCAGTGAAAGCTATGAGACTCACTGCCATGTTTACTGTAGACAAGTGTACAAATTAGAACCAGCCTAAGGAAAAAATGCATAGGAGGAAGAATCTGGGAAGTTTCCAAATGCAGAACTACTAGTTACCCCTTCCTTCCCCGTGGAGCCACAGATTGCACAATTCTCTCAGTATCAATGTCTAACAGTACACACAGAGTATTGCCAACCCAGAAAGCTCACCAGGCCTTCAGTATCCAGAGTTTTTATTGGGATTGATCACATACAGCCTGTGTGGCTGACCTTTACCATACCCTCCTGAAGGTCCGCACTAGTGCCTCTACTCTCTTTGGGATGTGGCACATCCCAAAGCCCTCAGGCAAACGAAGACATTTCTATCTGGCAGGACCTTCCAGGCACCTAGAGATCACCTCCCGATAGCCAAAGGCAAATGCGAGAACTCTCTCTAAGTAAGTTTAATTCTTGGAAAAAAACAGTTCAAGATACCAGGTTGAGCCATAGGCAATTCTCAGTATTTAATCATTTTGACTTTTAAAAAAATGACAATTCCCTATGGTTCAACGTAATAGGATGAAATTGTTCACTCATCAAATATTTACTGTGTGCATACACTATGCAAAAAGTAAGATACTTGATAATGAGCTCCTGTGCCTTTGCAGTACAGATAATCTAGTAAACAGATTAGAAAATGTTCATCTAACAAATATTTATGAAATATTGACCATGTGCTAATCCTTATTCTAGGTCATGGAAATGTAGTATTAAATAAGACCAAATGATCCCTGCCCTCATGGAACTTTAATGTTGTGGAATTAGGAAGGGAAGGGGGCAGAAACAGACATTCAAGGAGTAAACCAGTAAATATGGCAATTTAATACAGTTGTAAGTTTTATAAAGAAAATAATATAATAGGATAGAGATTGCAGAGGGGCAGTAAGGGCTAATTTAGATAGGATGATCAGGAAAGGCTCCTCTGAGAAAATACCTTAGCCCTAGAGCCTAAATAATGAGCAGGCACCAACCATGGAAGGATCTGGAAGCAGAGCCTTGCAGACAAATGGGACAGCTGATCAGAAAGCTGAGTTTACTGAAGAACATGATTACCTATGTGGCTAGAACCTACTGGACAAGGGGACAATCATGTAATATGATGTCAGAAAAGCTGGAAGGAGCCAGATCACGTGAGGCTCTATACATAATAGTAATACGATTTTATTCCAAGTACAAAAGAACGGATGATCTCATTAAAAATGTCATATCACAATTTTTAAACTAACAATAATATTGGTACCAAAATATCAGTGGCAAGTGCTATAGGAGGAGCAAAACAAAGGGCTAGAGAAGGTAAGATAGTCCCTTTCAGCTCCAATAAAGCAAATTTTTAGAAAGTTGACATTTGCACAAGGTCTTGAAGGATGGTGAGTCCATCTATTAAATGGCCAGGGAAGGCGCTGATGGAAATCCCAGTCCAGATGAGAGGCAGCCATTCATGGAAGCACAGGAGCAGCTCAGTCAAGAACCTGGTCAAGGAACACGCCCTCCAGCCCATCCAGAAGATGGGACGATAGGGATACAGGCAGAGTAGAACATTACACTAGAGAAGTGGATTTGGACTATGCCAAAACCAAACACCAAACTGAGGAAGTTGGATTTTATTTATTAAATACTGGGAAGCTTACACAGAGTTTAAGTGACAAATATTATAAGCGTAAGTATGCTTTAGGTAAAGGGTAACAGAATTATTGTATGTTAGAATGAGTGAATGACCAGAAAAAAATTTTACTTGCTAGTGCTAGACATACAACTCAAACTAGCTTAAAGATTATTGACTCAGCAAGTGAGAAATCCAAGGGTAAAATACCTTGAGGAATGGCTGAATCCAAGAGCCTAAGGGATATTGCAACAGAAATGCCCACCAGGGTCCCTGCTTTCCTGTGAGTTATGCACCGTCCAATGGAAAAATGGCTACCAGTAGTTCCAGCTTATTCTCATAGCTCATGATCTCAGAGGAAGAGAGAGAAACCCTCTATCTTCCAGTATTCGTATATTATACTTTAGAGAAAATAATAATAGGTATGACAATGACTAAAATTTATTGTCGCTTACCATGTGGCAAAATGTGCTCCAAATACTTCACATGAAACATCTCATTTAACTGCCTCAAGAATCCTATGAGGTAATAATACTATCAGCCCCACTTTTCCGATTATAAAACAGAAAGGTGAAATTATTTTCCCACAATCATGTATTTACTAATTGGTGGTACAAAATTCAAACCCAGGTGGATAAACTCTAGAACTAGCATGCTTATTTTACCATTTTTATTATAAAGAATTTTGAACATGTTCACACTAGTCAAACTAGTACAATGAATGCCCATAATACTCATTACTTAAGTCCATATAAGCCAATCCACAGACTAAACCCTCCTCCATGTTATTTTAAAGCAAACCAGATATAGCATCATTATCATCTACATTTAATCCATAAATTCTTCAGTATATATCTCATTTTAATAAGACCACAGTATAGTCTCACCCAAAAAAATAAACAATAATTTCTTAATATCATTAAATAACCAGTCTATGTTCACATTTCCAGTTAGCTCATGAACATCATATATCATTTTTATTTCTATGTTATGGTGATGCAACAGCAAAATTCAGACTGTAGGAAAAACTACAGGATAACTAGTTTTCTTCAATAAGCAGAAAAATTTATAGATTAAAAAAAGAAAGAAATAGATGTGGAAATATTGATTATAAGAGACTTAAAAGTTACTTCAAACAATCATTGTATGAACCTCATTTGGATCCTGAATAACGGAAATTGTTTAATTCTTTTTTGTGCACTAGGGATGGAGAGTCAAATAATTGGTCTTCTAAAAGCCCCAGACTTCACTATCACACAATTTATCCATGTAACAATCCTGCACTTGTACCCCCTAAATCTATAAAAACAAAACTGTTTTAAAGATGTTTTTAAAAAGAACAACAATAATTATGCCTTAAAGCCATTTGGAGGAGTTCCTCTCTGTGAAGGTGTGCTCCTAACTGAACACACAAGATTTGTAAAAACTGCTTTTTTATTTTTTGTTTTGTAATTACATAAAATATTTATGCAGCTCAGAAGTCAAGTTTACAAGGCAAATTCGCTTCTGTGCCTATTCTCTTTACCCTACTTTCTCTCTCCCTTTTTACATAGTAGCTGTTTTTTATTTTACAGTTTATTCTTCCTTTGTATATATGTGCACCCTACCTTTCTCCAGTAAATAATAAAATACTCTATACACTTTACATTGCTTTATTTCAGTGGGCAATATATCATAAAGATATTCCTCATTCCTTTAACAGTTGCATAGAACCATGTTGTGTGGAGTATCACAGTTTATTCAACTAGCTTCTTACTCTGGGAATTTGGAGTTGGTTCTAGTCTTATGCTACTCCAATAGATATCCAATGAAAGCCATGTCCACACATCTTTCTGTAATTTTGCCAGTGGAATAAATTTCTAGAAGTGGAGTTGTTTTGTCAAAGAATAAATGCATATGGTGTTTTGTAAAACCATTTTGCAATCACATCAACAATGTATAAAAATGCCCTTTAGCTTCTCCAACTAAGTACATTGTCACACTTGAAACATTTACCCATCTAATAGTTGAGAAATGGTATTTGTTGTATTTTTAATTTGCATTCCTCTTACAATCAAGGAAGTTGTGCATCTTTTTATATGGCTATAAGCCATATGCTTTTCTTTTTGTCTGAACTATGTTCATTTCTCTCAACCACATCTTTCTATGTGGTTGTTCTTCCCTGTTTTGGGAAACTATATATTAGAAAGGGTAACACTGTCTGTGATGCGCAATGGAAATATGTTTTCCTAGTTTGTTATTTTCTTTTTACTTTGCTTATCATGTTCCTTGATATATAAAGTTATACTTTTTCTAAACGTAATTACAAATATTGTATTCTTTCCTTTATTGATTGTACATACATTCTACAGTACTACATGCTATGGGCTGAATTGCATCCCCTCAAAACTCACGTGTTGGAATCCACACCCCCAGTACTTCAAAGTATGACTGTATTTGAAAATAGGGCCATTAAAGAGTAATTAAGTTAAATGAGGCCTTATAGGTGGGTCCTAACCCAATATGACTGGTATCCTTATAAGAACAGAAAATTAGGACACAGACACTTGCAGAAGGAAGACCATGTGAAGACATCTGAAGATGGCCATCACAAACCAAGAAGAGGGACTCTTCGAAGAAACCAATCCTGTTGACACACTGATTTCAGACTTCTCACCTCCAGACCTGTGAGCACACAAATATCTGCTCTTTAACCCTCCCCATCTGTAGTATTTTGTTATGGAAGCCTTAACAAATTAATACTATTACATATACTATTTTGAAGGGTGAATTTTTTATTCTTGTTTGTATAAGAATAAATTACTGTAATTAGCCATTTATCTCTTAGATTTTTATTTATTTGTAGCTTTCCTAACAAAACAAACTTCTGGGCCAAACTTCTGGGTGGCTCACGTCTGTAATCCCAGCACTTTGGGAGGCCAAGGTGGGCGGATTACATGAGGTCAGGAGTTCAAACCCAGCCTGGCCAACATGGTGAAACCCCGTCTCTACTAAAAAATAATACAAAAAAATTAGCCGGGTGTGGTGGCACACACCTGTAGTCCCAGCTACTCGGGAGGCTGAACCAGGAGAATCACTTGAACCTGGGAGGCAGAGGTTGCAGTGAGCCAAGATCACGACACTCCTCTCCAGCTTGGGCAACAGAGCAAGACTCTGTCTCAAAATTAAAAAACAAAACAAAACAATCAAAACAAAATTCTGAGATGACATTTCACATAAAATGTGGGCATCCTTTCCACCTACACACTTAAGAGTTACTCTGGTTCTCCCGTGATGGTCAGGGACACCACCATTGTAATTCACTGTTGTTTTAGGGCAACATCTCTTCAAAGATCATGATGATTTTTTCTTTCTTCTTCCTAGGTGACTGTACTTTTGTTGTTGTTATTGTTGTTAGCAATGGGGTCTCACTATGTTGCCCAGGCTGGTCTTGAGCTCCTGGCCTCAAGCAATCCTCCTATGTTGGCCTCCTGAAGTGCTGGGATTACAGGTGTGAGCCATTGCTCCCAACTGCTGGGTGACCATTCTTTAGGAAAACTGAAAGACCATACAACTGAAACGGTGACAAATACTGATCTGATCTTTAGGTGCTGTTACCTCTGGGGATTTAGAAGGCAGCTAAAATTTCAAGAAAACATTCTTAAAAACATTTCTTAAAAATATTCTTGACATTGGATATTGTCAGGGATAGAGCTTTTAAAATTATTTTATAATGTGAACTAAATTTTAAAATTATTTTTAAAAATTAATAGGTAATAGACACAAAAGGTAATATATGCACAAGGCACAAAATTCAAGTTACCTTACAAAAGGATCGTGGAGAGAAAAGTAAGTATCTGTTTACCCATGTTCCACCCAGTTTCTTACTATTTTCTTCTTGATGAACACTGAACAGAAAAAGTGAGTACAGATTGCCTGAGTAACAGTCCACATTTTTATCTCATTTCTTAGCAAATGTGTTTGTTTATTGAATTTTTCAGTAATAACCTATAGTTCAAAAAAGGCCTCTCAGGGTACAAAAATAATAAATCATTGATAAATTGGGTTGGAAAGAGTATCAAAGATTGTCTGTTTTAGGATAGAACTGGAATGAATAAAGCATTTTTATAACAAAAGAAACGATTGCCTAAGGAAAACTAATACTTCTGAGACTCATGTATCCACCACTGAGCCATGTGCCATAAGCTTTTATAGGTTCTACCAGTTATCAGTTGTGTATCACAAACTATCCCAATAATTGGCAGCTTAATAAAAAGCAGATTTTATTTTATCACAATTCTATGGGTCAGGAACTTGGGCCAGGTTGAGCTGAGCTGAGCAGTTCCTATGCTGGTTTCACCGGGGATCACATATATGGCTACCATGAGATGTAACTCACACAGGACGTACTGGCACCACATGGCCTCGTTTACTCATCTGGAAGTTGATTCTGGCTGTCAGCTGGATCACATATTTTGATCAGGCCAACACAAGCTTCTTCACAAGGCAACAGAATTCCATGAGGAAAAAGCCTTTTGTACAAGCATTTTTCTGGCCTCTCCATCACATTTGCTGAGTCCCATTGGCCAAACCACATCACATGACCAAGTCCACAGTCCATGTAAGAAGAGGCCACATACAGGTAGAGATGCAAAGAAGTGTGATTTATAAGAGGCCATGGTTTTAACAATCTACCACATAGGTCTAAGCTCAAAGTAAGCCAAGTGCCATTAGGATAGAGTTCTATAATTTCTAGACGGAGTGAGTAACGGCAAAACAGAAAAGACTTAAAATAATGGGGCAGTTATTTTGTATGTATTTCCTATGTAACCAACACGAAAAAGTTAACAATAAAAACAAAGCCCTGAGAACATGACAGCATTTTATGGCAAGCAATCAAGAAGATATCTGTTCAAAAAGAGAAAAACAATGTCATAGAAGTAAAAGAAAGACATCTAAGTATTAGAAAAGGCTCTTCTAGCCAGCATTCAATCTAAAAGACAATATCATTTTACAACTACACTCCCATTCCTGAATCTAAAACTTCTTCCAGGAAAAAAGCAATCACTATTCAAGAAAAGTAATTCGGAACAGTTATACAAGAATGTTACATTTCCAGCTACAACTACAATACACAGAATTGCAAATATTGATAGCAAGAGCATTGAAAACATAGTCGTTCTAAATGCAATGTTGTATCCTGGACTGGATCCTAAAACAGAAACTCTTTACTCAAAGATTCAAATGAATCTCCACTTTTAATCAAATAAAATCCAAAATACTCAACTTTCTTGTTTGATTAGTAGAAAAATGGGTAAAAGATTAGTCTGCACTTTAGTTACCAGTACTATATTGCATGAATGATAACTTCTCCATTTTGATAAATGTTTCAAGGTTATATAAGATATTAACATTCGGAGCAGCCAGGTGAAAGGTATAGGGAAACCCTCTGCACTATCTTCGCACTTTTCTGTGAATCTAATATTATTTCAAAATCTGAAAGTTTAAAAAATACGTATAGTCAGTAAACTAAGTTATGTGTGTGTGCATGTGCATGCATGCCTATATGCAATATTCATGTATATCTAAGCTAGCAGAACTAGGAGCAACTGCAGAGTCTAGGATTTCAATAATTAACATATCAAAGTTTAGAGTAAAAAGTCACCAGTGAGGAAGAACAGTGCAGGATGCAAATCAGACTGCGGCCCTGGAAATGGAGGAAATGGGTTAAAGTCTGGAGTCACTTCTCAGAAAGACATATAATTGAGATAATTAAAGAAGAGGAAAAAAAGAGGAGGATATATATATACCAAGGTAGAAGCAATCCTCTAAACATAAAAATGTTCTACCTACAGCCTTCACCATCATCCTAGAGATAGGAATTGTTAGCTAACACTTGACCAATGATAAGCTTATATCTTCCACATAGTAGAGGTTCTCTTATGTCACTCTTCACTCAAAGGTTCAAAAGGATCTCCACTTTTAATCGAAATCCAAAATACTCAACTTTCTTTTCTGATTCAAAGAAACTGCACTTTAGTTTCTGATATTGCAGTTTCTGATATTCCAACTGCTACGGTTTGACCCGCTTCCTCCCAGTCCTTTCATCAGATAAGGGTAATTGCTTTATTCCTGCCATCCATCAGGTCCCACTTTCTGTCTCCTTCCACTTTGTCCCATACAACCACTGTTAACCTTTTAATGTCTGGTTTTAAAAACTGTATTTGGTGAGTTATGACATGTGGCTACAGAATATTTCTGGTTGATTCCCACTCCAGCTAAATGAACCATCATTTGTCTTCATATTCCAATTTAAACAAGGCTAAGGTTAATCATAAGTACTTTCTGGAACAAGTAAAAAAGGAATAATATTATGTGAGACATTGCAAATGGTTCTCATCAACAGCACCATTCAGAGGCCAGGGCCCCAGGGCAAACAAGGGTATAGCGCAAGCAACGTGTTGTTCAATTTGTTTTCGGGAGGTTAATCTGCAGCATTGCCAAGGTCATCCGCAAAGCATAGAATTCCTCCTGAGGACCCAAACCAAATGTGTGTGCCTGTGATGCCTGTTTGACCCACTGATGAAGATATTGCAGCTGCTGTGAGTAGAATGCAGTTGACCCCTCAAAAGGAGAAAGATCCAAGAAGTCAGTAGATGCTGACTCTCATCTTATGGGATGAAGAATTCTTAGGAGTATAAAACAATATAAGAGGGAAGTTTAAAGATTTTAAGTGCTAATTCAAAAACCTATAATAACCTGCAAACACAGTGTGTGTTAGTGGGAGGTAGGGTCTTGGATGTGTGAAATAGATATTGATCAATATAATCCACAGACATAATTTCTAATACTTAGAGCAGAGGCTGTTAACTATTTTTGCATCATGGATGCCACTGACAGTCTGGCAAAGCCTATGAACACCCTCTCAGAATATTCTTTTAAATTCACAAAATGAAATACATTTGGTTACAAAGGAAACTAGTTATATTGCAATACACTTGTCAAAATATTTTTAAAATAAACATATGCTATAGCAATGTACGTACTCCTTTACAAAATATTAAATAACAAGCTCTGAAGGCAGTATGAATAATCACCACAGTGAAGAGCAAAAACAGTATTAGATGTCTGCAACACTTGTCCAGAAGTCATTATTATCATGTTTTTGCATGGTTTGGGCTTTCTGAGTAAATTTTACTGGAATTTACATTAAAGGACAAATCTTGGAGGCTAAATGATGACAGAATGGATCATGAGCAAACTCAGGAAAGTGATTTGTGTCCATTGAGGTATATACAATCAGCCCTTCATATCCATGGGCTCTACATCTGTGGATTCAATCAACGTGGATTGACAATATTTGGGGAAAAACTGTGTGCAATGAACATATATGGACTCTTTTTCTTGTCATTATTCCCTAAATAATACAGTATAACAATTATTTATATATCATTTATATTGTATTAGGTATTATAAATAAACTAGAAATGACTTAAAGTATACAGGAGTATATACATAGGTTAGATGCTAATATTACACTATAATATATAAAGGACTTGAGCATCTGCAGATTTTGGTATCCACCAGAGGTCCTGGAACCAATCCACCAGAGGTCCTGGAACCAATCCCCCACAAATACTGAGGAACAATTGTATTTACATTTCAAAAGGAGATAAAACCTGGAACCAAGAAAACATTCCAGGGTTGCAGCCCAGAGGGGTTTATCTTCCCTTTGGTGATTAGGTTAATATTTCAAATGATGAGAACCTAGGGAACTTCCCCTTCTCTTCCCAAGAAGGCTTTTTCTACAACAGAGTAATTAAGTTTCTATTCCTCTCTCAGGAGGGGATGGGCAGTGTGTGCATAAGCTCCCAAACTCATAATTTGGGAGTTCCTCTCTTGTGATGCAAGAAATCCCATTTGTGCATCTACAGAGTCCATCTGGCTCTCATCAGTTGACCCCAGAAGGAAGAAGAACTCAACCACAGATAAGCATATTGCTCTAAACAATAATAGTAAATCTGTTTTACTGAGGATATCCCACATTTGCATCCATGATAATATCAATAAGCATAGACACTAAAAATTATTTAGCTTGTATTAGGTTTATGAAAAGGGGAAGGATTGGAAAAATCGAGAATCAGATCTGTCATCACTAATGATAACATCATCAATTCACCTATCACATATTTTTTGAACACCCAATCTGTGTAAAATAGTATATATCTTACATATACTATTATATATACAATAAATAGTATATATACTATATGTAGTATACATAAAATATATAGTATACATATATACTATTTATCTTATATGAATTTAATTTAATTTATAATTTATTATACTATAATAAATAGTATATATACCATTATATATAGTATACATATCACATATAGTGTGTATATATATTCTATTTATTATATATATAATAGCATATACATAAGACATACTATTTTACAGAGATTGGGTGTTCAAAAAATATTTGATAGATGAATTGATGATGCTATCATTGGCAATGACAAATCTAATTCTCTATTTTATAGTATATACAGCATATATAATGTTTATTACATATAATAGCATATATATAATAGTATTTATAAAATAGATACTATTTTACATAGAGTGGGTCTTCAAAAAATATTCATTAGATGAATTGATGGTGTTATCATTAGTGATGATGAATCTCAGTTTATATATATACATGTCTATATTTCTAGACATATATGCCTGAATAAAACAACTCTAGTCCCTGCCTTTTGTGACACTTGCAAGTTTGGTGATCCCAGGAAGTGACAAGTGAGAAGAAAATGGAAAATAAAAAGTAAACTTTTAAAAACATAGTAGGTACCTAAAAGAGAAACAGTGCCAATTTCTTTTAAAATGAAATAAAGAATAAAGGGGTTTTGCAAAATCATGCCCAGATAGCCAGGAAGGCCTCTTTTCTTCAATGTCATGAAGGTGAATGAGTTAATCATATAAAGACCTTGGGAGAAAGTGCTTCAGCAAAATGGTTCAAAGACTCTGACACAGAAAAGATTTTGCATGTATTTGAATTAAGCTCACAGCTGTTTGAGAAGGAAGGAAGGAAGGAAGGAAGGAAGGAAGGAAGGAAGGAAGGAAGGAAGGAAGGAAGGAAGGAAGGAAGGAAGGAAGGAAGGAAGGAAGGAAGGAAGGAAGGAAGGAAGGAAGGAAAAAAGGAAAAGAAAAGAGAAAGGGAAAAGGAAAAGGAAAGGAAGGAAAGGAAGAAAGGAAGGAATGAAGGAAGGAATGGAGGGAAAAGAAAGAAAGAATAAAGAAAGAGAGAGAGAAAGAAAGAACAGAAGGAAAGAAAGAAAGAAATAGAGAAAGAAAGAAGGAAAGAAGGAAGGAAGGAAGGAAAGAAAGAAAGAAAGAAAGAAAGAAAGAAAGAAAGAAAGAAAGAAGGAAGGAAGGAAGGAAGGAAGGAAGGAAGGAAGGAAGGAAGGAAGGAAGGAAGGAAGGAAGGAAGGAAGGAAAGAAAGAGAAAGAAAAAAAAAGAAAGAAAGAAAGAAAGAAAGAAAGAAAGAAAGAAAGAAAGAAAGAAAGAAAGAAAGAAAGAAAATGAAGAAGGAAAGAAAGAAAATGATAAAGCAAGAAAGAAAAGGCTAATTATGTTTTGGTAATCATGTGCTACCATTGCATATATGCTTAAATATATCATTTTTTAACCTGTCTCCTTAAGTGGATTCTACTCTTTCCCTCTCAAAGCTAACTAAGCTGTGGCAAGATGTTAGAACTTCACAGATATTAAGACCAGGTTTAGAAATGTAGTTCAAAGGCAATATATTAATAATAAAAAGAAAAATTCTGTGATCTAATGTCACATGAGTCATATGTATCCAAAAAAACCATGTTTAATGAAAATAAAATAACAGTGCCTTGTCTGGTAAAAAGCAAACAGCTTTTACCAGTTGCCAAACTGCATTCCAGTTGTCGAATCTCACAGCCAGACCTACTGGCAAAGGTAGGACCAACCGCCCTGCTGTAATGTACCAGCAGAGAGCTAAGAGACGACATAATTTCCCCTTGAGGAATGACACCACTCACCGGATTTCACACAGCGCCCTTTTACAAATTACAGTCCTGAAGGCTATGGTTGAACTGTGCAGCTTGCTCTAAGTGAAATTTGTTCAATATGGTTACCATCACTTTCACCTACTCACTCCCGGGCAAGAATCTTAGCTCTTCAGGTTGTAGGCTTTTGTTTTTAGAAACGGGGAAATAAGACATTCTTGTTATTTATGACAATAGTGACAAGTACTCTTCACCCCAAATACTTGTGTGGGAGTCAACACTAAGTTCTCTGATTGTTTCCTTTTTATTTTCCTTCCAGTTTGCTTAATTTCAGTTCAGAAAAAAGCACATGTAATAAACCCTATAAGGAAAAAAAAAGAACCTACAAAAAGAAGAAATGTTTTGTTACATTGAGTATTGACAACCTGGAGCTTTAAGTTATTTCCAATGTTTTTAACTATTTAACCTAGGAAGTAAAACTATATTTTAGGCCAATGTTTATTACTGCCTCCTTGCCTCTGCACAGATCATAAGCTTGGTCAATGTTTCTGTCCTCATGAGAAGAGCAATTGGAGTTGCTTCACCCAATAGAAGAGCAATCCTTTTAAGGCCACAATAGCAATATCTGTCTGTCTGTCTGTCTGTCTATCTATCTATCTATCTATCTATCTATCTATCTATCTATCTATCTATCATCTATCTCTTCTGATTATCCCAGAGCTTTGACAAAAGTGAAAGCAGTAAAGATGAGGAAAGAGAAGAGTTTCAGGATGGAAAAGAAAAATACTTATAATAAAAAAGATTCAAGCTCCCATCCAAGTACTAACCAGGCCCCACCATGGCACATGTACCCCAGAACTTAAAATAAAATAAAAAACGTCAATCACTAGATTGCTGAAACATTAAAAAAAAAAAAATACAGGAATCAGTATACCACAGCATAATTTACAATGAACACACTTTGGTCCCATTTCTACTATCTACTACCTGCATAACCTTGAACACAAAAGACAAAGTGATGTTCGTTGTCTTTATCTGTATAATGGTGATAATAATAACTACTTTAGAGAGTCGTGTTAAGGAATAAATGAAGTAAGTAATGCGAAGCACTCTGCACAGCATCTGACACATTCAAGAGACGGTAGCTGCAGGTGTTGTTATTGCTGCTGTTACTGTTTGTGTTGTTATAGGACAGTGAACCATTAGAATCCTTTATCCTCTGAAATTTCTCTCCAACATTTTACTTGGCTTTATTCTATGCTAACCTACTATTATAGTATATAAGAGTTAAAGGAAGCTTAGAGTTCTCTTTGATACATTCATTTCCTAAATGTAGAAAGTAAGGCCTTGAAAATTAAGCAACTGATCCAGAAACATGAATCTGGATCTATAAATTACAAATGCTAGGGTTTTCCTACTTTATTATGTTGATACTCAACCAGGGCCTGAGCATAAAAGATTGACCACTTCCATTTTTTATGACACTCCACTATATTTTAAAAAATGAAGTTCCCACCAAAAGTCCAATGGCCTTTTCTTGAAGAAATAAAAAAAACCAATCTTCAAATTTATATGGAATTGCATGAGATCCCAAACGCCAAAACAATCCAGAAAAAGAACAAAGTTGGAGGCCTCATACTTCCGAATCTCACAACCTACCGCAAAACTACAGTAATTAAAACAGTGTGGTATTGTCACAAGGATAAACATATAGGCCAATGGAATAGAATTGAGAGTTCAGAAATAAATCCGTATGTTTATGGTCAATTTTTTGTCATCAAGAGTCCCAAAAACATTTTAATGGGGAAAATGTTCTCTTCAACAAATGGTGCTGAGAAAACTAGATATCCACATGCAAAAGAATGAAGGTGGACCAGCTACACCACACCATACATAAAAATTAACTGAAAATAGATCAATGCCCTAAATGTAGCAGCTAAAGCCAGAGAACCCCTAGAAGAAAACAGAGTTAATTCTTAATAGCCTCGGCTTTGGCAACAGATTCTTGGATACAACACCAAAAGCATCAGCAAGAAAAGAAAAAATAAATATAATGTCATCAAATTTAAAAATGTTTTCTATTAAAGGACATTATCAAGAAAGTGAAAAGGCAACCTACAGAGTGTAGGAAAGTGTTTTCAAATAATAGCTCTGATGGGTCTAGTGTCCAGAATACATAAGAAACTCTTACAACTCAATGACAAGAAAAGCAAGCATCCCAATGTTAAAATAGGCAAATCCCCAACCCTGAATATATTCTCCATTGCTACAGTTTTTCCTTTTCAAGAATGTAATATTAACGGAATATAACCTGTTGAGACTGGCCTCTCTTACTCTGAATGCCTTTGAGGTTCCTCCAAGTTGTTGCATGTGTCAATAGGACATTCGTTTTCATTGTTGAGAACTATTCCATTATATGAATACCCCACAGTTTATCATTCACTTATTGGAGGACATTTGGATGGTTTCTACTTGGAGGCAATTATGAAGAAAACCACCATAAACATTTATATAAGTGTTTTGTGTGAACACAAGTTTTTATTTCTCTACAGTAGACACCTAGAAGTGGAATTTTTGAGTTATATGGTAAGTGCAGGTTTAACTATAAGAAACTGCCAAAGAATGTTTCAGAGTGACTATACCATCTTGTTTTCCCAGGAGCAATGTGTAAGACTTTCACTTGATCTGCATTTTTCCACACTTGGTATTGCCAGTATGTTTAATTTAGCCATTCCAATAAATGTTTTGCAGTATTTCATCATGCTTTTAATTTGAATTTCTTAAACAATTAATGATGCTAAATAACTATGATGTGGTTATTTGCTATCTGTATATCCTCTTTGATGAAATATCTGTTAAAGTCTTTTGTCCATTTTTTAACTGAATAGTTATAACTGTTGCATTTGATAGTTGTTTATATGTTTTAAATACACGACCTTTGCTGAATATGAGATTTGCCAATATGTTCTACCAGTCTGTATTTTGTCTTTTCCTTGTCTTAACACAGCACTGTTAACACAGAGCAAAAGTTTTATTTTAGAGGAAGTCCATTCTATCAAGATTTCCTTTTATGCACCATGCTTTTAGTGTCATGCATAAGATTCCTTTGCTTAATCCAGGGCACAACAGTCCCTTGTCCTCTTGTAAAATTTTTATAGTTACTTGTCGTTGTTCATCTACATATGTGAAGTAATTTAATTTTTCACAGAGCATTAGATTTAGGTTGAGGTTTTTAATATTGATATCCAGTTGTTCCTACACTACTTGCCAAAAACATTATAGTATCTCTGCTAAATTGCCTTTGCTTCTTTGTCAAAAATCAATTGGCCATATTTGTGTGAGTTTATTTCCTAGACTCTCTGTTTTGTTCCATTGACCCATATGCTTATCCCTTCACCAATGCCACATCAATTTGAATACTGCAGCTTTGTAGTAAATCTTAAAATTGGGTAGCATAATTTCCCCAACTTGGTCTTCTCTTTAGCCAATTGTTTTGGCTATTCTAGTTCCTTTGCTTTTCCATGCAAATTTTAGAACAAGCTTATTTATATCTAGTAAAACATCTGCTGGGATTTTGACTGGAATGGCATTAAATGTATAAATCAATTTCGAAGAATTGAAATCTTTGAAACGTTGAGATTCCCAATCCATGAAAACAGTTTGTCTCTCCACTATTTAGGCCTTCGTAGATTTCTTTCATCAGCAATTTGTCATTTTCAATATATAGATCCAATACTTGTTTTGCTAGATTTATACCTAAGTATTTCAAAGCTATTGAATTGGTGGTTTTCAAAATTTTCTTTGCAATTGTTCATTCCTAGTATATAAAAGTACGATAGATATTCATGTGTTTATCTTACATTCTTTGACCTTGATAAACTCACTTGTTAATTTACAATATTTGTTTATATTCATCTTGGGATTTTTTTTTTTTTTTTTTTTTGAGATAAGAGTTTTGCTCTTGTTGCTCAGGCTGGAGTGCAATGGCACAATCTCAGCTCACTACAACCTCTGCCTCCCGGGTTCAAGTGATTCTCCTGCCTCGGCCTCCCGAGTAGCTGGGATTATAGGTGTGTGCCACCACGCCCAGCTAATTTTTGTATTTTTAGTAGAGATGGGGTTTTACCATGTTAGCTGGGCGTGGTGGCTCAGGCCTGTAATCCTGGCACTTTGGGAGGCCTAGGCAGGTGGATCACCTGAGGTCAAGAGTTCGGGATTTTCTACACTAACAATCATAGCATCTGTGAATTGGGACACTTTTATTTTTTCTCTATCCAATCTATATATCTTTTAGTTCTTTTCTTGCCATATTACACTAATTGGGAAGTATAGAACAATGTTGAATAGCATTTGTTGCCTTATTCCTAATCTGAGGGGTAAATCATTCAGTCTTTCACTGTCAATTATGATAGTGGCTCTAAAGTTTTTATAGATTCCCTTTATCATGTCAAGGAAATTTTCTTCTATGTAAGCTGAGAGTTTTTAGCATGAATAAATCAACATTTAGTCAATTTCTTTTCTGCATCAATTCTTTTGGTTATGTGGATTTTCTTCTCTACACTGTTAATATGTTGGTTTACAAGTGCACCCACTGCAAGCTCCCATGGGAGAAGCCCCAGCTGTGTCTGCAGTGGTGAGTGAGGGGGAGAAGAAGTACCCTTCTCCAAGAACCTTCATGAGCACCAGGGCTGCCTGACTACTGAGGTAGAGCTGCCGACTTCCCCTCGTAAGACCAGCACTGCACTGTGCCTCTGCTAAGAAAAGAAAAAAAAAAAAAAAAAAAAAAAACTTTCCATAAGTGGAAAGTGCTGGGATTCGAGGTCTGCTGTCTGAATTCTTTTGTCCCACAGGGTGCTCCCTTGATGCGGTGCACACCCCTTCCCCCTAGGAGCAGGAGTCCCTGAAGGTGAGAATACTGTGAATGCTTCTACTCCTGTGGGTCTAGCTGCCCAGTGGGACTGCCACACTCCAGGCTGGTGCTAAGGAATGTCTTCAAGGGACCCAATGATGTGACAGGTCCTCAAGTCTCCCAGCTCTGATGGGGGTGGCAGGAGAATGATGTAGACTCTGTGAGGTTCCTTGGTTACAAATAGCCTCAGTGTGTTGGCTTTCTGAAATGCCAGTTGTAGTAGTAATGAACTGGTCATGTGGACAGAACAGACTCAGGACCTCCTGGTTAGCCAGGGAGCTGTAGGCAATGATGATAGCTGAGGTCACGCAAAAGTTTTCTCCTTCCTGGGCAGTGTGTTATTCTGTTTGCAGATGCTGTAATGCACTGTATTTGTTGGCCTCCAGCCAAGAGGTGGCACTTGCAAAAGAGTACCAGCTGCAGTAGTAGTGATGAGATTTGTGCTTGCCTCATGTTACCCAGGGGAGGCTCAATGGTGTCTCAGGCAATGAGCAGAGCCACAGAGCTCCCAAAAGTTTCTGTCCTTTGTGTTAAGCTACCAGGGCAGGTGGAGGGGCAAAGCCAGGTTGGGGCTGGGTCAGGCAAGTCCACACTCTGGCTCTCCATGTGAGGTATAATAAGCAGCCCCAGTGGGATCAGAGGGCAGTTCTCTGGCCACTGGGGTAATGATCCAGGGAAGAGCATAGCTGCCTCTGCTCACAGTGCTCTGCTAGCAGCAGCTAGTTAGGTTCTAGGTAGTCTTGAGCTCAGATCTGAAAACTGCCCCAGGGCCATAAGCCTCCCTGCAGAGACAGAAACCACAGCTTTCCAGCCATGACCCTCCTAGTGCATGACCCATTGGTTCTGGCAAAGGGGGATCATCCCCACTCGAGATTATATTGAGAATCTCAAGTAGGGTTGAAATCCCTACTTGGCCAGAACCTCTCTCACAGTTAGAATCCCCCTTGGCCAGAACTTCTCTCATAGTTAGGGGTTTCTCCCAACCTGTGACTGCCACCTGAGTCAGCTGGTAGACTTCTGTGAGGTCTTCTGTGAACTAGGGTCAGGAATGGCTTCCTTTTATCCCCACTGGAGACTGGGAGTGCATGCAGAGCTCACCCCAGTGCCTCTCCCTTTCATATGCTTCCCATCACTCACCAAATCACCCCCAGCTCTGGGCAAGGTTAAGGCTTTTTCCAGAGGCCTGGACTGCCAGGTTGTCCAGTAGGTGTGTGTATCCCAGAGGCAGTTTATCCCCCATTCACACTCTGGGGACTTACAGTTTTCTGCCTGGTTCACAGTGTAGGTGGCAGCCCACCACATGTTTCACCACATGTGGTTTCTTTCAGTTGTCCTGTTAAGTTCCTGTGTTGCTTCTTGGAAAAAGTTCAGTGTGAATCTCTACACACTATTAATATTTTGTCTTTCCAAGTGGGAGGGGCATGCTAACAATGCCTCTAATCCGCCATTTTGATGCTTTTCTTCTATGATTTTCAAATAAATTATTTTAAAATGATATTAAAATTTTTGCTTCAATTTTCAAACTTACTTAGAAGAACCCATTGTCTATTATGTTTACCCAGATATATACATTATTGTTGTTCTATAATTCCTAATATATCAAGTTTTCTTCTGGTATTTCTCTTCTAACTAACTCTAAGCAATTCTTTTAAAGCAACTTTGCTTCACCTGAGACTCTTTTTATTACTCTTTCACTCTGGAAGGATATCTTTGCTAGACATAAACTTTGGATTGAGAGTTCTTTTCATTGAGCAATCTAGAAGTGTACCACTCCTTTCTGCCCTCCCTGGTTTTGAATTAGAATCGACCATCACTTTAGTTATTTTCCCAACAAGTAACACATTATTTTCTCTATTTGCTTTGAATATTTTTTTGTCTTTGGTTTTCAAGCAGCTTGATTATTATGTGTATGGACTTGTATTCTTTTGTGTTTATTCTGCTTAGGGTTTATTGAGTTTCTTGAACCTATAGGCTTGGTGTTTCACCAAATTTGGGAGGTTTTCAATCATAATGTTTTTCAAATCTTCACTCAGTTTTGCATTCTCTATCCTCTTTCTGAGAGTCTGAAGATATGAGTGTTAGATCTTTTGGTATTGTCCTACAAGTACCTGAGGCTCTGTTCTTTTTGTTTCCTTTTAATTCTCCTTCTTCTTTTAACGTGTTACTCTCTTGTTCAAATTGGATAATTTCCATTGATTTATCTTCAAGTTCAGTGACTCTTTCCTCTGTCATCTCCATTCTGCTATGCAGCTCAGTCAATGACTTTGGGGCGGGTTTTATTTTTCCAGTCATTCAGATGAAATTACTTAAATTTCCATTTGGTTGTTCTTCATCTCTTGTATTAGTTCACCATTACTTTCTATCTTTCCATACATTTCAAGAATGCTTGCTGTTATTCGAGTATTGTTATAATAGTTGCTTGAAAGCCCTTGTCACATAATTCCAACATCTTTATTATGTCAACATAGGCATCTGTCAACTGTATTTTCCCACGTGATTTCTTGATCCTTCATATGCCAAGTAATTTGGATTATATTGTAGACATTTTGAATATTGTGTTAAGGGACTCTGGATTTTGTTCAGGTCCAACAGATAATACCCATTTTTTTTTTTATTTGGGCAGGCAATTGACCAGATTAAAGCCAGTCCACCTTCTGGGGGTTGTGGTTCTAATGTCATTTCCATTTCCACAGCATTCACAAACCAGTACTATTCTGATCTGCCTGGCGTACACACTTGCCATTGACTAGTATTGGATTTTGGTAGTAGTCTAGCCAATAGTTTGAATCTCAAAGTCTACATATGCTTTTTTAAAGATCCAGGCTTGCACAACTCAAGAGTGAGCCCAGGAATTCAAAAACAACTTGAAGAGTCACTTTCTCAAAGTTCTCCCTCCCTGAAACCGCTCCAGTACTTTCCTGTTCTCTAGTGCTTCCCTTTTCCAGCCCTCTGTGCTTTCCAGTCTCTGGGGGCATTATTGACCCTGCTCTGTTATGCACTTCCTATGGTTGCACAAACTTTGGGGCCAAATGGTGAGAGGACACAGTGAGAAAAAAAAAAAAGCTTAGTAGTTTATTCCACCCACTTAGGACCACTCCTTCTCTAATCAAAAAGGAAGATCCCCTCCCTCAGAGATTTAGACTCCTACACGCCCTTGTTTCTGCTGCTGCCAAAATCTCTACAGGAATGCTGGGGAGATGGGGCATGAGAAAACACAGGGGGAAGAAATGGGTGATTTTCACAGTCTCTGAATGTTTAAAAGATTCCTTTCTAATTCTCAGTAAAAAAAATACTTATACATAACTAGGACTAATCCATAACTAGGACTTCTCCTGGTGCTCATTCTCCCTCTCCCTACATCACCACTGATACCCACTTTGGGGCTGGGCTGTTTTGGATCCAGGCTGAGGGAAATACCAGACCAGGAAGGGGGAATGGTAAATTCACTACCACTTCAGCGGTATTTCCAATTTTTGCCTTCTTCCTGAATCTGCCTGCTACTCTACTTTTCAAAGTCCTCAAATAGCTGCTCTGTGCATTCTGTCCAGATTTTATAGCTGCATTAAATGGAAGCAGCAGGGGAAGCATGCTTACTTCATCTTATCCTGTAACAGAACCCCTCTCCATGACTTTTAGCATACACAGTTGAATTTTAAACATCTATGGTTAATGTATACAGAGGTTTCAAAAATCTGGTTTTTTTTTTTTTTTTTTTTTTTGGGTTTTTTTTTTTTTTGAGACGGAGTCGCTCTGTTGCCAGGCCGGAGTGCAGTGACGCGATCTCGGTTCTCTGCAACCTCCGCCTCCCGAATTCAAGGGATTCTCCTGCCTCAGCCTCCTGAGTAGCTGGGACTACAGGTGCATGCCACCATGCCCAGGTAATTTTTTATTTTTTATTTTTTATTTTTATTTTTTGTATTTTTACTAGAGACGGGGTTTCACCATGTTAGCCAGGATGGTCTCGATCTCCTCACCTGTGATCCGCCTGCCTCAGCCTCTCAAAGTGCTGGGATTACAGGCGTGAGCCACCATGCCCAGCTGAGGTTTCAGAAATCTTTAAATCACCCTCTGGCATGTTACATAAAATGTTTAAGTGTTTATTTCATCTTGTTATTCACCTTGTTGTTTCTTTGCCCTCAGTTATTGTATTTTTGTTAGTAAAATTTTGCTTTGCCTTTATTACTAAATTCTAGATTGACAGTAATGTTCTCTTAATACTTTGCGTCTATTATTCTACTAATTTCTATTTCTTTTTGTCCACAAATCTGCTGTCAAATTGTAATTTTCCTTATAAGTAACATGACTTTTTCCTTTGATGCTTCTAAAATCATATTCTCTCTTTGATTGACACTTGCTGCACTTCCTAAATCTCAGAATTTGCGTCTTTAGCCGTTTCTGGAAGTTCCAAGGCATTATCTTTTCAAATATTATCTCTCTCTCATCCTCTCTTTGCTCTTTCTGGAACTTCAGCTTGACTTTTATATGTTGGACTTCCTTATCCCGTCTTTCATATCTCTTTAATATTTCTCATCTCTATTTATCTTTGTGTTACACTTTCAAAATTCTTCAAATATATTTTCCATTAATCATTTTCTCTTTGTCTAACTATAATCTGATTTTTAATTCATCCAACGAGTCTGACTCTCATATAGTTTATTGTTTTATTATATAATGAGGATTGTGAACTTGTTTTATAGGGCTTTATCTGTAGGAATCTTGAATTACGTGGCTAAGAAAATGTCCCAACTTTTATCTCAAATTTTTAAAGACACTTTCAAAATAAAATATTACCCTTAATGTTTCCAAATTTCTGACAGATATTTATGTTTGGGACTCAGGAATGAAAAATTGGTATTCCCAGGAATTCTCAAGAATTTGCAAAGTTAATTCTCATAAGTTATAATCTCATAAGTTACTTTTTTTTTTTTTGAGACAAGGTCTTGCTCTGTTGTCCAGACTGGAGGGTAGTGGTGCAATCACAGCTCACCACAGCCTCGACCTCCCAGGCTGAAGTGATCCTCCTACCTCAGTGTCCCAAGTAGCCAGGACTACAGACATGAGCCACCATGCTTAGCAAAAATTTTTTTTTTTTTTTTGGTAGAAACGATCTCACTATGTTACCCAGGCTGGTTTCAAACTCTTGGGGCTCCAGCAATCTTCCCACTTTGGCCTCCCAAAGTACTGTGATTGCAAGCATGAGCCACTGCACCCAGCCATATTTTAAAAAAATATTTCCAACATCCTCACTCTTTATGAATTGTTGTGTGTGTGTGTGTGTATACGTGTGTGTGTGTATATATATATTTGCTTAATAAATAGTAAATACTAATTTAGTAGTATTTACATGTAACTGTAGACTGTAGCAAACATTAAAAACACTGAAAAATTTCAGCAAATACTACTGGATAGTATTCTCATAACATAACATTCAGATTGCCTAGCAAAGTTAATAGCATTACACAGAATCATGAGTCAAAATTGTCAATTTGAGGACTTATTTTGCTTCCAAAACAAAATGAGTGGTATTTCTTAGGATACCACTCATAGGAGTTGTAATAAAGTATGCTGTATTAGTCTGTTTTCACACTGCTATAAAGGTACTACCCAAGACTGGGCAATTTATAAAGGAAAGAGGTTCAATTGACTCACAGTTCGGCATGGCTGGGGAGGCCTCAGGAAACTTACAAACATGGCAGAAGGAGAAGCAGCAGCAAGTACTTTCTTCACAAGGCGGCAAGAAAGACAGAGCAAAGGAGGAACTTCCAAACATTTCTAAAACCATCAGATTTCATAAGAACTCACTATCATGAGAACAGCATGAGGGAAACCTCCCCCATGATCCAATCACCTCCCTCCCTCAACACCTGGGGATTACAGGTCCCTCCCTTGACACGTGGGGATTACAATTTGAGATGAGATTTGGGTGGGACGCAGCCAAACCATATCATATGCTATGTGTAAAAACATATTAACTTTTATTTAATTGCAAACACAAGTCCTCATTACCAATACAGCGCCATAAGAACACACTTCAACATGGCAACAGCCATAAGCCAGAAAAAATGAGCAGATCCTGACCACTGAGCTGCTTCTTTTCACATGCTTCTGTCCAGGTTCCCAGACTTGTCCACCTTAAAATTTGTCCCCATATCTCCTGTTCTTACTTTAGACTTGATATTAGTGGACTCCTTGGAATCAGTAACTATGATGTTGTTAAGCTTTAACTCATACAAAGAACTACTATACTTTTCTCCCATTTGCGTTTTCTCAATATTTTTAAAAAAAGCCCATTTTAAATATCCCAAGTAATGCTGGGAAGAAAATTCTACATGAAAACACTAATACTGAACTGTATATGACTATTTTTAATTATGTCTTGTTTAGTATTTCATGTTGATCGACTCTATGTTTTCTCAGTAACTGACTCGAATTTAGTTCTGAAGCCTGCATTACTGCTAATGGTAAAAAATGTAACATTGCTAATTCCCAATAGTTTCTGGTTGGAAATGCAGATAAACTCAATGAATTTAAGGTTTCTTCTTGCTGCTATTTTTCTTCTCCCCATGAATGCTCTAATTTTCAGCCGACTTCAGGTCTTGGTGGATGAGTTGGCACCAGAATTGGCATCAGAATGTCCTATGGTGACTTCGTTTAACTGATTCAAGAGACAGGTGGAACTTAGGTCATATGTCATATTCTTTTGACAATTCTCTTATATCTCTCTCCATTCTCTTCAGTGATGTGCATGCACTTATACAGAGCTGGGGATACTGTTACTGAAACACCAGTTTCAGTCTAGGTCCTGCTGCTCACTGTGCAGAAAGCCAATCACTGAGACAATGAGTACTGCCAGGGAAGAAGGCCTTAATTGGGTGCCACAGCCAAGGAGATGGGAGATGAGTCTCAAGTCCACCTTTCTGACCAACTAAAATCTGGGGTCTATATAGCAGGGAGAAAATGTAACTACATGCAGGAAAATAGGAATTAGGGAAGGGTAAGGAAGAGGATGTAGTCAACAGGAAGCAAGTGGTTGCTTAGGCAATCATGATGGGTGGGGATCTGGTATCTCATTGTCCAGATGCAATAACCTGGTAAATTTCAATTCCTTGATACTCTCTGGGAGGCCTTATGATTGGTTTCCTGAGAAAGGAACTCAGGGCCAGGTGCAGTGGCTCACGCTTATAATCCCAGAACTTTGAGAGGCTGAAGCAGGTGGATCATTTGAAGTCAGGAGTTCAACACCAGCCTGGCCAACATGGTGAAACCCTGTCTCTATAAAAATACAAAAATTAGCAGGGCAGTAGTAGTGCGTGCCTGTAATCACAGCTGTGCAGGAGGCTGAGGCAGAAGAATCGCTTGAGCCTGGGAGGCAGAGGTTGCGGTGAGCCAAGATCGCACCACTGCACTCCAGTCTGGGCAACAGAGTGAGACTCTGTCTCAAAAAAAAAGAAAGGAACTCAGATAAGAAAAAATGTAACTTTCTCAAGTTTCAAGATCAGAAAGGCTGATTTCTATGTTTATTCAAAAGAAACCATAAACATCAGCTTTATGGGACAATTGGATCAGTTTCAATACTGTGAATATATTAGGTACATCTAATCACAGGCCAAAGGGAAAGAGAACATTAAACGAAACTAGCTAATCATATCTGCTTCCAGTTTGGGGCTTCTATAAAAGTTTTGACATTCTGATTGCACATAAGAATCACCTATAGCGCACTTTTATAAACTTATATTTTTGAAGAATGGGGGCCATAAATCTTTATTTTTACACACACCCCAAATGACTCTGATGCAGGTAGTCTGGGACTACATTGCAAGAAATAGCCTTTGAAGCTCTACGAAGACCCATCCCAGTTCACCCGAGAAAGGGAATGGTGACGAAATTTCCAGCCAATAATAAAGGATATCTTTGTTTAGAGCCTGGACTATGTCTTCCTCAGGATTTCAGTGGGGAATACTCACTGCCACATTAGAAGGATTCAAGGATTGGGGGTCCAGGATGGCCTTCATCTTAGAAACATCATTAACCAGTAAGTCGAGAATTTAATACAGGGGCTCAGGCAGATAATTCAGAGAATGGTGCCACGTTCTACTCTTCCACTCATGTCTTAGGTTCATTTGGGCCGCTACAAAAATATCATAGACTGAGTTGCTTATAAACAATAGAAATTTATTTCTCACAGTTCTGGAGGCTGACAAGTCCGAGATCAAGGTACTGATAAATCTAATATCTGGTGACGATGTGTTTCCTGGCTTATGGATGGTGCCTTCTCACTAAGTCCTGAAAGACTTGTTGGAAAGGGAAAGGCAGCTCTCTGAAGCCTCTTTTATAAGGACATTAATTCCATTAATGAGGGCTTTGTCCTTTTGACCTAATCACCTCCCAAAGGCCCCACTTCCTCATGCCATCACACTGGGGATTAGTTTTCAATAGATGAATTTTAGAGGAACATAAACATTCAGACCATTTCAAGCCACCTCCACTGGTAGATACCCTGGGAGAACTTGACAATCTCCAGTGGAGAATGCATTCAAACCACGATGGAAATACAAAATAGATGCAGGGAAGAATTTTTTTTAAGTCCGTCTCCAGAGAAGACAATAAAACAGACATACTTTCACTCTTCCTCTTTTCTTATTTTGGAACATACAGGCCTCAAGTGTGACATTTTTGCCTGAGAGATTTTGGTTGTTCAGGAGTGTAAAAGAATTGTAAAGCCTAAAGGATACCTACCAGGATGTATCTTGAGTGAAAAATGTAATTTGGGCTACAGTTATTTTCACTGGGGGAAGTTCATTGGATTCTGAAAAGTTGAGGAAAGAGAAAATTTTAGACTTGCGATTTGGTGTTTTAAGAGAGTTTTTTTCTTAAAAAAAAATTTAAGAGAAGTAAAGATCTAGGTTCTTTTCCTGTTGTCTAAGTCAGTTTGCCAGTAGAAAAAAAGGAACAGAGAGTAGGGGCAATTGTCAAGGTATTGCCAGAGCACTTGCCCTCTAAACTAATACTGCTCCCTAAGAACCACAATTTCATTCATTAATTCATTTATAAAGACAGTTATATTAGTCAGGGTTTTCTAGAGGGACAGAACTAATAGAATATATACATGAATGGAAGTTTAGTAAGGAGAACTGACTCACACGATGACAAGGCGAAGTCTCACGTTAGGCTGTCAGCAAGCTAAGGAGCAAGGAGGCCAGTAGTGACTCAGTCCGAGTCCCAAAACTTGGAGTCTGATGTTCAAGGGCAGGAAGCATCCAGCATGGGAGAAAGGTGGAGGCCAGAAGACTCAGCAAGTCAGTTCATTCCATTTTCTTCCACCTGCTTTTTCTAGCCACGCTGGCAGCCAGTTAGAAGGTACCCACCCAGATTGAGGGTGGGTCTGCCTCTCCCAGTAAACTGACTCAAATGTTTATTTCCTCTGGCAACACTCTCAGAGACATAGCCAGAAACAATACTTTGATTCAATCAAGTTGACACTTAACATTAACCATCACAATAGGGTTCTCATTAAATTGTCCAGGCTGGTTTCAAACTCCTGGTCTCAAGACGTCCTCCTGTCTGAGCCTCCCAAGTCTCTGGGATCACAGAGGTGAGCCACTGCACCCAGATCACAATTTTTCTGATTAATGGAATACATTTACTTTTCTTTTGTACTTCCTCCTGTTAACTGAAGCCTAAACATTATATAACATAAGGGTGATTACATAATATTTTTTCAAGTATGCCAACTCCAATGAAGAATTATGTCAGCAGACAAAATTATATTCTGGTGATTCTAAGAATAAGCAGCTAAGAAACACTTGGTGGGCCTGATTAACAGCCATTCTAAGTAAACCTTCCCTTGTGAGTTAACTGCACTCAGCTACCAACAGGTATTCTATGGAAGCCCTCCTCTAGCTTTGGAAGATGAATTATTTCATGTTAATTTTTTAAGTTAATTTCTGGGACTTCCCTAGCACCAACCTAAACAATTATTTGTCAAAATCTGCAGTCCACTATGGAAATCCATGGTAGATGTAAAGAATGAAGTGGTGCTGAATTATTAATACTATGCAAACTTCACCATTTATAAATGTCACCAAGTAGAAAAACAAGTAAGAGAGAGAGACAACATGATATCCCTCATCCGTTGGTCTCAAATTAAGCAATAACAATTGCAGGATTTCTTAAGTGACCTTAAAATTGTACCCAGTATAGAAGCCTATTAAATAAGACTGCTGCTGTAAATGCAATTTCTCCACAGTTTCTTGTAATAAGTAAAGGGAGCTGTTCATCCAGGCAGAGCTGATGTTTCAGACCAGATTTTCTTGGTATCACAGAGTTTTATGTTAATGCCGGTCCTGTTAGAAGTGCATGTGTGTTTATAGGGCTCAGTCCAAAGTAAAGTCTCAAGCACAGAAAACAAACAGTGTTGCTGAGTCAATGTTTATTATCATTGCTAGCCTAGAATTCATTAAATGGCACTGAGTGTCTTAAACTTTAATTTGAACCACAAATATTCTCAACGTATTGCCATGCTGTTGAAAAGACATGTGTACCACACATTTTTACCTCATCTGCCTTTCAGCATCTAAGAACTATAACTCAGCAGTGATTAAAAACAGGATTTAAACTAAGACAAGGTCAGGTGAATATCTTAGATGATCCAAGGCATGTGGATCTGGCTGAAGAGTTAGCTTTTGTTTATGCCAAGGCCTTTATATTCCTACATTAAAATGGTTTAAAAGCCTATGCAAGCGACTGACATTTATTGATTCCAATATATTTTTGGTTCCTTGGAAAATCTCCCATGTGGAAACTTTCACAATTCAGAAGGTCTCCTCGGATATCTATTCTCTGCCAGAATACACCATTCCGTACCCCAGTGGCTCCCCTTCATGGTCTCAATGTCATATTAATGACTGGCCTCCAATGCTCAAATATTGAAGTTCTACTCCTTTGGACAGATTTTTGCCCTCTAAACATTCACTCATGTTTTAGTTCCTCAATATCTCCCCTTGCTCAATGTCAGGAGTTACTGTGATGCTTCAACTCTGCTATTCAAGATAGGTTTAACAATTTTGAAAATAATAGGACTATCTATTCACTCAAAATATTATTTTTAAATTCAAGAAAAAATTAAGCCCACATACATTCAATAGCAAATTTTCAGTAAGTGCAGTAACGAAGATATGAAGATGACACTAGCAAAGCATGAAAGAGGGTCCTTAGCCCAGCATGGGCAATGGTAAACTTTACTTTGCTTCAGTTTAACAAACATAGTTGGCCTTCCCTATCTGTGGGTTCTTCACCCATTGATGCAACCACCTTCAGATAAAAAATGTCTGAAAAATGAATTTTGTCTATACTGAACATGGAAAGACTTTTTTTCTTAACATTATTCCCTAAACAATACAGTATAATAACTATTTACATAATGATACTGTTTGATTGTGTGTCCCCACCCAAATCTCACCTTGAATTGTAATAATCCCCATGTGTCAAGGGCCAGACTGGGTGGAAATAACTGAATCACAGGGGTGGTTCCCTATATTGTGTTAGTGATAACTCTCACGACATCTGATGGTTTTATAAATGGGAGATCCCCCTGCACAAGCTCTCTTACCTGCCACCGTGTACAATGCCCCTTTGCTCTTCCTTTCTCTTCTGCCATGATTGTGAGGCCTTCTCAGTGATTTGGAACTGTGAGTCCATTAAACCTCTTTTGCTTTATAAATTACTCAGTCTCAGGTATATCTTTATTAGCAGCATGAGAACAGACTAATATACATAATATAATTTACATTGTATTAGGTATTATAAGTAATCTAGAAGGAATTTAAAGTATACAGGAGGATATACATGGATTTTAAGCAAATATTACACCATTTTATATGAGGAACTTGAGCATCTTTGAATTATGGTATCAGTGGTTGAGGGAGGGTCTTGGAAACAATCCCCCATGGACACTAAGAGATTACTTACTCTGCACCCTCAGTGTCTCAAGAATATCCTCAAAGGGTGAGAGAAGAGGATGGGGAGGAGAGATAACACTGATATAGGTTCAAAAGTCATGGAGGAAAGAGAACGGTCTCCCTAGAGATCAGCTGACAATATTAATAACCATAGACTAGTAAGGAACAGAGCTCTGAGAGGTATTACAGAAGAATGCAATCTGTGAGGCCAGACAGACTTGCTTGTGGAGTCTTCACTCCACACTGAGTAGCCATGTGACCTTAGGTGAGTGACTCAGCTTTTCTTCATCTCAGTATGTTCACTTCTTAAAATGAGAATAACTTAATAACTTATATTAAATATATTTATATAATATATGCCTTGGAGAGTTTTGTCATGATTGATTCTGTTAATTCATGTAAATGGCCCAGCACATAGTAATCATCTAGAAAATGATATTACTATTACTAGTAATGATATTACTAAATACTAACTACTAAAGGTTGGTGAAAAAGTAATTGTGGTTTTGCCATTTAAAAGTAAGAGTCAAAACTGTCACTGCTTTTGCACCGATCTAATACTATTATTACAGTGATGTAATTAATAAGCCTAAGACGGATTTTTTTTTTAAGTTAATGCACAAACTAAATAATTCTCACTTAGCAATCAAATGAGAGTATGCAGGTAGCACTTAACATATTCCTGGTACATTGTAAATACTCAAGAAATAGCCATTATCATTATTTTTATTAATCACAAATTAATTTGTCTTATGATCTTTTTATTATCATAGAGATTTCTAACATTCTCAATTATTTGTACTGGATAAACTCAAAATACTCACTATCCTATGATATTTCTTGTTTACAAGCTCATATTTAAAGACTGGTTATTCATACATTTTGCTCAATAAAGAGAATAAAACACAAAACTTTGCAGATATAGACTGTCAAAGCCTTATACATAACACCAACTTAGTTTGAGTATTGAGTTTTTAAATCTCAACTGAGTCTTAACAAAAAAAAAGCAGCTCCATCAAGGTTCAGGTTTAAACACAGGCAGATAGGCAGTGCGCTTCAAATGATTACAGTTCATCCTCACTGTTCTATCAAGTGATCTGTAAAAGTTACTAATTTATACACTACAGAGACCCCGCAAGGTCAGAAATCTGCCCAAATGTCTTACCCAAATGCTGCTGACCATAATTTGTATACTTTTACTGGAACTTATGGTGAAATTTAGTAGATATGCTTCACCAGCAAAAGCTAAAACGTAAGTGTGTAAAACTTATAAACATTTGGCCAGTTTGTTTAGAAAGGAAAATTCCACCATCTGGGTTCATCTGCAATTCTAGTCATCTCCTATGTGGAATGGGTAAACTGAGATATTCACCCAAATAAAACATGTAAACATGCCCTGTGCTTTTCTCTGAGAGGATAGAAAAAATAATCATAACTAAACTTTTAAATCTGTTTGCAATACCCTCTTCTTCTATTTCTTCCTTTTAGATTTTATTCAAATAAAACAATAAAATGCAGTCAATACTGTAATGAAATTGGTAGGATGGAGCTGGCAATACTAATACACCTTAAACAGTTAAGATAAAGCATCTATATCATTTTTAAAAGCTCAATGTAATCAAACTAAATGAAATAGTTAAATGTTTTTAATAGGCCCAATACACCCAGTGAATGACTCTCCTATCACTGCGAGGTATAAAATTAGCTTATTTTAACATTAGATTGTTTGGGCACTATTATCATGTATGTGTTTGTAAAGAAAATGTCCATTTTCATATTATAGAAGTATTTCTATCTGGGTACTATAAATTCCTATATATCCATTAATTTTTTTCTCATTAAATTTTGAAAAACATCATACATTGAAACTTGAATTGTCTTTACTTAGAACAACTCAACAACAACAACAAAAACCACAACAAGAGAATAAGAATAATCAATTATATATCTGTTCAGATATGTCTCGACAAATAATTTTATGGAGGAGTAACTTCCATTAAATTGGAAATTTTACAGGTTAACTTTAAGATGTTTTGTATGTGCAAAAAAGTCATTTGTTTATATTTAAAGTAAAAGTATTTTTGCTTTTAGTGCAAAAAATTAAAAGTTTTTTATTTTTATAAAATAAAATGACATTGGAATTGTGGAAACCCAATAAATTTCATGAGTTTTTTAAAACATTTTTCTGATGTTAAAAAAACAATCTTTTTTAGACATTTCAAAACCAACTGTATAAGGGAGGAGGTGTTTCTAGTTCCCAAAAAATTATTATGTAAATTCCAGTGTTTATATAGTAGAACTCCTTAAAGTAGTGGTTCTCAAACTCTTTTGATTGTGATACACAGTAAGGAATTTGTGCACATATATATGGGAAAAAATGTTTCTGTCCAGTAATACTTCTCCTTACTACACATGTGAGACACTCTGACATTTACTCTCTTATTCTATGGTTTTCCTTTTTAACTTCACCATACATTAATGTGTTGTTACCACTAGCTTGTAAACCCTGCCTTACATCTTGATCTTTTAGTTCTTTTAACCCATTTTGCCATCTTACTGTAAAGTCAAACAATGTGGTACATCTATTAGAGGGTAAAATAAATGTGAGTAGGGGTAGATTCTAATAAACTTCCATTAAGCCTAAAACCAAATGACTAGAGATACAGATACAGGTGTTTTGATGGTTGGCTTTATTTAGATATGACTGCAGATGCAATTAAACTCACTCCCATGTTAGAGTTGTCCACAGCATTGCAGACACACCCACATACATTAGGACATCAGGACTAAATGGCAATGTGCTAGTGTCATTCATATGAAAGCAGGCTTGTGTGACCCTATGTTTAACCTCAGCATACTGTATTGCATGCATACTCACGGCAACATAGCTTAGGACAGCTATACAGTGAAGCTGTCTTTTATATAAAAGGGATTGATTATTTCTCTTCATCCAATTTACTATTGTTCTTCAAGAAGAGAAAGGACTTGAAATTAAGATTCCTGTATTCTGGGTGTTTAATACCCAGACTGTTTAATATCCCGGTGTTTAATATCCACCCCTGACACATACTGGAGCCTTTACATGTAAGTCAGATACAGTACTTGGACAGGACCAGGTCCCTGAACTTAAAAGTAAGATTGGTAAACACTAAATTACACCACATTTGAAATATGTTATTGAAGTGGTGTCCATACTCATTAACATGCTTAAAAATTCTGATCAAACCCCAGGTTTATCATCTATAAAATAAGATGAACAATATCTTCCACAGTTTGTTCATTCATTTAACATTCATTGTTTTGGCATCAGAAACTGAAATAAGCACTGTGGATTCAAGTGAATAAAATATAGAAAATGCCCATGAGAAGTTTACAGGCTAGCAAAGAAGATCAAAAGACACTCCAAAGGGATGAAACAAGATGAAAAGTCCAGTTAAGGCAGCAATTTCTGGGCCCCTGGCATGCATTTAATTTGCAATTGATGCAACTTCAGGTATTTGCTCTACTTTGGGTTTCACAATTTTACTTCCTGACATGACCTGGTTCCCATGATGGCCCTCTCCAGGTATGAGTCTTCTTTGAGCTGCCATTTCCAGGTCCCTGTTTCTTGGCTCCTGACTCCTTCTGTCACCAGCAGTATCATTCCTAATCCCCAGCTTAGCCTAACTCCACCTACTTAATGCAGTGCCCTCTCTGAGTCAGCACCTCATCATGACTTTATGTTCAGTCCTCTGGTCAATATTGACAGATATAGTGTGAATGGGTGTGAAGAGCCAAGTTACAAATCAAATACTTTAAAAACAGAGGAATGACTAACTCTGCCTGGGGAAGCTAAAGAGTGACCATTAAAGTTAGGAAGAAAAGGAAGGTATTCTAGAGAGAGGATAGCAAGTGAAAAGCACAGAGATGTGAATATGTGTCTCCTTCAGGGGCCTGTCAGATGACTGGAGTGACAACCACTAGAAGGTTCTACCCAAAGTGATTGATTACCTCTTCTATCTTGAGACAAACACTCACCTGAGAATTTTACTAGAGTTTGTGATATGCTTTGGCTGTGTCCCCACCCAAATCTCATCTTGAATTGTAACTCCCACAATTTCCACGTGTCATGGGAGGTACCCAGTGGGAGGTAATTGAATCATGGGGGTGGATCTTTCTCCTACTGTTCTCATGATAGTGAATAAGTCTCATGAGATCTGATAGTTTTAAAAAGGGGAGTTTCCCTGCACAAGCTCTCTCTCTTTGCCTGCAAACATCCACGTAAGACATTACTTGCTCCTCCTTGCCTTCCGCCATGATTGTGAAGCCTCCCCAGCCATGTGGAACTTTAAGTCCATTAAACCTCTTTCTTTTGTAAATTGTCCAATCTTGGGTATGTCTTTATTAACAGTGTAAAAAGTGGACTAATACATTTTTCCATAGAAAGTCATATAAGAATGGAGTTATATAAGCACAGTTATATAAGAATGAGGGGAAAAAGGGCATAAAACAGGGGAAAATAGAAGTCTCAAAAATTATCCAAACAGTGCCTACCACCTTCAGCGTTCTAGTTATCTCTCAGAAGCTAGAGTTATTTAGCTCTTAAAAGTATTCACAGATACATGTGTCCTACTGAAAGGTATTTACCCTCATTTAATTACACTTGATTATTGCAAAACTTATAGGTTTACAGTAGTTTTTTTCATAATTAGTTATAGCAGTATTCAATGATCTACTTTTTGCTGGAAGGAGTTTAGTTTTTTAATTAAACATCCAATATATTTTGTTATTCTCCCAGGTCAACAATAAACACTTGGATGGTCCAAGTCCACAGAAGTTTCTTTTTAAATTTCTGCCCCTATGTTTTCTTTCCTTGGTCACAATAAAAAGACTCCAAATAGTCATTATCATTTTTCTAGCCTGTTCAGAACATTTTGATCCAGGATACCTCACATAGTTTATGCACATTAAACAAAAATTTGGGGCCAAGTTTTTACATCTAAACTTCTCTGAGAGTTTTTATTCATATCTTATACCATCATTCCTTATCCTAAACTTACTGAGCTTACCCAGCAAAAGAAGGGGAAAACAGTGAGACAATTTTAAAGCCAGTAATCTAGAAGGTGAAAAGAGGAAATTGAAAAATAGTTTTTTCTCATTTTTTGTCCATACCAGAAATTATCAGGTTCTTTTTGTGTTTTTGTCAACCACTTTACTAGAAAAAAATAATTATTTAAATTAGATAAACTTAACCAGGAAAATGAAAAGTATGTGTTATAATAAATTCTCATTGTTTTTAAGAATATTACCCCATATGATGCAATTTCCAGACACTGATGAATATATGAAACATGCTCCTTATAAATGTAAAGTTCACTTAATATTTTGGATATTGATAAGATAACTCACACAAAATATTAGCATAAAATGCAATCTGTATTAGTAAAGTATATATTTTATTAGGATTGTGTATAGTGCTAGCTTCTGTAACAAACTCCCAAAAGTCCATGTCTTGACCCTGTATATTTTTCTTGCTAATGTAAACTCAGTATGGGTGTTCTTCATCTGCAGCAGGTTCCTTCCATACACAGCTCCTTGTGTCCTTTGGCTCTGCCATTCCCTAAGCCTTGACATCTGTATCTATTCTAGTGAAAGGAAAAAGTGTTTGGGGAAAATTGAGATTTGTGTTGCCCTCTTTATGGCATAAATCATTCTGCTGTCATTGGGTTGGCAAGAACTCATCATAAGAAAATGCCTACTTCCAAAGGATGCTGGGAAATGTAGTTCGTGGCTCCACATCCATTTCCAGGAACTGCTCTGCTTTATCAAAGGGGGAACATGAATGTTAGTGGGTTACTACTTCTCACTACTATATAATATGTGGTAAAAGTAAATACTACAAGCTAAAATGTAAATGATATTACACCACAGATAAAAGCGTGCAACCATAGCAATCAGGAAAACATTTTCCACTGAGATCAGCATAGGCCTTAACCTCTGTTATATGGGCCATACAAATTGTCAATTTAGATTTTATATTTTTCTCTCATTTTCTTTGTTTTTTGAAATTACTGACATCAAAAATTGTTACAATTCTTGCTAAAATCCCAAAGTAGGATGTGTTTGATAATATGGAATATTTTAAATATCACATTGATAAAACTGCGAAGTACTTTCATGATCATTTAATCTAAATCTTCACTTTATGGGTAGAGTAAGGTTACATAGTGGTAGGAGATAAGTCAAATAAACTAAATAACTGGATCTGATTTTATTATGTCCTGTATCTGAAATCAATATGTATTATTAAATAAAAAATAATTGGCTGGGCATGGTGACTCATGCTTGTAATCCCAGCACTTTGGGAGGCCGAGGCACACAGATCACCTGAGGTCGGGAGTTCGAGACCAGCCAGACCAACACGGAGAAACCCCATCTCTACTAAAAATACAAAAATACACTGGGCATGGTGGTGCATGCCTGTAATCCCAGTTACTTGGGAGGCCAATGCAGGAGAATTGCTTGAACCCAGGAGGCAGAGGTTGTGGTGAGCCAAGATCGGGCCATTGCACTCCAGCCTGGGCAACAAGAGCGAAACTCCATCTCAAAAAAAAAATTGTATATTCTTATATCTGAAGTCAATAATAAATGTGAATGTAACAGATGTACCTTTATATATTTTGCTATATCCTAATAAGTCCATATCACAAGTGATGCAAAAATTAACCAGTACTGTCAATTTTGACCATAATTGATTGATATTCTACTCTGTCAGCAAGAAAAGATGTGGGTGTGGCTGGCAAGATAGCCGAATAGGAACATCTCCGGTCTGCAGCTCCCAGCAAGATCAACTCAGAAGGTGGGTGATTTCTGCATTTCCAACTGAGGTAGCCAGGTCATCTCATTGGGACTGGTGAGACAGTGGGTGCAGCCCACAGAGGGCAAGCAGAAGCAGGGTGGGGCATCGCCTCACCCAGAAGCAGAAGGGTTCAAGGAACTTCCTCCCCTAGCCAAGGGAAGCTGTGAGGGACTGTGCCGTGAGGAACAATGCATTCTGGCCCAGATACTATGCTTTTCCCATGGTCTTTGTAACCTGCAGATGAGGAGATTCCCTCGGATGCCTACACCACCAGAGCCCTGGGTCTCAAGCACAAAACTGGGTGGCCGTTTGGGCAGACACCGAGCTAGCTGCAGGAGTTTTTTTCATACCCCAGTAATGCCTGGAATGCCAGCAAGACTGAACCGCTCACTCTCCTGGAAAGGGGGCTGAAGTCAGGGAGCCAAGTGGTCTCGTTCAGCAGATCCCACCCCCATAGAGCCGAGCAAGCTAAGATTCACTGGCTTGAAATTCTTCCTGCCAGCACAACAGTCTAAAGTCAACCTGAAATGATAGAGCTTGGTGGGACGAGGGGTGTCCACCATTACTGAGGCTTGAGTAGGCAATTTTCCCCTCACAGTGTAAACAAAGCCACCGGGAAGTTCAAACTGGGCAGACCCCACCACAGTTCAGAAAAGCCACTGTAGCCACACTGCCTCTCTAGATTCCTCCTCTCTAGGTAGGGCATCTCTGAAAGGAAGGCAGCAGCCCCAGTCAGGGGAAAATAGATCAAACTCTCATCCCCCTGGGACAGAGTACCTGGGGAAGAGGCAGCGGTGGGCACAGTCTCAGCAGACTTAAACGTTCCTGCCTGCCGGCTTTCAAGACAGCAGCAGATCTCCCTGCACAGCACTCAAGCTCTGCTAAGAGACAGACTGCCTCCTCAAGTGGGTCCCTGATCCCTATGCCTCCTGACCGGGAGACACCTCCCAGCAAGGGTCGACAGAAACCTCATACTGGGGACCTCTGGCTGGCATCCGGAGGGTGCCCCTCTGGCATGAAGCTTCCAGAAAAAGGAACAGGGAGCAATCTTTGCTGTTCTGCAGCCTCTGCTGGTGATACCCAGGCAAACAGGGTGTGGAGAGGACCTCCAGCAAACTCCAGCAGATCTGCAGCAGAGGGTCCTGACTGTTAGAAGGAAAACTAACAGAAAGGAATAGCATCAAAATCAACAAAAAGGACATCCACACAAAAACCCCATACAAAGGTCACCAGCATCAAATACCAAAGGTAAATAAATCCATGAAGATGAGGAAAAACCAGCACAAAAAGGCTGAAAATTCCAAAAACCAGAATGCCTCTACTCCTCCTCCAAAGGATCACAACTCCTCGCCAGCAAGGGAACAAAACTGGACGGAGGATGAGTTTGATGAATTGACAGAAGTAGACTTCAGAAGGTGAGTAATGACAAACTCCTCTGAGCTAAAGGAGTGTGTTCTAACCCAATGCAAGGAAGCTAAGAAGCTTGAAAAAAGGTTAGAGGAATTGCTAACCAGAATAACCAGTTTAGAGAAGAACATAAATGACATGATAGAGCTGAAAAACACAGCAGGAGAACTTCGTGAAGCATACACAAGTATTAGTCAAGCAGAAGAAAAGATATCAGAGATTGAACATATCAGAGATTGAAGATCAACTTAATGAAATAAAGCTTGAAGACAAGATTAGAGAAAAAAGAATAAAAAGGAATGAACAAAGACTCCAAGAAATATGGGACTATGTGAAAAGACCAAACCTACAACTGATTGGTGTACCTGAAAGTGACGGGGAGTATTGAACCAAGTTGGAAAACACACTTCAGGATATTATCCAGGAGAACTTCCCCAATCTAGCAAGGCAGGCCAACATTCAAATTCAGGAAATACAGAGAACACCACAAAGATACTCCTCAAGAAGGGCAACCCCAAGACACCAATCATCAGATTCACCAAGGTTGAAATGAAGGGAAAAATGTGAAGGGCAGCCAGAGAGAAAGGACAGGTTACCTACAAAGGGAAGCCCTAACATCAGACTAACAGCAGATGTCTCTGCAGAAACACTACAAGCCAGGAGAAAGTGGGGGCCAATATTCAACACTCCTAAAGAAAAGAATTTTCACCCCAGAATTTCATATCCAGCCAAATTAAGCTTCATAAGCAAAGGAGAAATAAAATCCTTTACAAACAAGCAAATGCTTAGGGATTTTGACACCACTAGGCCTGCCTTACAAGAGCTCCTGAAGAAAGCATTAAATATGGAAAGGAAAAACTGGTACCAGCCACTGCAAAAACATACCAAAATATAAAGACCAACCATACTACGAAGAAACTGCATCAACTAATGTGCAAAATAACCAGCTGGCATCATGACAGGATCAAATTCACACATAACAATATTATCCTTAAATGTAAAAGGGCTAAATGCCTCAATTAAAAGACATAGACTGGCACATTAGATAAAGAGTCAAGACCCATCAGTGTGCTGTATTCAGGAGACCCATCTCACAAGAAAAGACACAGATAGGCTCAAAATAGAGAGATGGAGGAATATTTGCCAAGCAAATGTAAAGCAAAAAAACAGCAGGGGTTGCAATCCTAATCTCTGATAAAACAGACTTTAAACCAACAAAGATCAAAAAAGACAAAGAAGGGCATTACATAATAATAGAGGGATCAATGCAACAAGAAGAGCTAAATATGCTAAATATATATGTACCCAATACAGGAGCACCCAGATTCATAAAGCAATTTCTTAGAGACCTACAAAGAGACTTAGACTCCCACACAATAATAATGAGAGACTTTAGCACCTCACTGTCAAAGTAGACAGATCAACAAGACAGAAAATTAACAAGGATAGTCAGGACTTGAACTCAACTCTGGACCAAGTGGACTTAACAGACATCAACAGAACTCTCCACCCCACATCAACAGAATATACATTCTTCTCAGCACCACATGGTCCTTATTATAAAATCAACCACGTAATTGGAAGTAAAAAACTCCTCAGCAAAGGCAAAAGAACAGAAGTCATAACAAACAGTCTCTCAGACCACAGTGCAATGAAATTAGAACTCAGGATTAAGAAACTCACTCGAAACCACACCAACTACATGGAAACTGAACAACCTTCTCCTGAATGGATTACTGGGTAAGTAATGAAATTAAGACAGAAATAAATAAGTTCTTTGAAATCACTGAGAACAAAAACACAGCATACTAGAATTTCTGGGACACAGCTAAAGCAGTGTTTAGAGAGAAATGTATAGCACCAAACGCCCATATCAGATAGTGGGAAAGATCTAAAATCAATACCCTAACATCACAATTAAAAGAACTAGAGAAGCAAGAGCAAACAAATTAAAAAGGTAGCAGAAGACAAGAAATAACTAAGATCAGAGCAGAACTGAAGGAGATAGAGACACGAAAAACCCTTCAAAGAATCAATGAATCCAGCAGCTGGTTTTTTGAAGAGATTAACAAAATAGATAGACTTCTAGCCAGAATAATAAACAAGAAAAGAGAGAAGAATCAAACAGACACAATAAAAAATGATAAAGGGGATATCACCACTGATCCCACAGAAATACAAACCACCATCAGAGAATACTATAAACATCTCTACGCAAATAAACTAAAAAACCTAGAAGAAATGGATAAATTCCTGGACACATACACCCTCCCAAGACTAAACCAGGAAGAAGTCTAGTCCCTGAAAAGACCAATAACAAGTTCTGAAATTGAGGCAGTAATTAATAGCCTGCCTACCAACCAAAAAAAGCCCAGGACCAGATGGTTGATTCAAAGCCGAATTCTACCAGAGGTAAAAAGAGGAGCTGGTACCATTCCTTCTGAAACTATTCCAAACAATCAAAAAAGAGGGACTCCTCCCTAAATAATTTTATGAGGCCAGCATCATCCTGCTACCAAAACCTGGCAGAGACACAACGAGAAAAGAAAATTTCAGGCTAATATCACTGATGAACATTGATGCAAAAATCCTCAATAAACCAGAAAACCAAATCCAGCAGTACATCAAAAAGCTTATCCACCATGATCAAGTAGGTTTCATCCCTGGGATGCAAGACTGATTCAACAAACACATTATCAATAAACAGAACCAATGACAAAAACCACATAATTATCTCAATAGATGCAGAGAAGGCCTTTGATAAAATTCAACACCCTTCATGCTAAAAACACTCAATAAATTATGTATTGATGGAACCTATCTCAAAATAATAAGAGCTATTTATGACAAACCCATGGCCAATATCATACTGAATGGGAAAAAGCTGGAAGCATTCCCTTTGAAAACCGGCACAAGACAAGGATGCCCTCTCTTGTCACTCCTATTCAACACAGTGTTGGAGGTTCTGGCCAGGGCAATTAGGCAAGAGAAAGAAATAAAGCGTATTCGAATAGGAAGAGAGAAAGTCAGGTTGCTTCTTTTTGCAGATGACATGATTGTATATTTAGAAAATCCCATCGTCTCAGCCCAAAATCTCCTTAAGCTGATAAGCAACTTCACCAAAGTCTCAGGATACAAAATCCATGAGCAAAAATCACAAGCATTCCTATACACTAATAATAGACAGAGAGCCAAATCACGAGTGAACTCCCATTTGCAATTGCTACAAAGAGAATAAAATACCTAGGAATCCAACTTACAAGGGACATGAAGGACCTCTTCAAGGAGAACTACAAACCACTGCCCAAGGAAATAAGAGAGGACACAAACAAATGGAAAAAGATTCCATGTTCATGGATACAAAGAATCAATATTGTGAAAATAGCCATACTGCCCAAAGGAATTTATAGATTCAATGCTATCCCCATCAAGCTACCATTGACTTTCTTCACAGAATTAGAGAAAACTACTTTAAATTTCATACGGAACCAAAAAAGAGCCCGTATAGCCAAGACAATCACAAGCATAAAGAACAAACCTGGAGGCATCATGCTACCTGACTTCAAACTATACTACAAGGCTACAGTAAAAAAAAATAGCATGGTACTGGTACCAAAACAGATATCTAGACCAATGGAACAGAACAAAGGCCTCAGGAATAATGCCACACATCTACAACTGTCTGATTTTTGCAATCTGACGAAAGCAATGAGGAAATGATTCCCTATCTAATAAATGGTGTTGGGAAAACTGGCTAGCCATATGCAGAAAGCTGAAACTGTACCCCTTCCTTACACCTTATACAAAAATTAATACAAGATAGATTAAAGGCTTAAACGTAAGACCTAAAACCACAAAAACCCTGCAGGAAAACCTAGGCAATACTGTTCAGGACATAGGCATGAGCAAAAACTTTATGATGAAAACACCCAAAGCAATGGCATCAAAGGCCAAAATTGACAAATGGAATCTAATTAAATTAAAGAGCTTCTGCACAGCAAAAGAAACTATCATCAGAGTGAACAGGCAACCTACAGAATGGGAGAAAATGTTTGCAGTCTATCTGTTTGACAAAGGGCTAATATCCAGAATCTACAAGAAACTTAAACAAATTTACAAGAAAAACACAAACAACCCCATCAAAAAGTGGGCAAAGGATATGAAACAGACACTTCTCAAAATAAGACATTTACACGGCCAACAAACATGAGAAAAAAAGCTCATCATCACTGTTCATTAGAGAAATGCAAATCAAAACGACAATGAGATACCATCTCATGCCAGTTAGAATGGCGATCATTAAAAAGTCAGGAAACAACAGATGCTGGAGAGGATGTGGAGAAATAGGAATGCTTTTACACTGTTGGTGGGAGTGTAAATTAGTTCAACCATTGTGGAAGACAGTGTGGCGATTCCTCAAGGATCTAGAGCTAGAAATACCATTTGACCCAGCAATCCCATTACTGGGTATATACCCAAAGGATTATATATCATTCTACTATAAAGACACATGCACGCGTGTGTTTATTGCAGCACTGTTCACAATAGCAAAGACTTGGAACCAGTCCACATGTCCATCAATGATAGACTGGGTAAAGAAAATGTGGCACATATACACCATGGAATACTATGTAGCCACAAAAAAGGATGAGTTTGTGTCCTTTGCAGGGCCATGGATGAAGCTGGAAATCATCATTCTCAGCAAACTAATACAGGAACAGAAAGCCAAACACTCCATGTTCTCACTCGTAAGTGGGGGTTGAACAATGAGAACACATGGACACAGGAAGAGGAACATCACACACTGGGGCCTGTTGGTGGGTGGGGGGCTAGGGGAGGGATAGCATTAGGAGAGATACTTAATGCAGATGACAGGTTGATGGGTGCAGCAAACCACCATGGAACTTGTATACCTATGTAACAAACCTGTACGTTCTGCACATGTATCCCAGAACTTAAAGTATAATAATAATTTTAAAAAGATGTATGTACCACCTAATTCTTCATTCATAAAATAAGCAACTTGGGTTTGGTAATATCTAATTCCTACTGCAGAAGATGTACCATGATTTTTTAAAAATTCCTTAAAGTCCCCTTCCAGTTCTGTGATTCTAGGTCTTTTAGTAGAAGTTAATAGATTAGTGTTCAGCTATTTAGCATCCATATTATTTGCTTTGCTAGCAAAGTATTCAACTGTGGTTTGGAATAGATTCATATCCATATAATATTGTTCCTTAGTATACTCTTTAGTGTAATGTCAACATGTAAAGTCAGTATTGCGACTTCAGCTATAAATAAAATGGGCATAGTTGTAGTAAATGCAAAATATAAAGTGGATTTTACTCAAGACATAAAGATGTAAGTCGGTGCAGCTACACAATGATGCACAAGAATGGCATTTCACTGGCGACAGAGACCAACTTCTTCCAGTGTTGCTTAATGCTTTTTTAATGAAGTTATATTGAATTTTTGTAGTGAAACCTGAAACCAAATGAAACCTTCTTGATGTGGGGTTTATTTCTAGAGGTTTGGGGTTTCTCTATAAACTTGAAATCTATGTGTGGCTCATAGAAAATGTTGGTAAGACTCAATCAACTTTTGGAAAACCTGGAAAGAATTTAGAGCAATTAGAAACAAGAGAATGAATGCGTTTTGTTTACTTTAGGCCAAATTTTGTGGGTTTTAAATTTAGAGTTGAACAATTGGGGTTTGAGTTCCATTCACAAGGAAAGCATGACTTCCGAGTGGAAAGAAAAGACCTGGAGAAAACAATTTTTACTTTGAAAAATATAAAAATTGTTCATGCATGGGCTCTGGAAACAAAACAGTGGTTGAAAAGAGGTTGCCTGAGAAGAATTTTTAAAAATTGTATAATACAGTTTGTTACTGCCAGTTGTTATTTCCTCCATTGAAGTGAATTACCAGGAGCTACAAGAGGTGTGAACACACACAATCTTCTCAGAGAAGAAAGTGTTAACTTACATTATATATTAATGGACTAAATTTAACAAATTGTTTTTAAAATAAACAACAGAATGTTTTAAAAAGCAAGCAGTTATCAGTGCATTGTCTGAATTGAGCTGATTGTATTCCAAATAAGAAGTTCCTGTGAGGTAAATAATAAAATCATTATTCTCATCATTTCAGAGGCAGGAAATCTGTACCTTGGAGTTAAGAGTTGAATTCATGTGTGTTATATGACAACATGAGACTTAAACAACCTTACTTCTTAGACACCTACACCCACCATCACAGGTTGGAAAAATATCTGTTATATTTGTGAGTGTATGCATTTCCTTTCTGGCATTTCGTAGATTTTGATTGGAAGGCTTCATGGAAGAAGTGAATCGGCAAGAGGTGCAGCTAAAAACCAAACCTGATAAACTGGCAAGCTAAGAGAAAAATAACTTCTTCCAACCCTATGGAGAGAGTGTGGAAAAGAGGTATAGCTCATTAATGTCAGAGGATGTAGATAAGTGATTAAGCTTCTGACTGGAGGAAGATGAAAAGAAAGATTTGGAAATGAGATTTCTGTCAAAGCTTATATATAGTGTCGGATTCTCTTTTGCTAGAGAAACACATTTTTTAATTAAGGATGGAAATATTTGTAGAAATTGAAAAACAGATTATTAAATCTAAAACTTTTGAAATCAGTTCTACTACTCAAAATGCAGCCAGCTCCTTCTCTCTCAAGAGAAGAAATGGGATTTGTAGAGATGAGCTTTTAACTAACCTGGGATACAATTTCAGTGGAATGCATTTGGAACAAGTCCAGGTCAATTTAAAGCCAATACCATCTGGTTTTTAAACAAACCTGAACTGAGTTAAATGTTGAGCTGAAAGCCATCAGAAACCTGCAAACAGGTGAAATTTTGCAGAGCAAGCTAATTTGAATTGAGTTTAAGATTTCTCCCAAACCCAATTTTGGAAGGGCTAACTAAGGTACTGAAAGGTCAATCTGGATTTGGATGTGCTTAAATAAGTTTGTATGCAAACACCCAGGGAAACAAAATGTCATGTTTCGTGGAACTTTGGTTAACTTGAATGTTACATCTTGAAAAGATCCAGACTTAACCCAGGTCTATAAAAAGTGTTGGAAAGTTTTACCAACATTTTATAAGCTGATGCATTTGTAAGCAAATTGAGGAAGAAGTTTGTTGTGTTTGGTACTTAGCTTAAATTGTATTCAAATGCCATGAATTCTAAAATTTTAATTTAACAAATAAGAGTAAAAAGCTTAGAACTCCTGACAGGAAGAGATTCCAAACAGAGAGTAATTGAAATAAAAGATAAGATAGATAAAATTAGTAATCCAAAAATTATCCATCTGAATAGCTCAAAATTCCAAGCTGATACATACTCAGGGGAAAAAAAGTGAAATTCTGTACAGAAAAAAAAGTTGTTATAATCTCATCCGGATTATAGATGAGAACAAAAGCTCTATCCTTCCGTTTGTTTTTCATTAATTATTTGTCTAGATATTATTTTAAGATCCAAGTCATGTATTCGGTATAATCATTTAACACAGATAAAGAGAATTTAGTAGTAGTATTTGCCAATGAAAAAAAGGATGATAAATTCAGGAATTAATTCAAAGCATGTTACTCAATATTTTTTTGTTATTAGGCAAAATCAGTAAACTATAATTAGTATATGATGATCAATAACAGCGATCAGTGATAGTATTTTCTATATTCTTTTTTAATACCCATGTTATCTAACAATATGATAGCTAGAGAATAGAATCCTATTATGACTTCATGCTTGTGAATATTTAGAACATACCAAGTTGGAGCCACTGAAAAGATACAGAAAAAAAAACCCAATAGCAATGAGGAAACTTCCTATAATTTCCCACTAACAGGAACTAGGGCTCTTTAGAAAAACAGCTGATTCCAAGTCTGGGGCAAAAAATGTAAAACATGAGCTTGAAGTACCTTATCATATCAGAAATCAAGGAAGCTATCAAATTATATTATAAGCACAAGAAAAGAACTCAGGAGCCAACTTGAATAGCTTAGAGTGGCCAAAGATAGGACAATTTGCGCATCCATAAAATAATAAAGGCAACATATTGAAATATGTGAAATAAGTTTAAATCATAATAGTACCAAGAAAACCCTCATTGGCCATCCCATCTTTGAAGGATACTAGGGAATCAACCCACTATTTTGAAAACTAGAAAATAGTAGGAAAAAAACAAAGTTTTAGTTGGTACTCTACCCCAGCATAGTGGCCAATATTAGAGGAAATGAAGGAGAAAGCAGAGGACTGACCTCCCAAAAATTAACCAACTACTGATATAAAACACGGAATACAAAGTAAAAAGTTTAAGACCTCCCTCACACATATCCCTGCACAATTCCAATTGCCTCTCCAGAATCAACCACTATCAGGAGTTTCAGTGTTAAATGTTTTCATATGTACTTACTTTTTTTGAAAAAATTTGAGATGTATTCTCACTCTGTCACCCAGGCTGGAGTGCAGTGGTGTGATCTCAGCTCACTGCAACCTCCACCTCCTGGGTTCAAGCGATTCTCCTGCCTCAGCCTCCCGAGTCGCTGGGACTACAGGCACCTGGCATCACATCCAACTAATTTTTGTATTTTTAGTAGAGGCACAGTTTCAACATGTTGGCCAAGCTGGTCTTGAACTCCTGGCCCCAGGTGATCTACCCACCTCGGCCTTCCAAAGTGCTGGGATTACAGGCGTGAGCCACCACGCCTGGCCCTACTTACTTTTTTTTACATAAATAAAATCACACATAATAATATACATATCTATGAATCTTCAGTTTGCTTGTGGTGATCTTTCCACTCACTCTTAATAGCTGCATAATATTATGGATGTACCATAACTTGTTTAATACTTTTCTTATTGATAAACAAGATTGTTTCCAGTTTTTTTGTTACAAAGTCTGCTACCATGAATATCTTTGTTCATATATCTCTGTACATGTATGTAATTACTTTAATTAAAAAGTCTTTAAACTCAAATTATTGGGTCAGATAATATAAACAGCTTTATTGAGGTATTATTGACATAAATAAACAATCTGATACATTTTGACTGTGAATACACTTATGTATCATCACTATGCACACACACACTCAAATAACATTCCTCACTCCCACATTTCTTCATCCCCCTTTGTAATCCCTTTCTCCCTCACCTACTCCAATCCCCAGGCAATCACTGATGTGCTTTCTGTCACTCGTCAAGGAAAACCGCACTGGACAGAGTTAAACAGGATTAGGAATACTTTATTTAAGACTACCAATAGGGAAGAGATTGAATTTAACTCCACTGAAATAAAAGGCAGGAGCATTTTTAAATACTGGGGTGAGCTGGTGGAAAAGTCTCAGAGAAAAATCATGGTTCGTATTTTATGTTGATTAGACGAAATTATACACCTGGGCCTTAACTGCAATATTGTCTGTTCCATAGACTTAAACTGAAGATGGTTAAAGAAAAATTATTTTTATCTTTAAAATGGGGCCCAAAGTCTTTAAACTTACATGCCTAAACTACCAGAAAACACTCACAGAATGATTTTATTTTACAAAGCATTCTAAATATTTTATCCTTAGAATTGCTTTTAAATCTCTCTCTAAATATAAATTTATTTTGTATATATAAAAGAATTTTAAAGTGGAGAAATACACTGAACAATTGGTGGGAAAAACAAAAAAAAAGACTCTGTAGGGTGACCTATGTCTTTAAATGTGCAAGCATAAATTTTTAAAAATCATTCTAGGCAAATTTTGCTGCACAGTGTTATCAAGGATTTAGGAGACTTGAGTTCTAGAATCATCCATCAATTAGAAAAGCCTGTGTTTGGGGGCAAGTTACTTTTCCTATATCTCAGATTACTCATCTGTAAACTAAGAATAGAATATTAGATGAAAGACTAGTCACTAATCATGTCAATGCAATATTTTTATACCGTGAATCTCACACAATATTCATTCTAATTGCTAGTGTATTTGTGGGCTTTGTTTCTGATGACTAAAACTTCTTTGTTAAAGAAGAAAAATATTTTCACCTCACAAGCATCATCAGTTGGCTTCATAAAGCCCATGAAGCAAAGCCATTTATACCACAGCCTGATCCTGTTACAGATCCACCTCTTGTTCTGACCCCACTCAAAACTGTGGTCAATCCACAAGTGAATCAGAGCGCTACTCCAAGTCCAGTATATTCTGCTTTCAAAATTCAAAACTGGCCACCCAAGTGTTGTGCCTCTTTCTCAGGAATAGAGGGTTTAAAGCACAACTGGCTTTTTATGTTGGGGGTGAAGTCCCCGCATGCATATAGATCACTTGACCCCTAAAATCTTTACCATTGAGGCAGGTCTCTGCTCCTATTTAGGATGTTTTTCTCCTCTGACACATGTCATTCTTGGGCAAGTAGAGTACTGCCTACCAACCTCTATTCAAGTCCAATTAACCTGTCACCACAAAAGAGGACCAGCTTGACATTCAACAGAATGTTGAACTGATCCAGATCCCTGCTATGTTAAGATGCAGAGCAAGAACATTAACATAGCCCTGGAGCGAGACAGGAAAGGCATACTTTTGTCTTTCCCACATAAAAGACACTGCTTTCTATCATTTTCACATATGGGAATTGCAACTTAATAGCTGCATTTCAAATGCCAGAAGAAGTTTTCATACGTCTCAATGAAGATACCACAGCTGGCATAGCTGCTAAAAGTAGGGCTCCTATGTAATAATACAATCATCCACCATGAACCATTCGGTTTGGGAAGGTCAAAACAGGTGATGTGAACAGGGAACCACTATCCTCTAAGTCTTTGATGCCAACACTCATCTCTGGAATTCCTCTGAGGATGTAAGATGGTTTCTAGTTTGCCATTTTGATTTGCAGTGTTGCAGGACACTTTTACAACATTGTCGGCCTCTACTTGGCCCTTCCTACACAGTGGCTCTTACTCCACATGCCAGGAAATTAATATGAGGATTCCATATCCCTTTCCTCATGTACACTATCACCCTGAAAGTCAACAAACATGACCCTTGCCTTAGATTTCTCTGTGACTCACATTTAATGAAAGACTGCTCCAGCCTCCAACCAAAACCCTCCCTGTAAGAGTCCATAGAGCCAACAGGACACGCCCTCCCAGGCTCACACTCATACTCCAAGGACCAGGGACTATGAAATTCCCTGCCCAATTAGCCCTGAGTCCACTTCTATAACCTACATGCAACTCTTCCCTAAGTCTTTCCTGTCAAGGGTAGATCATGCTGCTAGTATGCATTCCTCTAGACCCAAGAGGTGGCCCAGAGGAAGTAGGTTGTGTGGTTGTACAGTATGAAATGTGCATATTGGAATATATACGTATGTGTGAGTGAGGCCCCCAGGTGGAAAGAGAAATGAGAGAGTTATGTATGGGCCAAGGGCTCCCATTTGTATACTTGCCTGAGATCCTCCTCATTTTGGTAATTATGTACTACTTTCCTCTGTTAGTTATGTGCTGCCACCTGGCCTCTGCTGGTTCAGAATCCTTTGGCAGTGATACTAAGTTAAGGATAATTGATGCTAGTTTAATGGCAGTATCATATACTGTCAATCCTTGTCAATCAAGGGTAGCCCACTGAACCAATCAAACATTCCTCTCTTAGTACTGCCCTTAGACTCAAGCAAGAAGTGTGGGTTCCACACCCCAGGGAGGCCACCACTTTAGAGTGTTTCCCAATATTTTCTCAATCCACCTCTGGTGGTGGGACTGGCTGGGGCCAGCAATGTCATCCAGGTAAAGAACGCTGAGCTCAGACCAGGAGTTGCATGGACTCTGGCCCTCTTTCTCCCATTTTGGATGCTCTCCATCTAACCTTCATGTGGGGTCACCAGATGCCCTGAGGAACACTAAAATGTGCTCCTAGGAGAGTGTCTTGGAGTCCCACAGTCAGGTCCAGTTCCAGGAGAGTGGCCTGGTAGGCAAATCACTCCCACTGACCAACACAGTTTTTCTTTCACATAATCACATGAGATTAGTTTGCCAAAATGGCACTGATACACTGATTTTGGGAGACCCTCACTCATGTCAGACATAGGACAAGTTCAGGGCTCTGGGCCACTGATGGTCATCCTTGGGTTTCAGTAAGATGTGTGAGCCCATTACCTCCTCACATAGCATGTTTTTTGAAATTTATCTATATTAGTGTACATATTAATGGTTTGTTCTTTTTATCTATGAATTGTATTCCACTGTATGAATAGAGCGGTTTGTTCATTCATCCACAATGTACCTTTGGAAAAGTTTCCAATTATTGGCTACTAGTAATAAAGCAGCTATAAACAGTGAAGTGAAAGCCTGCATAAACATGTGGATATTGGTTGTCATTTCTTTGGGATAAATACCTAACAGGGAGATTGTTAGGTCATATATTAACTGAATTTTTAATTTGTAAGAAACTGCCAAACTGTTTTCCAAAGCAGATGTGAATTTTATCTTCTTTGAGTAATTTATAAAAGTTCCAGTTGCTCTATATCCTTGTCAACAAATAGTATTGTCAGCCTTTTTAATTTTACCCAGTCTAGTAGATATAAAGTAGTATCTTATTGTGGTTTTAATTTGGATTTGGTTTAGACTGTATATTAATAGTTTCTATGTTAGTATAATGATTGGCATATTTGATTTTCAACAGAATCCAATTGTTACATGAGATCTGATAACAATGTTCAGCATCTTTGTGTATGCTTACTGACCATTCACATATCCTCTTTGTGAAGCGTCTATTCAAGCATTTACCCATTTTTATTGAGTTGTTTGTTGTGTTATTATTGAATTGGAGGTACACTTTATATATTTTGACTATACATCTTTTGTTAGGCATGTATATTGTGAATATTCTCATAGATTCTGTGGTTTGGCTTTTCATTTTCTTAATGGTGTCTTTTAGAAAACAGGCAGTTGTAACTTCGATAACATCTAATTTATCATTTTTTATGGTGAATACTTTTCTGTGTCCTTTCTAGTAATTTTTTCAGTCTCAAAATGGAAAAGCTTTTTTTATTTTCTTGTAGAAGTTTTATAGTTTTAGCTTTTCTGTTTAGGTCCATGACAGATTTCAAAGTAATTTTGTGTACAGTTTAAGATTAATATTGAGGTATATGTTTTTAATGTGGATATCTACTTATTCCAGTGTCATTTTTTGAAAAGACTCTCTTTTCCCAATAAAACAGAATTGACTCCTATGCTTTAAAAAGAAAAAAAGTTGACCACACATGGAAGGTCTACTCTGAATTCTCTATTCTGTGCGATTGATCTGTATGTCAACTTTTATGCCAATACCATACTAGGTTGAATGCTATAGATTTCTTGTCTTTTTTTTTTTTTTAAGACTAGTCAAGTGAAGCCGTGGAAGTGGAGAAGAAACAAATAAAAAAATCTGTAACTGGTTGTGATCAATTAGTTGTAAACACCACTGCACTCAGAGCCAGCCTATTGTGAGTCTTAAGATGATGAAAGTCCCTCTGGCCTGGTGCGGTGGCTCACGCCCGTAATCCCAGCACTTTGGGAGGCTGAGGTAGGCAGATCACGAGGTCAGGAGATCGAGACCATGCTGGCTAATACAGTGAAACCCCGTCTCTACTAAAAATCACAAAAAATTAGCCGGGCATGGTGGCGGGCGTCTGCAGTCCCAGCTACTCAGGAGGCTGAATGGCGTGAACCCAGGAGGCGGAGCTTGCAGTGAGCTGAGATTGCGCCACTGCATTCCAGACTGGGTGACGGAACGAGACTGTCTAAAAAAAAAAAGTCCCTCTAACTCCGGTGTGTCTCAAAATAGTTTTAGCTATCTATTAATATGTCCTTCACATTTTCACATAAATTTTAGAATAAAGTTGTCGATTTAATTTTAAAAGAAGAGGGGACTGCTGTAATGGTGACTGGCACGTCATTCAATCTACGGATACATTTGCCGAGAATGGACTTCTTAACAATATTTAATTTTCCAAACCATGCATATGGTATATCTATTTATTTCAGTCTTCTTTAATTTCTCTTATCAATTATTTGAAGATATCAATGTGGCTGTATTATACATCTGTTAGATTCTAAGTGTTTAGTGTTTTACCTTTTTTGGTGTACTACGAAAGGAATTTTTTACTTCATTCTTCAATTGTATGTTGTTAGTGCAAATAAAACAATTGAGTTTTATATGGTGATCTTGCATTCTGAGAACTTGCTAACTTCATTTAATATTTCTAAGTGTTTTTTAGAAGATTTCTTAGGAATAATCATATCAATTAAAAATAGAAAAAAAAATTCTTATTCCTTTAAAATTTTACACCTTTTATTTCTTTTAGTTGCCTTATTGCACTGGCTATTACTCCAAGGGATAACAAGTAGAAGTGATCACAGTAGATACCTTTGCCTTATTCCTGATCTACAAAAAGGAAAAACTTCAGTCTTTCACCATTAAGCATAATATTAACTTTGGATTTTTCATGGATGTCTTTATCAGGGTGAGGAAGTTTCCTTCTATTTCTAGTATCCTGAATGTCTTTACCTTGAATATGTGCTGAATTTTATCAAATCTTTTTCTGCATTTACTGAGATGGCTATATGATGTTTCATCTTTATTTGGTTAATGTGGTTAATAACACTGTGTAATTTTCAAACATTAAGCCAAGTTTGCAACCATTAAATGAACTCTACTAACTCTACTGGCTATAATGTATGACGTATACTTTTTAAATATATTAATGAATTTGATTTGCCAATACTTTATTGAGGAGTTTTGAATCTACAGTCATGAGGAACAGTTGATCTCTGATTTTTATTTTATTTTTTTTGAGACAGAGTCTTGCTCTGTGGCCCAGGCTGTAATGCAGTGGCACAATCTCACTGCAACCTCCGCCTCCTGGGTTCAAGAGATTCTCTTGCCTCAACTTCCCAAGTAGCTCGGATTACAGGCGCACACCACCATGCATGGCTAATTCTTGTATTTTTAGTAGAGACAGGGTTTCACCATGTTGGCCAGGCTGGTCTTGAACTCCTAACCTCAAGTGACATCCCCCTCGGCATCCCAAAGTTCTGGGATTACAGGTGTGAGTCACCACATCTGGCCCCATTTTTTTCTTATTTAAGTCAGATATTGGTATCAGGGTTATACTGGTCTCATAAGATAATTTTGTTAAGCACTCCCTTATCTATGTTCTAAAAAAGCTTATGTATAGTTGGCATTATTTCTCATTTCATACCTGATAGAATTTGCTAATAAAACCACTTGGGCCTTGAGTCTTCTTTGTAGAATGGTTATTTTTTATTACAAATCCAATTTGTTTAGTGGACATATGGCTATTCCAAATGTCCATTTCTTATTGGGTCACTTTCGAGAAGTTGTATTTTTCAAGAAATTTGTCAATTTTATCTAGTTGCCAAATCAGCAACATTTGTTCCTAATATTTTTAATTTTCTTATTAAACTCTGCGGGATATGTAGTGACATCCCTTCTATTTGTATTACATGATATTGGTAATTTATATTTCTCTGTGTATTTCTTGATTCATCCTTTTGGGGTTTATCAATTTTATTAATCTTTCCAATGATGAATTTTGAGCTTTGTTAATTTTTGTTTCTATATCATAGATTTCTGCACTGATTTTTTTTCCCTTCTACTTATTTTGGGTTTAAACTTGTTTTGGGTTTAATTTACTCCTCTTTCTGTAAATTTTATCTAGTTGCCAAATCAGCAACATTTGTTCCTAATATTTTTAATTTTCTTATTAAACTCTGCGGGATATGTAGTGACATCCCTTCTATTTGTATTACATGATATTGGTAATTTATATTTCTCTGTGTATTTCTTGATTCATCCTTTTGGGGTTTATCAATTTTATTAATCTTTCCAATGATGAATTTTGAGCTTTGTTAATTTTTGTTTCTATATCATAGATTTCTGCACTGATTTTTTTTCCCTTCTACTTATTTTGGGTTTAAACTTGTTTTGGGTTTAATTTACTCCTCTTTCTGTAGCTCTTTAAGTGAAAATTTACATGAAAAATTGTAAACTTTCCTTCTCTTCTAAAACAGGCATTTAAAGCTACAAATTTCTCTCTACGCCCTGCCTTTGCTGTATCTCACAAATTCTGAAGTGTCTTTTTATTATCATTCAACTCAAAATATTTTCTTATTGCCTTATGATTTCTTCTTTCAGCCATGGGTTACGCAGGTGCTACTTATTTCCAAATATTTGAAAATGTTTAAAATAGTTTAGTTGTTGATTTTTCATTTAATTCCACTATGGTCATAGAATATACTCTGCAACATAAAAATCTTTGAATCTTTAGTGAGATTTGTTTTATGGCCTAGAATATGTCTACTTTGATGAGCATTCCATACACACATGAAAAGAACGTTTATTCCACAGTTGTTGAGTATGTCTAGTAAATGTGAATGAGCTCAACTTGGCTGACAGTGTGCTCAGATCTTCCATATCCCAACTGAATTTCTGTCTACTTGATCTATTCATTACTGAGAGAATAGTGATAAAATCTCCAACTTTTTCCATTGGTTGTCAGATTTTGCCACATAAATTTTGAAGCTCTTGGATGAATATGTATGTGATTATGTCTTCCTAATTCTTTTGTGATTCATAAATGTCCCTCTGTCTCTTATGAAACTCTTTGTCTTAAACTCCACTTTTTCTGAAATTAATATAGCCATACCACCTTTCTTGCTATACACCTGGTATATCGCTTTCCATACTTTTATGTTCAGTTTATACATGTTTAAAGTACATCTCATAGATAGCGCATACTTGTGTCTTCCATTCTTATCTAATCTGATCTCTGACCTTCAATTGGAACATTTTACATTTAATGCTATTTGCATTTACATATCATGCAATTACTGCCTTGGTGTGTTTAAGTCTACCACCTTGCTATGTGTTTTCCATTTGTCCTTTCTATTTGTTTTGTTGCTTATTTCATTGGCATTTTATTTCTATGTGTTTCTTAGGGATTTTTAAAATTTGCTTTTAGTGTTCCTCCAGAGCTAACAATGTGTTATCAGAGTTTACTCAGTGTCAAAATTGCACTACTTCACCCTTGACACTACTTCCTTCCTCACACTTCCCACCTGATACTTTTCATTTGGCACATCTGTTCTCACACTTCATTCTTTACATATCACTAACCTAATAGCTTTACAGTAGTATAATTCCATTAATCCACGTCCCCCAACCTTTGTGCTTTTTTTCATATATTTACTTCTACATGTATTATAGAGCCCAGAAATTTACATTTTACATAATAATGCTATTATTCTTGTTCTAAACAGTTACCTTTTTAAGGAAATTACGAGGCAATAAAAGTCTTTATATATACCCATTATTCAACATTGCTGGCACTCCTTCTCTTTCCCCTCTCTGTGGATTTGGTTTCCATTTTGTATCATTCTCCATCAGCCTGAAAAAGGCCTTTAGCATTTTTTGGTTTTGCAGGGGTCTGCTGGATCCAACTTCTCTCGGCTTCAATTTACATGAAATCAAGTGTCTTAAAAACCCAACTTTTTAAGGGGCATTTTCTCTGGATACAAAATTTTGAATTGGCAGGATTCCCTCACCACACCTTCCCACCCCATCAGCACTTTGAAAGACATTTTCATTGTTGTCTGCATTCCATGATTTCTGGTAAGTCAGCACACATTCTTATCATCATTCTCTTGTGTATATCTTTTTTTTCCCCCTGACTGCTTTCAAGGTTTTTTGTTTTCCGTGGTCCGACAATGATATGTCTAGGCGAGACTTTCTTGGTATTTATCTTTCACTGAGTTCAATGATTTTCTTGGATGAGCAAGTAAATGTTTTTTCATCAAATTTGGGAAAATATGGGATGAAATATATATATACACACACGCACATATTTCCTGCCCCATTCTTTATTCTCTTTTTAGAACTCCCATAATACATATATTAGACCAGTTGATATTTTCCACATGTTCCTGAGGTTCTGTTTATCTTTCTTTTGCCATCTTCCATCTGCTGTGAAGCCCATCCAGTGAATTTTTCACTTACATAATTTTCTAAAATTTCCATTTGGTTTCTTTTAATGGTTTTAATTTCTCTCCCATGATTTTCTGTCAATTCAATCAGACATTTTCTTTTAATTATATAAATATATATTGTCTGTTAGCTGCTTTAAAGTATTTGCTAAATCCAACATTTAGGTCATATCTATTTATTACTTTTTTCAACTATAGTCCTGTAACTTAGCTTATCTAGTAATTTTCTACTGTGTCCTGGACATTGTTAGTGATACCTTATAGAGACTCTGGATTCTGTTATCTTCTTTTGGAAGCATGTTGATTCTTGTTCTAGTAGGCAGTCCAGTTACTGGCTAGTCACCTTTAAATTGTGTACGTCTTGTCCTGTGCTTTGTTATGGAGGGCACGTAGAAGTCCAAGATGTTTCCCAAAAACCTCTGACTAGGCCTCTGACTTGGCAGAAATCAACCCCCAGAATATGTCTCCCTTGCAGATCTTGTCATGACTTGGTTTCAGGCTTTTTTAGGATGGGTGCAGAGCTGTGGTCTTCAACTGGAGATGATTTTCCTCCCCTGGTGACATTTGGCAATATCTGAAGACATTTTGAGTTGCCACAAGTGGGGTGGGGGGCACTACAGGCATTTAGGAGGTAAAGGCCAAGGAAGCTGGTAAACATCCTACAACACACAGGATAGCTCCACACAACAAAGAATTATCTGGTTTAGAGTATCAATAGGGCCAAGACTGAAAAATGCTGGTAAGCCTTACTCCATGCCATGGTCCTTACTCCTGACTAGGGGATTAACAAGGTGCTAATGAGGCCCTCCTCTCTACCTGAAAGGAACCTCCAGTGATTTTCAGCACTGCTTGATGTCTAACATCTCTCGTAAACTGCTCTCTGATAGGCCTCGTGTAGTCTTGCTCTGCAGATGCTATTTCTTGATGGGAAAGTTTATAACATCACGTTGCAAGGGAATGAGCAGAGCAATAAGAATTTTTACAATGCAGCCACTTCTGCTTTTAGAGCTAATCATTTTTAGTTCATATCATTTTCATAATGCAAACCTTCATTTTCTTTTGAGCACTGAATTTAATGTAGGCTCTTGAAAACCTGTCCTCATTATATTTTTATGACACGTATTTGGCAATGTTTACAAGTAATTTTGTTGAGTATCAGATTCTTAAATTCAAAAGGTAGTTTAATCTGAAGATACCAAAAGCTATACTTATACATGCTGGCCATACATCTGAAATTTTACTTTGTTAAAAATTAACTTACATACATGGATGTGAATATTGTTTCTGGCACGGAAACCTGACCCTTTCATTATGTTTCACTAAGATCTTTATATTTTTACCCATACTATTGGCTCTCCTACTAAGGGATTTTAATGACAGCACTTTGTAAATAAGGAATCAATGCATAAGGAATAAAGTAAAAGACTGAAGACAAAAACTTGTAACTTTCCCAAAGGAGTTTTATGACAAGGTAATGTGAATGAAATAGATACACGACCCTACTTGAATCAAAGAGTATATCAAGGCCCACCGCAGGCATGTTTTGTCTCAAGTGCTACAGAGCTGCTCTACCCCACTGCCTTCTCACCAATGCCAATCTCTCCTCCCTCCTGTCAGGCCCCAACTTAGGTGCAATCAATAAAGGATACTGCTGTCATCCATCCACTGTCTTTCTAATCCATAAACGGAGTTCTTTCATTTCCTCTCTTCATTTTCACAATGTACTACATAATTAAAACTACTATCCTCACACTAGAAATTACACTTCCTCACTTTGTTTGGAATCTACTACCCCACCTAGTAAAACAACTGTTCTGGAGTATTAAAAAATCAAGACATTCTGATATGGGTAAGCAGAGATCAAGTAAACGGACCAATAGGCATAAACAATATGATGGTTATATCTGAATACTAATTTATGTATTGCATTAATTTGACCTTCATGTCTTTACCATATTGTTTTTCTTTTCTGAGCAGACTACGAAGTTAGATATTCGGGTGACTTTCCACAAGTATTCAGTATTGTTTCCCTTTGGTCTTGTTTGTAAATTCAAGGAAAACAATGCCAATTAGACTTGCATTTACTTTGCTTTGTTGAGTGTAAAATGAAAGTACTCAATTTCTACTTGATTAGAATGGCTAAGCCTACCAAGCTAGAAATGTGGAAGGTAATTTGAATATTCATAATCCATACTCGATAAAAGAAAATTAGCTATGTCAAAAATATACATAAATATGAGTAATAATTGAAACCCAGTAAACATGTAAGAAAACTATTTTGCAAAGATAAATACTCAGTGTTCATCATTTTCATGCTCTCCCATGGTAGGTGGCTGCCTGCAAAAGAGCTGTATTAATGAGCAGGATCAATTTGTTTTTGTTTTTGTTTTTGTTTTTTGAGAGATCCATGTTACTCTTTAGGCTGCCATTCATTTTAAGTGTGTATATTTAAATGAAGCAAGAGTCAGCAATTTTGTTATAAGGAAAATATGGCATCCTATAGCTAAGTATATCTTGAATACCTAACCTCTGCTTATTTTACCCTTTTAATTACCACATGATGCTTTGATTTTAAATGAAACAAAATATCTGTTTTCCAAAAAAGATTACAAAATGAGTACTTTGTTTTAGGGTTCATATTTATTTTCCAAATACTTTTATTGATCTTACAGAATAGTGTCTTGGTCTCTCTATTGCATTCAACAACACCAAAAATCTACAACGCTGGTGTCAACAGCAATAATTACTAAAAATTGAGCAAGCAATTTACAACTATCTGCAATTATGGAAAATGGATTCAAAAGGCATCTGTCGCAATAACAATAGTATTTATGTGTGTTAAGACACAAAAAGCCAACATAACTTTAGTACCTCAGGCATTTTTCTAATTGTGATATGTATACAAATTTTGGAAATTGAGGAGTACATTGACCAGTCACCAATAATCATGAAAAAGAAAATACATATAAGTGCCTATTTAGCTAATAATGTGTTTAACTCTAGCTTGACATTGTGTGATACTGTAATCCCTTACAAAGCATTAGAAATCAGTCACATTTGCCTCAAGCTTTTTTTTTAAACAGAAGAATAATCTGATGAAGATGCCCTTATTCCAGAAACTGAGGTCATTACTATCTTTGCTCGAAACATTTTAGAAGAGTTGGTGAACAAAAAGAACACCCAATCTTAGTCTACTGGATGAACAGCGACATCTAGTGGTCATTGTATCCCTAAACAAACGCCTTAAAAGCATAAACTCAAGTATCCATGAAATATGTGAAATTGCCACTATCTTTAATGTATTTCCAAAGAAACTGTACAAGGAAATTATAAACACATTCTATAAAGATTCCCTATGATTCAGGAATAATATAAATTGAAGGAAAAGTTAACCATGGACTTCTAATTTTTATTAACAACCTTTTCACAGGTAAATATCCTTCAGAGATTTTTATAAAAATCCAATTTTTATTTCTTCATGACTCAGTTCTTGTTTCTAACAGAGTGACATAAAGAACTCAAACACTATGAACTAATGAATAATAAGTTCTATGGCTCTTATGAGTACATGGATTGGTATGTACCAGCAACAGATTCAGACACTCCATATGATGACACACTAATGTGCAAATTTAAAATGTTACTACTTAAAAAGCTGCTACTCAATTATTGTCTGATTGAGTTTACTCTGGAGGTCTTAGTAATCTTTTGTAAATCGGGAACATATAGTTCATCAAGGTTTTCTAATATAACTAGGTCACGAAATGGAATTACAGTCCATCAAAATAGAATTAAAGAATCATTTTACCACCAAAAAGTCATTGCTTCCTAGGCATGCGCCTTTCCTATTAATGATAAAGTTAGTACATTCTTTGGCTACTGTTGTTCACAGGGACCTCGGCACATCATCTCTATGCCTGCTACCCACCAGACACCACAAATGGCTCCTAAGGCCTTCACGGCCAGCTCCAGGGTGCCTTCTTGTGACCATGAAAGACTTTTTCTGAGCACAAACCATTTGCTGCAGTTCCATGGTTATTCATGGGACACACTGGGACTATCCCTTCCAGATGAACTGAGGTATCCTCCCCAAATCCCTTAAACATACATGAATGAATACAGGTATGCATCACTATCTATCCTTTTAATTCATCTTCCCTAGATTAACTGCCAAGTGCTAAGACTAGACTTTTCTAACAAGTTTTTGTTAGTATCATAAACAGATGAAAGATCTGGACAACAATTTTTGTGTTAACACACCAGCCTCCCCAAATGAAGAATGAACATATTTGGTGCTCCCAGGTCATCAAAATACCCACTACCCAGCCATATGACATGCTAGTGATTAGCTGGGACATTCACATAAATGCCACTTAGGTGCACGAAGAGGGCTATAGAGGCCACCCTTTCTACCTCCCACTGGACATGACCATCCAGAGGAATGGTATCTCACAGGCACCATCTAAAACAGTAAGGAACCATTACCACTTGGTAATTCAAATTGCGGACCATCTGAAATGGTAAGGAATCATCTTAATATCACTTAAGACTTTTACATAAATGCTAGGCAGATGTGTTCCAATGAGCATCACATTTCCAAGTATATAAGCACTTAATCTTACTAAAGCAATGTGTGTGATTCATAAGCATTTAAAATTAACGCTGATGTCAAATGAGATGCTATACATATAAAGCCTGGGGTTCTCTCCAGCCCACTATCCCCAGTGATTCCCTAGTCCTCTCCTAAGAGTTCTCAATTACAGGAGTGTATGTGTGGGCAGTGGCCACAAGTAACTAAATGTGAGGTTTACCAATGGGACAGACAGTCATGAATTTTGGAGGCACCCAAAGTTTACTTTCTATTGCTCTACCCTATACAGACTTCATTCTCTCATTTTTCCTTATCTCTTTGCCTTCCTATCTCTGCCTGGAGCTGGCAGTCGTAGAATGAAGCAATTTTGTGTCCTATTGCTATCTGAACCCCTGTATTGTGTAACAAAGATGACTTCTGAATTTTAGGAAAAAATACTGCTAACTACTCAATAAGACAGACTCAGAGAGCTATTGGCAATCATAAGGTCTAGCTAAATGCTTGGATGAGCTGCCACCATAAGATCCCAACAAACCTAGAAATAATTTGGTCTGGGTCTAAATGCTAATATCATGCTGCCAAGCCTCTTTCTGAAAAGCATAAAAGCAAAATATCCCACTCCTGCAAGCAAACCAACCACAAGGGTCGTGCCAAGAACTTTTGGGGCCCTTTTCTTGGCCACCCGGAATGCTGTTGGCAGCACTGCAGAGATTAATATATTGTTGACATGTCCTAAAACCTTGTTAAATGTTTTTCTCTTCAAGACACGCTCGTAATAGGTTTCCAAGTTTGGTCGCTTTCCGTTTCCCCAGTTTCTCCTTGCAAACCCCAGGAACTTCAGTCGATGCAATGTGACAGCAAGTGAGACGTCTGCCAGGGTGAAGGATTCACCGCAGAGCCAAGGTTGCTGGCCCTCTTCTAATTAGAGAAAGGGACATAGAGAATTAGAGGCAAGCACTCTACAGACAGACTCCAGCTGGTATCAGTGGTCTCAGCCTTCAGAGTGAGTGTGAGTATACCAAAAGATGAAGGCCATTATGTATTTATTTTCTTGACAGCCACACTCAGAGAGTAATTTCATGCTTTAAAAAAAGAAAAAATGTCCATGCAAATGTATCCTAGGCCAAAGGAGACTTGCTTGACGTCTGTCAGCCATCCAGGTCCCTATGTAAGACTGCAGCCACTTGAGCTTATCACTTTGTAAAGGACACTAAGGGGATGGGAGCCTCCAAGTTGGTTAAAAGACACTTCCTTCTTGTTTATAAACACAGTTCTGCTTTAGAGAAATTCATAAAGCTGAGTCTGAAACATCACTCAGTGGCTACTGCTCTTAGTCACTTAAAGCAGAAGAGCTTTTGTGACAGGTAACAGTCTTCAACTCTAGTCAGAGTAGCATAAATGGCCCACGTGTATACACCTATGTCTTAACCTTGAAGCCAGTTCACTGGCACGTGCATGCTTACCAGCCAGTTTACAGATGCCCATGTGCTGGCCCCCTTATTACACTTTAGATTGGAGGCTGTTTCCCTGCCTAAGGAAAAAACTAGAGGGAACATTCAAGCAATTACTCAAGTTATTCAACCAAACTAATTACTATAATTACAAATCTGTAAAACAGTTAGGTAAAAATCTCCCAAGCATAATTGAAATTATGCAGAAAAATCCTTCATGTAAATGCAGACTACTTCATGTAGGTGAGTTACAATTAGACACCTGGTTTTTTCTGGGTGCAATATCATTGTTGCTATCATAATTAAAATTGCCCATGAATAACAATAATGAAAAGCAGATTACAGAACGTTTTTGGTGAGACCTAAGAATGTTCCCATGAATGATACTGATGTCGAAAAGAGAAAAAGAATACAAATGAGAACCTACCTGGGGTTTCTTCATTTCTTCTTTGCAATTCAGTTTCAACCTGATCCAAGACTTTCTCCAACTCATCAAGAATTTTCTTCAAATACTTGACATTGTCATGATCGAGTAGCTTTGACTAATCAACCACCAAAAAATAAAATAAAATAAAATAAAACAAAACAGATTATTTACACCTTTAAAAAAAATAAATCTAGGTAAAGCAAAGCAGATACAAACTCTTACAGAGTTCAGCCTGTTTATTTTAGACAACAGGAAGAAATAGAAAAACTCAGGAAAAAAAAAAAGAGCTAAGTTGAAAGGAAATATCCCATCTCTGAAAATGCCGCAGGAGCAGACCCACCACTCACTGGCAGCTCCTATGAGGCCAGGTGACCCGAGAAGGCAAAGAATGGGAGGGACATGAAGAGCTGTCTGCCAAGCCCAACTCAGGAAAAGAATTGCAGCAGCTGTAATTGAAAGAGCAGCTGAAAGGTCAGGGATGAGAAAGAAGTCCGAGTAAAGGAGTTAAAGGGTGAGTGGAGAATCAGTCAAGTGACTGTGAGTGCAGGTGTTTCTTCTGAGGAGCTCGTTTAGCTAAGATAGGATAAAGGAAGGTGGGAAGTTGGGGAAGGTTGGGAGTGCCGCCGTTTTCTACACTTTTAATATGAGAGAAGCTTGCATGTGTTGCTGGGCTCAGGGAAGGAATCAACAGAAGAAGAAAGGCTGACCATAAAGCATGCTCCTCAGGGGGCAAAGCGAGTCAGTGTGACACATGGAGGGATGTAGGTCTAGTGAGGACTTCCAGTGGTGGAATACCTGAAATGACAGATTCTAGAATATGTTATGAACTTCCTTTGCATTTCATAACTTTTTTGGCAACTAGCATGCTCAATATCTGTTTGTTAAGCACTTGTCATCAAGTTTGAATATCAAGTCTAATAAAAAGTTCTTTCTAATAGGAGAACATAAGCCAAAGGTAACATGTATACTAGTAAATTGCAATATTTAAAAGACAATATTCTAGAAATAGCGGTACTTTACAAAAAGTAGAACATTTACTCCATGCAGTGTGTGTCAACTGAGGACAGCTGATTGACTTACTTTAAGTCGTTTCTGTTTTGCAATGTATGCTTCTTGTAAATCTGGGTTTTCTTCAGCAAGTTTCTTCAGCTCAGACTCTGTGTTTCCAATTTGGCCTGATAATAAAAACATTTTGGAAACAGAAAATTACTTTCTCCCTTCTACACCAGAAACAAGAAGCAGAGAAACTCAATGGCAAGAGCATGAGCTCTGGGGCTCATGCCCTGCTCCTCTGCCTTGGGCTTACCCTGTCTGTGCCTCAGTTTCCTCATCTTTCAAATGGAACCATAAGAGTATCTGCCATGCAGGGTGAAGACTAAATGAGAAGCTTCATTGGAAGCACTTAGAGCAAGGCCCAGCACTTTAGAATGCTCAGTGCAGGCTTGCTGCTCTGCCTTCCTCTACCTTTCAAGCTTTCTATAATGAACTCCTATATGAAGGGAGGAAAAAGGCTTATTTTAAAAAAATATTGACTGTAGGTCATAGAATTATACTCAAAACTCTTGTTTCACATCCTATAAAGGGTACTTATGAAGAGGAGGAGGAGGAATAAGAGGAAAGAGAAGCAGGAAGAGAGGGCAGTGGAGAAGGAAAAGGAAAAGAAGGGAGAAAAAGGAAGTGGTGACAAGGAAGGAAGGGAGAGAAGAGGAGAGGAAAAGGAGGGGTATCAAAAAGGAAAAAAAGAATAATAATAATAATAAAGGTGAGTATCATATAATGGGGAAACATGGTTTCTGGATTTAGAAGATCTGAGTTTGAGTGTTTCTGATCAACATTTCCAAAGTGTGACCACTGCCACCATCTTTTCCCTTCTTATCCCCAATTATCTGTGCTATAAAGCACACCTCCTGCTCCACAGATCATGCACTGACTCTATCCTCATGACAGGGGGAAGGCAGAAAGCTGGATGTCACAACTCAATCCCAATAAATCTCCTATCACTGAACATAGAGACAGAGTAATAGTTAGACACCCTCTAGTCCAGTTTGCTCACATAACGAAACAACAATTAAGGACCAGAAACATGAACTCAACTGCCCATAATCCTAGGCAGATCCCAGCTTTTCAGATTCTTAGTCCATCTGTTCATGAGAATATGTTATATTCTTTACTTTTCCATAATTCACTCTTTTGAGTTTTACCCAAGCTTGGTCCTAAAAGCCAAGAGTTGATAAATCAGGTCCTATAGACAATAAATGTCCAACTGAGCAAGTGAAGCACAGATTAATGCGACTGGTTCATGGATCGATCCATAACATGCACATCCATGAAGCAAACTCAACAACGCTATTCCCAAATTTCTTTTAGTGACCATGAGACATGCTAGGTCTCAGAATGAATTAAAAGAAAGTGTTAGACAGAATTCCAGGTCTTTAAAATGTTTACATACTACGAATCCTTGTAGTTGCATAAGCCGGGATCATGGAGTCCACAGTTAACTCAGGATGTAAAATGCAGCCATGTGTATAGGCATCCATTGGCAAGGAGTCAAGCAGCTCTCGGTAATGTTGTACCCGTGGGTAATACATGCTTCCTTTATCAGGCATTAATCTGGGTGTTCTTTCTAAAATACGCACATACAAATATTGAAGAAAATGTTACAAATGAGTTGTTACCCTCAAAAGCAAAACAAAAACACTAACCACTCATCATTAACATTTTCAACATATCTGTATATTCAAAGAACGTTGTCTCCTCGCCGCAGACATTCAAAGTTTGAAATGGCCTGATGCACCAGACAAGATCCCAAACTATAATCACACTGGTATTCTCTCATTTCTCCACCTTGCAAACTGCACTCAGCCTTCAAGGCCCAATTATTTATGCCATTTATTCCATGAAGCATTCCCTAACCTCCTACAACTGCCAACATCTGACTGGCTCACATGTGCCTTCTTCTATACATCCATAACACATTATACAGACTCTATTACAGCCCTTATCACACTGTAATTCATTGCATCTTTTTACCCCATGACTGTCTTCAGGGAAAGGAACCTGCATTCCAGACTCTAGCACAGTTCTCCACACACTTAAGGCCCTCAAAGTTTGGTTAATTGAATGAGGACTCATTATGGGAAGATAATCACGGGTTACTCTTTTCTAGGTGCCAACCAACATCAAGAGTGACCCTACTGACACATGTGAATGTGAAATGACAGTCTATATGGAACAGGAAAGGCCTTTGCTCAAATATCACAGGTGCACTTTCCCCAGGAATTTCTAACAATTATCTCTAGAAAGTGGGTTCTACATACATCCTTATTTGCTAGTTAAAATCCAGACTGTAGAGTCCTTGAGGGCAGGGACCATGTACTGCTCTCTGTTAAATCCCCAGTGCCTAGTATAATGTTTGACATGTAGTAGGTGTTTAATAAATTATAATGAATACATTCCAAAATTTCCAGTTATTACATAGATTACTTGAGCTGGAGAAGCGCTGCAGTAGTTAACACGTATACTGTGAAACAAGGGCTGAAAATTTCTCACAAGATCCCACAGCTAATTAGAAGCAGAGCTAGAACTACAGTCATCTGATTCCTAATGTAATGTTCTCTTTGATTATACCATCATAACATCTTCAAAGGATTTTAATTTCAGAGACTATCCAAAAAGAATAAAGTGAAGGATACAACCCAAAGGTCGGGACTATGTCCCTTCAGAATCTTCCTACCCTCTGGCTCTCAAACTGTCCCTAAAAAATGTCAGGTCTAATAACTATCACAATTTCAAAGTATTAAGATATCTGCAATAACTTAACCATGAACATATCTGTGATTTCCATTGGATTTCAAAGCCGCAGGCACTCCTGATATTGCCATGGATTGTGCCTACATTGCCAATGGAAGGAAATAATTGCTTTAAATATTAGAGCTACAATTATTCCCCATCCAAGATCTCAAATATCCTGAATTCTATTCATAAACCCCTAAGGGCGACAGTTCTCACACTATGGTCTGAGGATCCCTGGGTTTTCCTAAAACACGTTTGGGGGATTTACAAAGTCAAGATGTTTTTATGGAAATACTAAGACATTAATTACTTTTTCACTCTTACTGTCTCTCTCAAGCATACAGTAGAAGTTTCCAGAGGCTACAGGAAACATGACACTATCACTCTGACAGCTAGTGGGATTGTGCTTAAGTAGGCTAATAGTTTAAGTTTTCTCAGTTTTGCTTTCTAAATGGTAAATATTGATAGCCATGATCCACATTAAAAAAATGCTGTCTCGTGTCCTCAAAGACAAAGGGGTGTAGAGACCAAGAAGTTTAAGAACTAATGCTTTAGGGGTCCAAGAACCTCAGGCTAATAATCATAAATAGTACATTTTCAAACGCTTCCCAAAAGGTCAAAGTAATGGCTGGTGGCTCTGGCTGCTTTCTGGTGCCAGGCCCTGGGGCTTCTCTCCAGAACAGCATACCATTTCCTTCCTAGAAAAGTGAATGAGAACAGGAAAAACAATGCCTAATTGCTTTCTGGGGAAGATCCATCAGGCCAAGCCCAAATTCTTCAAGGAGGACAAATGTTTAAATCCATGAAAATAATTTTCTTGTACTCAGTGTGCCGTTACTATCTAACCATTTCCTGAAGCACTCTGTCAGAGCACCCACTGAACCCAAGTTATCTTCCCATCTTTCTTTCTTCGTTAGTGTCAACCATGCCCTGTCCAGTATCACAGGGGCACTGTGCTGCCATCCTCCTCCTCAAACCGAAGCACAGCAGTATCTGCTGCTTCTGATAAAAGAATTTTTCAAAGGACAACTGGGAATTTCCTTTGAATTATAGAGGAGATCTTCCCTCTCAATCCCATCCTATTTTATTTTCCAGTCCTTCCGTAAAGCACCTTTATCAAAATACTAAAAGCAAGAATTTTTTTCTCAGTAATCTACCTCAACCAGGAGTGGGAAAGCAACATAAGGCATACAGGGGCAGAATAGAGAATTACGGAGTTTTAAGAAGCAGGCAATGAGAGGAGGTGCCAGCACTGGGGAGTGGGATTGCAATAGTGGAAATCAGGCTTGGTATTAAGCTGGAAGAACAAATAAGTTGGCACAAGACCCGACTTTCTGGAAGAACTGAGTAGGGGACAAGTTTTATATTACACATAAATTTAGGCAGCAAATTATAAACCAGCAGATAGATACAAAGCAGAAAGATCTGATAAACAGCAGAGGAAACCAAAAGAAGCAAAAAATAAAATTAGAAAGAAACAATAAAAGCATTATGCAGCCATGTAATAGAGACAAACGGGTCTGTACATTCTCAAGTCCCTGTAATGCTGAGTAAAATAACAATGGCTCTGAGCCTTTTTTTAAAAATTACATTTGGTTTTTCCCAAGAGTAAAAAAATAAAAAGAAATTAGGGGCTTAAAGGCATAAGTTTTCATTATTTTACTAAATTCACTACTCTGGTTACCCATGTTTCCTAGCAAAGGCAGGAATGCCTTGTTTTCAAGAAAGACTCCCCTAGGTCTATTTGTATAATTTTCAAGTCTCCCTTACTAGCTCAATGGAAACAGATTATATTTCATTCCTCACTCTAGCCCTTTGCTGTTTATTTTACTTAGACTGTATAGTGATTGCATCAGTATATAATATGCATAACACAGCTGAACAATATTGTACCCTTCAACTAGTCACACACTAGGCTATTAAAAATATATAATAAGGGGCTGGGTGTGGTGGCTCATGCCTGCAATCCCAGCACTTTGGGAGGCCGAGGCGGGCAGATCACGAGCTCAGGAGATCAAGAGACCATCCCGGCCAACATGGTGAAACTCTATCTCTACTAAAATACAAAAAATTAGCCAGGTGTGGTGGTGCATGCCTGTAGTCCCAGCTACTCGGGAGGCTGAGGCAGGGGAATCCCTTGACCCTGCGAGGCAGATGTTGCAGTGAGCAGAGATCATGCCACTGCACTCCAGCCTGGAGACACAGCGAGACTGTCTCAAATATATAGAGATATATAAATATATATCTACATACACACACACACACACACAATAGTGTTAAACAATTAAGTTATGACCTGAGGCAAAAGATATGATTGCAAACTGATTACAATTCAATACTGTCATAACTCTGGAACTAGAAAGAGCAAATCTAAATACAGATGAGGAGGGGAAAAAAAAAAAGACCTGGTGTCAAATTATATCAGTTCACTGTATGCATCCAGGATTTTGAGACAAATTTATAGCATTATTGTCAATAAATTTTACGTTTAACTACTTTTAACTGGTATTATAGTTAAGACTTTTAACAGAAACATTTGTAATAATGGAAGCAAAAACTCCTTTATCAGACAGTTCCAATTGTCAGATACACATAATATAGAAAGAGGGCCTCTGAATTTTAATACCCCCCACTTGTCTGCTAAAATTGGACAAATCACAAAGAGAAAAAAATGTTACTCTTTAAAGCAACTTTTACTGACACAATAAAGACTGATATTCTTTTCCATGCCATATGGTATATTTTCTCCATACTTTGTGCTAATCTGCAATTTCAGTCTACGTGCTAAAAGGCCTATATTCAACTATACACAAGAGCCTTTTCTTGATGAACATAAAGATAAATGTTAATTGGTAATTCCTTAAATAACTATTTTTAATATAACAGTGACACCAGAATTAACATTCTTTTTAAATGTTACATTTGATGAAATTCAAATGTAATATTTAGATATATTTTATAGACAATATTATCTATAAATTTAGATATCCTAATAAGATTTATGTGATTTTAATATCATACTAGAATAGTTTATTTCCAAACTAAATTCTATTTCCTAAGAATAAATTATATACCTAGACATAAGACAAGAACGTCATGTTCAAGGAACTGTTGTATTAAATTACAAAAATCCATTATTCTTGATTCCACGTTATCAGAGTTACTTGGTAGTAATACATATGTTCTAGTATTTTATAGTTATTTCATATATTTTTGATTAGTAGCCAAGTTAAATTTTATTTAAAGAGGTTATGAGTACAATAGCTAGATCGAAAAATCCATATTTGTGCATACATTCACCTTGTCCCATCCATTCTTCCTCAGTTTACCTAGTTTGCTTGCTCTCATACCTCATCTAGCTTTATCAGTTGCTTGCTGTAAAGTAACTATTCTTCACCACATGCCCAGACTGAAAGAGGTATCATGTACATGAAAGAGTCTATAAAACTGGACAGTAATAGCACATGTATATGTTAAGAACAGATTTGGAATTATCACCAAATTTATAGAAAGACATTATCTTTGAAGACTAGCAAGCTTCTAATGATTTCGGATCTTTAAAATATCTCTGAAGTATCCCGGGACCCTACACCCAATTAATACCCAATAAATGGTTACTGAAAGAATAAATGAAGAGACAGCTCTTGGCCAGCTCTTAGTTTAGCAGCCATAACTGAATACTTCTAAATTTCTCATTTGACCCAAGTTTTGCCCTCAGGAACATCATTCATGTCTATACCATTCTTCCGTATGACTGCTTTCCAATAAAAAAAAATAATCAAACATAGCCATTATCCAACAGATATTCACTATTTCAGACTATGACTTGAAAAGGATTGCCTCAGCTATCAAACTACCAATTATTTAATGAACTATCCCAAAAGTACAAGGATATAAATATGTAACTATAAACACAAAAAAGTTGAGAAATGTCTCCAGATCAGCAAGTCATCATTTTTGGCATAATCCCCACTGGATCGATAACAGGGGATAGCAAATAACAGTGAAGGACATACTAGTTCACTACATTCTGTTCTTTAGAGGAATCGTTACACTTACAGTCTCCTGTCATGACCATGGGCAACTGCACACCTCATGAAATCCACCCACTTACTCTATCTCATCAACATTCCTCAAAGTTACATCCATAATTGGACAAAATGCCAACTATTCCAAACAGCTCAGAATGCAGAGAGTTACAACTCACCCTGTTCTCAATAAAATCTATAATTTTCAAAGAACCTGAAATCACACTAGCCATTTAACATTGGTAACTTACTATCTATTAACCAGGTGCCCTATTCTTTTGGAATGCAGTGGGTTTTTTAAATCAAAAGCCTGATACCCATTTTCCTCATACTCATTTTACATTTAGTCTTGTTAAACTTTATCTTATTTTTCCATTTTGTTGTATTTCCATAAGAAATATTTTATAAGCTAGTCATCATTTTGACTATCTTTTCTGTCATTCACAAACGTAATCTTACTTCTTCTATGTCTTTATTCAAATCATTGACTTGTTAGGCTCAAGTCAAAACAGAAGCCTACAAGAACATTACAAGGGATTCCTGTCCAGGCTAACATCTGTTTCAATAATTCACTCATTTTAATCATTCAAAATATTTATTAAGCACCTATTAAGAAACAGTCACTGTATAAGGCATTGGGGACAGTTTTTAATAAGATACACTGTTCCCAACCTCATGGTACATACAGTTGTGTACAATTCAAACATTTAAAATAAAGTATAAAAACAATTATAAGTAAAATGAGAGTCTACAGTTGAAGAGGTAATCTGGTATAAGAAATCTATAAATTAATATTCTTTAATATGGTACTTTATTCATCTGCAAATGTGCATTACAATCCTCTAGCTATATTTGCTCCTTTATTCCACAAGGGTATATGTAATGTAATCTCAAATGTTCTACTTAAATCAAGATATACTACATCTAGAACCATGCCTGGCACGCAACAGACAGTTTTTTAAAAGTGTTAGGGACATTCTCCAGCAGTGTAAAACTTAAACTGGTTCCTTTCACTGAGATACACAAAAATTTTAAACATATTCAAACAACTTTTCACAATCTATTCTAGATTTCTGCCAGATTTAAAGACGGTAATTTACACCAGTGCTTACTTAACTAAACACTAATTTATAGCAGTACTCTCAAACGTTAATGTACATATGAATCACTTGGGGCTCTTGTTAAAACAAAGATTCTAATTTAATAGATCTGCAGAGAGGCCTAAGGTTCTGCATTTCTAACAAGCTCCCAGGTGATGCCAGTGCTGCTGGTCAATGGGAACATACAGTAAGTAGCAAGGATTGCTAGAATTCACTTTTCCCTGCCTTTGACAATAGGATGTTTGTCTATGTTGTCTTTCATTCCCCATGAGTTCTTAAAGTATCTTAATTGTGATAACACTTTTTAAAACTTCAGTACTCTGAGATAAACTTCTTCTTGACCTTGATTTATATAACAGCCTTGATTTATATAAACTATTGTTCTCTTGCTGTCTTCCTATCTACCATAAGTTTTGGGTCCCTTAATCGTTTTTTCGTCCTTCCCAATTGATTGAAAGATTCAACAAGTTAGTGGCAGCGTCAGACTAAAAGCTAGGACTCTTGATTGCTGAGTTACAATAATATTTCAACCAGAATTAAAGTCTGTGGTTTCCGTATTTCCATCCTGTCACAGCCTACAGTGCCTTCTCTTCTAATTCAATAAATAGTAATCAAAAGAATTTAGCATTTCCTTTGTTTGGTTATTTAAATACAACTTAGCAGGACACAGAACATATTTCTGCTTTGTTATGATTCTGTACTAAAAGCAAAAGAGAAAGACTAAGGAAAATTGTAAGAAAACCTAATAATTGGTAACATTACTATGTTGTAAATATAATTTATATCACTGAATTTCTTAGAGGAAAAACAGTGTAAGGAATGGAGGGAGGAGGTAAATGATGATAGTAGAAGCAGTTCAAGCAATGCTACCAAAAAACTTAAATGGGATTTTCCATTTAGAATACCTTTTTAAAGTTTTTTATCATTTAAAATAGAATTATTAACACAATTATTTTGTTTTGTTCAATTATAATTACATCTCCCAAGAAATACAAATTATTAACAGACTTATCCATTTCCAAAAAGCTCAAGATTAAGAAAAATTGTCTTAAATGAACTAGTCGTCATTTTCAGTACAGTCCCCAGCATATTAATTTACAAGGAATAGCAAATAAAGATGAAAAGAAAGTACCTCATTAAATGTTTTGGTTTAGGCCAAAGCTACCTTTAATTAAAACCTCCAATCACAATCCTAGGGGACTAGCACTTAGATTAAGAACAGGGGTAGCCCATTGCTAATCTAATTCCCTGGGCTTCCCCGGCCCCACTGCCCACCATCTAGACCTCATACTCATTTTCCTTCTAAGTACCTGAGACTTTTTTTTGTCCTAGTAATTTCCTTTGTCAGCTTCCTGTAGTTTGGGGCTAGGCTCTGCTTTCACCCTACCCTATTAACATCAACATAACTGGTAGCAGATGAAAAGTAACAATCTCACACAGCCTTTTTAGAAGAGCATTCAGCTGGAAGCTCTGAGCCCCCTGTTCTGCTCTCAACAATGTCCGTTGTGATCAGCTGTGTAATCTTGGGTAAATCCTTGCAGCTACAGTTCACCTCAAAGGATTACTATTAGGAACAAGCAAGACAATGTGTAAGTGACAAGGACTATGGGAGACAGTCAGTATAGTATGAAGGCTTTGGAGACCAAAGATTCTGCCATACAATAGCTATATTACTTTGGGCAACCCTGTTGCTTTCTCCTCATGTACATAATGGGAATAACTTGTCTCAGATTCTTCTGAAGACAACATAGTATAGAAATTATAAAATGTCTGACACATAACAAGCTATCAATAAATGATTTACCTAAATGCACTATACAAATTTAAGCCCTACAATTCCTTAGTAAATATATAAAATTCACACAATTCAGAAGTGACTGGGGCAAAGAACTCAGGTATACTAACATCCTATTCTCCTTTAAGATTTGTTGCTCTTTTTCCCCCCTTGTTTTTAAGGTGAAACCATTTGGTTTATTCGATGAAATTGTCATAGTGCACATTTAGAATATTATGAATTTAAGGCTAAGAAATCTCCAACACAAACCACACATCTGCAGTTTTTTGCAAGTGAATTTTTTTTAAGTTTCAACATTAACATTTGTACTTTGAATGAAATTCTTTTAAGTAGCATTATACTAGCTTATACAAAATTTGTTATCGACCTATTTGTGTGCTTATGGAAATGGAAAAGGTTTTTAATCCCAAACCACCATCATGACACAAGAGAAAGAGAGGAGAGAGAGAAAAAGAGAAAGGGAACACATAGTTGTGTTGAAAGTACATCCAAGAAATCACAAGTAGCCTTAACATTACCATCCAGGAAAGTCTGTTCAAGATAATCAATGATCTGAGTGGCCTCACAAATTATGTTTTCCCCGTGGATAAGGACAGGCACTTCTCCAGTTGAGTTCAAACGCATAAACCAAGGCTCATTGTGCTCACTCAAGGGCAGACTTACATCATGTTCCTCGCACTTCAATGCCTTTTCAGCAATTACCAAGCGCACCTGGAAGAGTTCACACTGGTTACTACAACACGTGTAAGCTTTCAATTAAATGACTTCCCTGGACACCGCTAAGCAGCCTTTCTGGGCTCCCCTGTGTTACTGACATTTTCAACAGTCGTTTTAACAATTCCTATTCCTGGAATTAACAAGTACAGAACAATATTCAACAAATTAAGAGAAGAACACAAAATAAGTAATGAAATGATTCTTACTGTATTCATTAAACAGTCACCCTCCTCATCACCACCACTTTCTTGGCGTCCTAAACCTGATTATGCGCCCTCCCCAGAAAAGAACCTGACATGTACGTACATCAGCTCTTGCTGAAGAAAGTGAATGCGAGAGAGCAGAAGAGATCGCAGATGATAAGGGTGCACGAAGGCACCTCCCTCTGCCTCTCTCCGAAGCCCAGCAGGCAAGGCCTCCAGGCTAAATACTGAAAATGATGCTTTTTTTGTCGCATTTCGCGAGAGGCAGAGCCTGGGTCATAGCCACATAAGATTATCTCAGACCGGTTCTACCCGCTCCCCACCGGGGGGCATCCTGGAGGGAGGGCCTGCCCAGGGTCAGGACGCTGGAGGCGGGTTTCTAGGTGGAACGGATTCTCTGAGCCGGACCCAGCAGGAGCTGTCCCAGTGCTGAAGCCCGATCCGCGTCACCCTCCGCCGCCAAGGCCTGTACCTTTTGAGAGCTGAAGGAATGCGTCCAGTGGTACAGAATAAGCTTAACCTCCGCGTCGGCCTTGCCTTCCGCCCTCAAGGGCGGGCTCCCTCTCTGCTCTTCCTGCCTCCCAGCCATCTCGGGGTAAGCGAGCACGGGTGGGCCCGGCCTGTCCGCCCTGGGCTTCTGCCTCCCACACTGCCCCGCAAGGCGTTTCCGGGTTTTGAGCCGTGCCTGCCGGAAGGAGGGCGCGCGGCCCGCTGGGAAATGTAGTTCCGCCGGCGGCCGAGTCTGCGAAAACGCTTGGTCTGCGCCCGGAAAGCCCCTGGCAAGCCTGCGAGTGCACCTGGGAGGTGCAATTGAACGGTTTTTTTTTGTTTTTGGCTTTTTTAGAAGAAAAAAATCAAAAATATGAGACCCTGGTTATGAAGGGCCGTAAGGAAAAATGGTGATAGCAAATTACTCTTCGGTTTGGAGGTTGCTCAGGTATAAAAGCAGCAATTTCCCAAGATACTTAGGGTTGCTCTTAGAGCCTGTTCCTTTTTTGGAAAGGAAGTTCCGGTCGACAAAACAACAGGAAAAGGATCTATGAGTTTTCATTAGAAGATGCTACTATGACATTAGTGGACTAATTCCTCAAATTTGACTAACTGCTGTAGATTAGAGAATAGTCTTGTATAAACCGTTAAGTACTTGATATTGATAACTGTGCTTTGTAAAAGAAAAAAAAAGATGCCACTATGGAGTCATGCAAAAAAACTGTTTTTGTCATAAACAGCTAATAAACAATGGCGATATAAAATAGCCTAGTTGTTAAACACAAAAATTCTAGAACAGTACTGCCTAAGTTCATGTCCTGGTTTTTCCATTTTCTAAGTAAGAATAATAATTTTATTGTTTCTCTCATAAGATTTTTGTGAAAAATTAATAATAAAATGTTAAACACTCAGAACACCCTGTCACGTTGTAGGCACTCAGTCTTAGTCACAGGTTCAGTTGCCTTATAAACATTCTGTTTATAACCATAGAATCATAATTTTATATTAGTCTAGTTATTGTATGTCTCTGAAAATTTGGCATCATATAGTAAGTTGAATTAAAAAATCTCTTACAGTAATATGTATAAATATAACCATGGAATAAATGCCTGTACAATGTATTTGGCAAATATTTTTTGAGCACCTACAATGTTCCAGACATTGTGCTGGCTCCTGGTAATATAAAGATATGTAAGATCTAATATCTAACACTCAAGATATAATCTGGCAGTACAGACAACCAAGGAAATAGACAATCACAATAAAGATGAGAACTGTCTTACGGTGAATGCAGAGAACAATGAGAAAGGAGGGGCAGGCAGTCAACCGAGGTCAGAGAAAGGCCCCTGAAAAAGACAAATCTCATGAGGTTCTTCCTTGCCTTTACAGTACTTCATTTGTTACTCTCTGTAATTCTTTCATAATTTTTAAAGATTTGATAATGTCTTTTTATATCCTTCAGTTAATTCAAGTGCTATGGAAAAAGTGAACTCCTTGCCAAAATTGTTTTTATCAGTTCACACTTAAGAGTAAAAGGGGAAAGAGGAAAACATTGAAATCAGAGTGGGGTTTAAATTCTAGCTCTACTCTAACTTGAGCTTTCTTCAGCTTTGACATCATTGTGTGTAAAAAATGGATACATAAAAATTATATGCCTACTCAGATGGCTGTGGGAATTCAAGAAAGGATGTACATAAAGCACCTAGGGTATTGCCTGGAATGTAGCCATTGATAAAAATATATGTGTAAAAGCCCCTTCACTGTCATTAGGAGGACATCATATTACATTTCATCCTCTCTCTTTTGGTCTCAACATTTTTAAAACTACCCATATAATCCCCCTCTCCCATTCCTCTTCAGAACTTCATTTTTTAATTATCCACCTTCAGATTCCTAGTTTTCTATTCCATTACTTTCAGTAGCAAACACTGCACTTACTTTTGCACCAACGTTAGTACTAAATCATTCTAAATATTTGAATAAATTCCAATACTAATGATAAGCCATTTGTCACCTGCAGCTGAAAAAGTCCTGACAATAAAGCCCTGGTCCCTCAAACACTGAACACTTTCTCCATCACATCCTGCCCACAGCAAAGCCATAGAAGAAACACTGAATGGCTTGATTACTTGGGGTTTAGTACAAAGTAATCATAGATCTCATTGGGAGTGTAAACATGCACAGAACTTCTGCAGGCAAATGTATCAATATGCTTCAAGAATCTTGAAAATGGGCATAACTTCTAACCTAGCAATTCCTCTATTTGCAATTTAAGGAAATAATTGTGACAAATTCTGACAGTTGATCCTACCTATTTTCCCCTTCTTCCATGGTAATAGAAATTTTAGCTGAGTACATGACTGCTGAGAATAAAGACTGTATTTCCCAGGCTCTACTGCAGCAAAACATGGTCTTCTGACTATCTTCTAACAAGGGGAAGGTCATGGATGTGCCACAGGGCAAGTTCTGGGAATCTTTCTTAAAGAGACAATCAGCCCTGTGCCTCTTGTTCATCCCACCCTCCATGCTGCTTCAGAGAGGATGGATTCTGATCTGGACCATGAAGAATGGAGCCACGCCCTAGGAACGGCTGGGCCATGAGCTTGGGGAAAATTGACCTTCTGAAGACAATGAGGAGCAGAACCCACACCAACTTTAGTCTGCAAACCTCCAAACTTTTACTTGAAAAGGGAACAAAGGATCTTGTGCAAGGCACCGTTATTTGGTGCTTTCTGGATGGTACTCTCTTAACCTATCCTCACTAATACATCAACCTTGTAAAATATAGGTGGCTTTTATTTCTTTATGCTTCTGCATGGTCTAATTGTTCTATAATGAATGTGTGTTGCCTTTAACTGTTAAAGGTGTCAACACTAAAATAGTATCATTAAATAGATGACATAAGGAAAAAGGTGTGTGTGTGTTTGTTTTATCACAATAGAAGAACTGCTACATCTACTTCCAATGATCTATAATCATTTTTTTCCATCCCAATAAAAATATAAAAACCTTATTATCCATTCACATGTTTATTCAGAGCTTCTACTACACTGTGTATTCTGTATCTATGAGTTTTTGTAGATCATAGATATAATTACTGTGGGCTCCTTGAGGACAGGAGCCAGGTCCAGGTAAATTTGTTTTCAATATACACTTGTTGAGCCCTAAGTGCTAGATAGAGAAGATACAGAGTTCAAAGTCAGTCACAGTCACTAGCCTTAAGGAAATCAAGTGTGAAGGCAGAGAAATGAGATCCCAACATGGGGTGGTACTTGCTGTGAAATCTAGAAAGTTATAGTAGGAATATAGAGAAAGGCACCTAACACAGATAAGCTTCCCAGAGGCGGTGATAATCTTTACCATAACTAGTACCATACTAATGCAATTACCCATATATCCAGGGTAGTGTCCCCACTGGCTCATGATAGCTGATTGTTAAATTTCCGGAATTTGCAAAGTGGATGTTCAACTCAGCTATTTGTCAAAATTAAATCAAACTGAGTTGCATTTAAATGAATTATTTTTGCCAGGCGCGGTGGCTCACGCCTGTAATCCCAGCACTTTGGGAGGCCAAGGCAGGCGGATCACGAGGTCAGGAGATCGAGACCACCCTGGCTAACATGGTGAAACCCCGTCTCTACTAAAAATACAAAAAATTAGCCAGGCGTGGTGGTGGGTGCCTGTAGTCCCAGCTACTTGGGAGGCTGAGGCAGGAGAATGGTGTGAACCCAGGAGGTGGAGCTTGCAGTGAGCTGAGATCACTCCACTGCACTCCAGCCTGGGTAACAGAGTGAGACTCCTTCTCAAAAATAAATAAATAATTAATTAATTAATTTTTAAAATAAAGCTAACAAATACTTAAAACTCATCATTTCCTAATTATGTGTATTATTATCTATACTCCTGAGTTTGTGTCTATCATATCCATACAAAGGAAATAGTATATAAGGATGTGCTACTTGTATATCTCTTCCTCTCTGTTCAGTGATGTCATGTTAGTGACTTGAAATTGGCCATGGTAGAACTTTTTACAGAAATCAGTAAATGCTATCATGTTTAACTTTTTCCCAGAAAGTTGGTTGTTAAATATTTACTAGTATACCATTGAATGTATCTATCTTATTTAGTATTTAATAAAGTGTTTTGATGAGGAGAAAGAGAACTGGGTAAATTTGTGAATGAGTAAATTTGCATACTAATTTGTTTTCGGTACCTTTTCCTTTCCCTAATCAGCTTTTGCTTCCTTCTCCATTTCCGAGACATCCACTATGCTTATTATCTTTTCATTCTCTTCACTATCCTTAGGAAGAACATGGATATGCACAGGTCAATCTGCCCACTATCAAACACTGAGCACTTCCTCTAGCACATCTTCCCAGCAGCAAAATCATGAACTAGTAAACACTGAATGAACTGATGACTGCACTGATGTTCAATATTAATACTTTATAAACAAAAGGTATAAAGTAGAACGTCTGCATCTAAAGATCGTAAACAGTTTTCTTACAATCTCATTTGATCTTCATGATAGCCTGTGAGGTAGCTACCATCCCTAAGTTAGAAGAGCTTCCACTACAGTTATAGCTGAAGAAATGAGGTTCAGTAAGTGAAAGACTAGTCCAAAATTGTGGAGCCAGTAAGTGACAGAACTACATCTCAGACACACATTTTCTGATTACTAGTCAAGTATTAGCTTCTACTACACTATGCTAGCCTTAAACCAAAGAGAGAAAGTTGTGGACTTGCAAGTTTTAACCAGCCTGAGGTGGACTTTGGAGAAAAATACAGCCAGCTTATTGAAAATGAGTCCATGCAGATGGATACTGTTCCATTAGAGTCCTTGTCAAACTGCTGTATTATTAAACTACTGTCCATATGTCTTTCTGGTGCATCAGACTCTGAGCCACTGAAGGGCAAAGATCCAATATTATTCATTTTAGTGTCACCAGGAACCCAGAAAGTGCTTGGTACATAAAAGATGAACCCAAACTGCTTATTAATTAATGGAGAAAAATAGCAGGTAACCACTACCAACAAAAAATAACAAATACAATAATAATAAATTGTGACCTAATAGTCTACTGCTCTAGAAATTATACGTGTAAAAGTAACTTCATTTGATAAATTTTCATATTTATAAATCTAGATTATAGATCATGGCTCTGTAAACTGACTTTTATGTTAACATTTATTTCAAGTTCTTTCTTCATTTTGCCTATTTCTGAGTGAATGAAGTTCACATGAATTTGATTGATGTTATAAAACAATGAATCACATAACTTCTGAGCCTGAGTCATCTTACCTATAAAATTATGATTAAAAATCTACCAGATATGCTGGCTACACAGAAATACCCAGTTTAGGAAAATTCCTCAAGCTAGACACTTTTATGTTTTGTGCAATTTCTTGTATGTTTTTGCTTTATGCTTCAATAAAGTTTTACTTTATCCTATAGTACTGTTACGGCTGAGGTGGTATACATTTATGTAAGTCACTGTTATGTAAAAATCCTATTACTGACTTATCATATATATTTTGACAGGTATTAGGTAATTCCTATATTTAAAAAAGAAGAAGAAGAAGAATGACAACTAAGCTAGAGAAAACTGATAAATTAGAATACTCTGGATTTCTGGTTTTTTCAGGTACTTTTATGAATGGCCACAAGAGGTCTCTCTGTTTTTAAGAATAACCAATCGCCTGCTATTTTTCCTTCTTGACAAGTTAGAAAACAGAAATGGTGATATTCTCCAGAGAATATATTTATCTAATTAAGCTATTTCAAAACCAAATTTTCCAAAATTAAAAAAGATTTTTTTCTTTTTTTTTCTGAGATGGAGTCTTGCTCTGTCGCCCAGATCTGGAGTGCAATGGTGTGATCTTGGCTCACTGCAACCTGCACCTCCTGGGTTCAAGCAATTCTCCTGCCTCAGCTTCCTGAGTAGCTGGGATTACAGGCACGTCCCACTCGGCCCGGCTAATTTTTGTATTTTTAGTAGAGACGGGGTTTACCATGTTGGCCAGGCTAGTCTTGAACTCCTGACCTCGTGATCCACCCACCTCAGTCTCCCAGCCAGGCGCGAGCCACCGCGTTCAGCCATTAAAAAATGATCTTTTATACCTGTAGAAAAAAATAGAATTGTCTTCACTTTCTCCTGACAGTAGCAATGTTAATACTATTAATAAACACCCAGAAACTACTTTGTCTGCTCAGCCTTGACCTATGCCAGTAATCAGATCCATGTGAATTACACAAGATTTTTAATGGGGATACACATAAGAATAAAGGGTGGGGGAGGGGTGTTCACCCACATAGACACAGGCTTAAGAAAGCAAGCATACTGTCTGTGGCCAAGACATACTAGAACCACAGCACACTGTGGACAGGTGCTCAGTGATAAAAGTTCAGTGCCATGACAAAGGTATACTGTGTCAAAGGGGCTCTGTGATCAATACGCTGGGAACAATGCATTGGGGACCAAGAAGCACTGTGGCCACCCCCCCCAAAAAAAGGGGAGTGCTTATTTTAAAATTTTTTTCTTGAGAATTTTTATCTTGAATGTGAACAATTCGTGTTAGCTGATATTTCAAGTGTCTATAAAATTCTAAATATTATCTAATTAAATGAGATAAAAGATGGTTCATCAAGTATATGGATTTGATAAAGAATTGTGATGGTTCTGGCTAGTTTACTAGAGTTCCAATCAACCTGACTCCAGTACTGTATTTGATTTATTGCAGTGGCTCACAAAGTATGGGTCCCTGACAAGCAGTGCAACATTACCTAACTTCTTAGAAATGCATATTCTACTGAATCAGAAACTCTGGGGGTGGAGCCTAGAAATCTGTTTTAACAAGCCCTCCAGGGTTTTCTCATGCAGATAAAATTTACAAACTATCAATTTAGTGTATCACTGATGAACTGTCCCAATTCTCAATCCCTAGTTTTCCCTCATCTGTAAAATTTTCAGAGCAGAATAGTGAGAGTCTAAAAGAAAAGGTTAAATAACTTGAAACAACCTCCACAAAATGGTCTGTAAAATCTCATGGTGTCAAGCTACCAGTTAAAGAGTCTCCAGGTTCAAGGTGCTAAGATTCCACCACCTTCCCCTCAAAAACACAGATTACCCTCTGAGGGCTTCTAAGCAAAAGCCTCAACAACCTTAGAACAGCCCAGACTTGATTTTGAAACTCTAAAATGTTTTCTCTGGTCTTTCACTGCATCCCAGAACAAATAATCATGTTTAATAACAAGTGCAACTCATTAAGTCAGGACACCTTTGCTATGAGGTTACTATGGACTTATAATAGTTTAATATTCTAGTTTCCCAAAGAATGGCTAATAATGTTAATGATGCACTAAATTCTTTTAGTAGGAAATTCACTTTAAGTGGAAATTCACTTTTCTTGTGAAAAAGATTTGACATTATCTACCTATGCTCTTTCATCCAACTCTTCTGTGATGAACGGTGTACATATTCAGAATAAGTACACGAATATAGACCAAAGATGCATTTGCACCACTTGGTTGCTAATACTTCTTGGAGTGTTTTCTGTGTGCCAGGAAATGTCTTAAGGGCTTTATATGTATATTGTACTTAACAGTTGCAAATCCCTCAAAGCAGGGAGAAATATCATCCCTGTTTTACTGATGAGGATACCGAGGAGCAAAAATTTTCCTGAACTCACACTGTTCATGTCAAAATGAGGAATTAAACCCATCAGTCTGGTCCAGAGATTGTGTTCTTACCACTACATGATCTGGCCTTACTATATAAGGCACAACCACAGTCATCAGTTTGATTTCACTAGTCCTACATATAAATATCACCTATTCCTTAAGTCACTAATTGTTCTACCTTAGGAAATTTTTGCCCAAGATTGTTTTGAGTTCATAGAAAAAAACTGGGAGAAATAGGGTAGAAAGAATATCCTGCTAAAAGTAAACCGACTTTTAATAATAATATAATTATTATTATATATGCTCTAATAATATCTAATTTCCTTCTAAAAGCTTACAAAGTGCCTTTGTAAACAGTACTTATTTGATTTTTCCAACAACCCTTCCAGTAGAAATAAGACATTAGCACTGAGGTGTGAAGTTCACTACCTCACTAATAACCAGTAGAGCTGGAACTAAAACCCAATTCTTCTAGCTGCAAACTCACTGTACGCTCTAACCGTGTCCCACAGCCTCGGTGTGGCCTACCACTTGCCTCAGCTTGTATGCAGGACCAACTCTAGAGCCCTCTCTTTACCTACTGGCAACACAGCCTGACTTCAGTTCAGTTTCTTGGCTTTTGGACACATTGGTTGGGTCATGGAATCTTCCCAGTGCATGAGGAAGTTTTATTCAAATATTAGATGACAGTGGGAACTGCCTTCTTTTTAAATGCAATTTCTCCACTGTAACATAGCATTACCCTTCACTCCAGAATATGGAGTTGTTAAGAGCTCAAATTCTAAAGCCAGAACTGGATTCAAATCCTGGCTTCACTGCTCACCAGCTATGTGATCATGGGCACGGCTTCCTCATCTACAATCCAGGTAAAGCAATTATACCACCATTATTGGGATATTTTGAGGATTCATTGTAATTTTTAACATGTTAACTATTTAACACAATTTTAGCACATGGCACATAAGAAGTATAATAGATAATAATGACAGAATGGTAAAAATAACTGGTTTTTTTAATACTCTGGGTAAATGTCAGCTAATAATATGTTCTCCAGTGTATCCTGCTAGATTGACTGCACTTTGTAACTTCATTTTTGGCAATTCTCTCTAATGGTTTACAATGAATTTTAGGTACTTACACTTCAAAACTACATGTGAAATAATCACTACTAGCTGGAAATTACAGTTTATAAAGAAGGAAATAATAAATAATAAAAATCCTTAGATATTACTCATATTTCCACAGATTCATTTCTTGACTTCATGCTACGCCTGCTGAAAATCATTAAAAGAACATTTCAATGGTTATATTAATATTCTGCAAAAATCACTTATAATATGAAGGTAAGAAAAATCTAGGAGAAAAAACGAGGCACTTCCCACTGTCATCTAATATTTGAATAAAACTAATAATATCACAAACATTTGTCTTATTAAGAATAATTAAGAGGTATATTTATAAATGCAACTATAAAAGCCTGTAGGATATGTTAGACACAATCTTAGAAACACACATTGCGAAGAGGATACTTAATGCTTAGGTTTGAAACTGCAGCTTTTATATATTTCCTAAAGTTAAGTGCTTTCTTATTAATTTGAAACATGTTTGTGTACATTTTAACTATCCTCTCAGTGGAGAGTGCCTTTTTCTTGCTATTTCCCAATAAATGATTCAAGTAGTCTTCCTGGACATCTTATTTTATCATTCTCTTTTCATATTTAAAGGAATCTTTCCAGAGATTTAAGATCATTTGGAACATAGCTTTGCCATTCAAATTAAGAGTATTTAAGAATACATTGGTATTTATTTTTCAAACGTCCTTGCTGTTGTGTTCTTTTTGTCACTAAATAATATATAGAAAAGTTAATTTATGTCTGCACAGTCTCTGGCTACATGAGAAACACGGCATAAAAACTCAGAGACATAAGCTTTAAAGAAAGAAAATGCTAATGTTGCAAAGGTTTCTCTAAGTAAGATTTTGCTTTTTGATGGTATAAATAGGGCAAGTTAAAGTTCTGGGCAGCAGCAGACCCTGAGCAGCAATAATCATTTATGCTCCTTTGGCACCAGCTTCAACACACTGGCATGATTTTTTTTTTCTTCTTAACCACCCATTACCAAGGACAGTGAGAGCACAAACATGAGAGTGATTACAGTACTATAAAAACATACTTCATTTTATCTTGTTTGTCTTAATAAGATCCTAAAGAAGCATAAGATATCAGTGATCATAGAATATAGTGCTGAATTTTACAGAGACACCAAAGTGTAAAACATTGGCTTTCATTTTTTAAGTACTATATTTTTCAAACAAAAGTAATATTGCAATCCACAGAGAAAAGATCAATTTAAGTCCTCAGTATGTAACTGAAACAAATGAAAGCACGGAGTTGAGTCTGTGGTTACTAAAGCTCCATGAGAGAAAGGGGTGGTGTGGCCAAAGTGAATCTGCTTCCAGGGACTCCCTGTGGGGACAGGTTGGAGAAGTCAGTGAACCGCAAATATGGCAGACAGGAAAAGCTTGGCTTTATGAAATTGCATCATTTTAGAGCAAGGAAGTTTAACAGAAAAAGGGAAACTGGTCAAATCCAAGTGATGCTTTGGTTTCCAAAGCACATGGGAAGAACCAGCTACATATGTTAGCTTGAAAACAATTCGGCCTAAGAGACTCCTGCTGTATGCAAGTTATGAAAATGCGTAAGCCCCATCCTGCCAGTTTCAAGTGGCAAAAGACGATGGTAAAACCACAACTCCCCAGAGATATGGCCATATAGTATACGAAATTGGAATGTATATGAAAATAGAGAGATGAAGATGAGGCATCTAGAGCCTGAAATGGCTAGAACCCAGCGGCTTGGTCTGGAAGGGAAGCCTTGATGAGTTTTGAGGTAAGGGAGACGTTCCTTCCTGTTAGACTTCCCAGAGAAAGGTGCTAATTCTGTGCAAAGAAGTCACTGAAATCTGATGGACCCTCTTTAAATAACTGATGACCAATGAGAGCCCTCTTTTTTACCTTCCTGATTACGCCTGTGCCTTGATGGCTGTGGCAGCTGCAGACAAGTTCTCAGGCAGACATGCAGAGAAGTTCTCAGCTCTGCTCTCAAGAGCCCTGAGCCAGCTGTCCTGAAAGCTGATTTAGAATGTCCTCCCCTGTGGCCAAGAGGGTGCCAAGTCCCTTCTAGCTCTGAGTTGGGGTCTAGACCCTATGCCCTGTTTCTTTCTGTGCTAAGTCACAGCTCTGAAATCAGCACCAACTTTTGTACACATTCCTTCCAAAGCCCTGAGCCACCCCTTGTGGCCAGTGGGCCTGCTGGGTGCCGTAAATGTGATCCTGTCTGTCGTTTTAGCCTCAGCAGAAGAGCGACATGACCATATTTATTGCTGTTGCTATTCTGGGGGGTGGATGACGTTTTTCTCCCCTTGTGGCTGAGCCCTGCCTGTTCATCTTTCACCACTCCCTCCAAGTCTACAAGACTAAAACCAGTGATACAAATAGATTCTATCAGGAGGAAAGTTAAAATGAGAAGTTCTTAGGCATTTCCAAATCTATCTGCTGTATGTCATCAAAAGCTTCAAAATCTGTTGACCTACATTTTAAACGTGTACTGTTAGCATCCCACTAGTACCATAAACAGCTATTGGTGGTAACTTTGTTAAGCAAAGAAAAGATGGATAAGAGTGGGGTGGGGGGGCGGGAGGGGGGTGAAAAAAACAACTTAACTGATAAGTACAGCTTAGAAATTTGGCAAATGTTGGCTTTTTCACCAACACAATGTTGAGTGTTGGGAGTGTCCAAGATTTTCTACTTGCCCGAGCGTGAGCTCAGCCTCTCCACTCTTCCTAAGACACTCCTCTTTTGTGACATGAAATAAACTAAATGACAAGCCACCAAAACTCCAATTAAGGATAAAATGATACAAGGCACAGGTGACGGCTCCTGGGAAGTAACTATATACAGGTTTTCTAAATGAAGGACTTAGATACATAAATAACTAATTACAACATGCATTACATGACGCACCAACTGAGAGGGATTCTTCCTGCCTTTCAAGGTTGTAAAAAGGAAAGAAAGAAAGAAAAACAACAAATGAGAGTGACTTTGACTTAACCACTAATCCATACTCATTACCAATTGGTAAAATCTTCTACCATAGCTTATAATCCCTCCGTGTTTGTATGCACCTAGTTCATCATACGCATGTGACATTTTTAACTTTGCTAAAATGACTGTTCAGATTCCTTGTGCTCTTCTGCAAATTTGGCTTGAAATGTACACAGAAGCAGAACAGTATAGCGGAGGCAGCAGGTTGCAGAGGTGATGAGCATGGGCTGTGGGTGTAGAGCCCTGCTTGGCCACAACCCAGGTGTGGAAGTGCTTGAAGACTCCATTTCCTCTGTAAAATTAAGGTCATGAGCGTAGCCACCTTCCAGGCTTGTTGTGAGAATTAAATGAGAGAAATCTCTGTAAAAGCAGTTAGAAAAATTAAAAGGCTGAGAACAAGAGCCTTGTTTGCATTTTAGTGCAGGGGCATTTAACCTCCCTCTAACAAGTTTCCTTTGGATCCACTGTAGTTCATGTTCAACCTGTCCGTTCAGTCTTAAAATGACAATACACAGGAGTTGTGCTCCAGATTCTGATGTTTCTGGCTGTCTGCCGGGGAAATACCTTTTGAACATTCAGGGTATTATTTAAAGAGCACTATCAGCTGAAAGCTTGGCTAATTTTCACCTGAGAAGTCCATAAACTACAGAATTATTTAAATAAAAGCCTTCGAAGAGGACGTGGTTCTTAGTGCCAAGAAAGTGATTTTATATATATATAATATATATAAATAGTATGTAAATATATAATCTTACAATAAATAAATATATATATCACATATATGGCTTATCTGCACTGTGTTTTTTACTTTCTTCTCTCTTTTCAGTTGCATATTTCTGCACAATTACATCACAGATGTGTACAAATGAAGCCATCTTATTTCTCTAGGACCAAAATTAGTAATTCTAAAGACCCATTTCTACTTTTTTGTAGAAAAAATTAGCTGTCTGTAGAAAAAAGTAGCTTTTCTGGCTGTCTCCTACTCATCCTCCAGAGCTTGGCTTAAATGTCACAAAAATGAAGCGTGGAAAAACACTTCATTTTGTCCCTTTCAGGGAAACTTAGCTACCTCTAGTATAATATAATCCTTTTGGAGGTAAATATTCAGTCACCCTTCTCTGTCCCTCTGGTGGTGGGAGGAAGGGTGGAGAAAGGATCTAGTTTTCAGGTGGCTTGCCTCAAGGGAAGGGCATCTGGTTTAAGAAACATCCTCTGGTACTCACTGGCCTCCCCTGAAGTGTCTTTTCCAACAGGATCTTTGGCACTTGACCTCTGGCCTTGCTGCATCTGCTGAAAGATTCATATCTGAGGTCACTCATGGTCAAGCCTCCCAGCACAGTCAGCGTGTGGGTGGCCACTCCTCCTCCCTAAGGCTGACTCAATCTTGGCTCTAACTGATCCTGTGAAATACAGCCATGTCTTCCATCCAGGCTGTCCCTTTGTGATGCACACCCAAAGCCTCACCTCTCACTATACCACAGCAACCCACCAGCAGCCCACCAGCTTGCAACTCTTACCCAGGTTACGCCAGGAGAACTCATCTCCAGTTTCTTCCAAACTTCAACTCATGACCCAGAGGACCTACAGAGGCTTGTTGTAGCTACAGCTTCATAGGAAACAGACTTTGAGATTTGCTTACAGAAGGTTTATTGGCAAGAGTTCTCCATACAACATCTATAGAAGTGACGGGAGCCGGGTTGAGCAGAGAGAAGTTAGAACTGCCACACACTTGCAAAAAAGCTGACTGTACAGGGAACTGGAGCTGGGACAGCCTTTGTGAGTTGTTCCAATTGAAGCAAGGAAGCCAGACCTTTATCACTCCGACAGTCTATCAGTTATTCCATGTAGGCTGCCCTCAGCGAGTTCACATGACCTCTCACTAGGAGGCACTCTTTGGCTAAGGGCAATTCTGGGAGAAGGAGTTAGTCACAGGCATCAGCTACCAACACTCACATCAACAGAGCGATTGAATGCTGGATCCCAGAAGAGTGTCTGTGCAGCACTACAAGGTCCACTACAGGACTATCTCAGGCTCTGCCTAAATACCCAAAACCAACCCCTCTACAGTGGCTGTCCTGAGTTGGTTCTGAATATTTGATGAGGCTGCTGCCATACCTTCTCCTAAGACATCTGGGAGGAAGTCTCATTTGAGACACTTGTGCCCTCAGATAATCAAATCTGGAAACTTCTATCCCCACTCCCTCTTGAAGACCTCTCCAAAATGCTCTGATGTCATGTCCTACATCCTCTCGCATCTATGTGTCACAGTTAAAATCCTGTATTCAATTCTCCAATTGATAACTTTTGGGAACCCCATAATCATTTTTTCCTCCTTTCAACAAAACCTGAATCTTACAAATATTAGCCTTGATCTCTTGTATATCATTTCTTCCAAAGTTAAAATCCATCTGCAAGTTGAAAGTTTCAAGTTTACACCCTTTGTAATTTGACCTCCTCTGCTCCTGAAGTAATCAACATTGTTGAATGATGAGAAGACTTGTGAAAACAGTGAAACTAGCTTAAGCTGATATTTCAAATATATTAACCTGATCAGCTTACAAATGGAGGCTACACCACTTTCTGCTGTGTCATGAAATGTACATTTCTCTTATTGGCTGCTGTTTGCATTTGGCAAGTTATACAAAGTGTTTTGGAGCTCTCAGTTTTAGAGGGCCTTTACTCAAACTTCCTTGCGAGCTGTTCTTTATGTGCCTGAGAACAGGGCTCAGGTTTTCCAGGGCTCTTATATTTTCTTCCCACACCCCAGTGGATCAGTTTGTGGACTTGACTTTGGAGCCTAGTTCTCTAAGCCTTTTTCAGCCACATGGCCAAGGAGGCAAAGACCTCTCAGTCGCCTTTTTCTAATCCTGTCTGTCCTAGATACCATAAGCAGGAATCACGGGGATGTGTGATCTCACCCAAGTTGGTCTCTCCTTAGTCTCAGATCTTAATGATCACCTGATCTTGACCATACCAAACGCTGGGGTCTAACGATCCTTTTTTAGGCTGTTAAAAGGTATAATTTATCCTGTCCCTATGGATCTATGTAAGAAGAAATCGTTTCCTTTTTGTTTTTCCTTTAGGAATAATCCACTCTTAGGATTCCAAGCAGAAGTCCACATACCCATGGGAGTTCACCCATGTATCCTAAGGGGTCTGCTGATTCCCTCCAGATTTTTCATCTCCATGGGCTGTTACTTGATTTCAGAAGCTGATTTTATGTTTATGTTTAGGCTGACTTTGGCACTAAGTCCTTCTACTCTAATTGATTCTGACTAATGAGAAGAAAGGCAGACCTAATACATAATTGATGCATCTCCACCGAGCAATAGCCAAATGGTACACTGTACAAAGAACGGCTTCCTACTAGATCGCAAAGCAGAGTCCTGAACAGCATCTAGCAAGACACATGGGCTGAAATTAGGAGTGTGGCTCCACGGGTAGTACCGTAACATTTTAAAATGAAAAACATCATCTGTCACATTAAATTCAGGTTGTTAACTTTGATATTATTTGTTTTCAATTATGTTAGCTTTATGTTCTAAATAAACTATAAGCATACAGAGGTATATCTTATATTTTATGTACTGAAGTACACATATACAATGATTGTAAGTTTAAATAAAATAATAAAATTTAATCCACCACGGGAGAAAGGTCTGGACACATTTTTGTTTTCTTTCAAAAGTTATTCCTGGATTTCTCAAGCTTAAAAATAAACACTGTTCAATAGCAGAGGGGTCACATCTTGCTTCAGGATATGTATCAGAACCAATAGAGAGGGGCTAAAATTTAACAACCTTTCATATTTTCTAATATTATACTTCTGCCTCTTTTGCTTTCTCTGCCCCACCTCAGCTATGGGAGGGTAATTAAATAGTCACTGCTTCTTACTGAACTCTTAGAGTAAGATCACAAACAGGCCCTGGTCTCTGCCTTCCTCCCCACCATCATCTCTCACCAAGATCCTCTCCTTTGCTTAATGAGCCTTCTCAGTCCCTTCAATGTGCCACACTCATTGTGCCACACTCTTTTCATAATTATTTTCTCTTCTCCAGCTGATCTACTTACTTTTCTGGCTGTCTTCTACTCATCCTCCAGAGCTTGGCTTAAATGTCACTTTCTTAGAGAAGCATCTAAGCAATATCTATTGAAGAATGGATGGGTGGGTGGATGGATGGGTGGATGGGTGGATGGTGACCAGACAGAGGGATGGGTGTGTAGATGGATGGATGATGGATGGATAGATGATGGGTGGATGATGGATGAAGGATGAATAGGTGGGTAGATAAATGGGTGAATGAATAGATGGTAGACGGATGGATGGATGAATGAGTGGACAGACGGTGGGTGGATGAACGGGTGAGTGGGTGGGTGGATGGTGAATGGATGATGGATGAATGGGTAGATGGATGGATGGATGGATGGGTGGGTAGGTGGATGGATGGATGGATGGATGATGTATGGATGAATGGGTGGGTGGATAACGGATAAACGGACAGATAGATGGGTTGGTGGATGGATTGTAGATAGATGGTTGGATGGATGGATGCATGGGTAGGTGGACAGACAGATGAATGAATGGTGGATGAATGGACAAATGAATGGATGGATGGGTAGGTGGGTGCAGGGATGGATGGGGAGGCCTTCCCTGATCTTGCAATCTAACTGAAAGTATCCCTTGCCATTCTTTTTTATAGCACTACTTTTTCTTCTGTAGTACAACAGTTGGAAATGATATATTGATTTAATATCTATCCTTTCAGTGGACTGTAAATTCCCTGAGGGTAGGGAGTTAATGACCTTGTACCCATTACAAAGCACTCTATTTAGAAGGTACTTGTTACATATATATTGAGTAAATGAACAAAAGGAAATCTTGAAGATTATATTCACATCACTGAAATCGCTGTAAAGAATGGAAAAGCCCTTTTCTAACATTTTTCAATATTTTAATTAATGAATTATGTTAACATGGAATAATCTAAAAGAACAATACGTTTTGAGGGTAAGTAACCTGTGGCCTTTGAGAGGGAGAATCATAAACCAAAACAGCACTTGCAGATGATCCTGCTTGGATATTAATCAGAGACAAAATACACACCATAGTCAGTATGAAAATTACCTCAAAACTTGTATTTTTAAAGCAAAATTCCACTACTGCTTGGACAGAATAGTTCTTGGGATACATATGATTCAGCAGTCACCACGTGCTTATAGTAATAGAAAAGAAAAATTTGGGTTTTTTTTCATCCAACAATAAAAAGCATCTTGAAAAAAAGTCTGAAAGAGGTGGTCCCAGGATCACTTGGACATACTCTCTTCCTGTATGTTCAACCCTACACCCCTCCTGTCTCAACATTGCTCTTAACCACCAGGAGTGGTGGACAGGAAATCCAGCTAATCCAGATGCTGATACTCAGAAGCAGGGACAGGCCAGTGTGCCCAGTTGCCACAATGTCCAGCTAGTCCAGGGCCATGTGAAACTCGCAGCTCAATCAAGGGTTCCAGCCATTCTAAAGTGGCTGGAAACCACAAGGGCTGGGGCAGGGAGTACCTTGCTGTGTCATGGCCTAAGAACAGAGCTCTTTGGGGGCTTACTTAGCCTGGATACTGAGCCCACTGCTTCTCCAAGGTGGATAAAAGAGACAGACTTCCCATGGTGCTGGTGCCTAGACACAGCACCTCCTAGTTCAGTCTCCAGATGCTGGACAAGAGAAGATAACTTACAAGTCCACCCACTGGTTTGGCCTAGTTATCAGAGTTTTGTTAAGGTCCTGGTTTCAAGGCCACCTCATAATGGCTAGTTTTGTTTTGTAAATATCAACTATCCATTGTATACTTATCCTTAGAAGACATGTTCTTACATAGTACTTTTGAATTTTGCTTTTAAAATTACAAGGAGAAGGATATTGTTTATAACTATGAAAGCACTTTGAGAGATAATTCATGCAAAAAAAAAGTAAAGTCATGTTGGGATCACTATTTTCAGACAACTTTGAACTTATTTGACTAGCTTAACGAACCTAAGATAGGCCGGGCACCGTGGCTCACACCTGTAATCCCAGCACTTTGGGAGGCTGAGGCAGGTGGATCACAAGATCAGAAGACTGAGACCATTCTGGCTAACAGGGTGAAACCTCGTCTCTATTAAAAATACAAAAAATTAGCCGGGCATGGTGGCAGGCGCCTGTAGTCCCAGCTACTGAGGAAGGTGAGGCAGGAGAATAGCGTGAACCCAGGGAGGCGGAGCTTGCAGGGAGCCAAGATCGTACCACTGTACTCCAGCCTGGGCGACAGAGCGAGACTCCGTCTCAAAAAAAAAAAAAAAAAAGAATTCTGATATTGAATTCATCAGATGAATTCTGATTCCGTGGGCTTGGCATTGGACACCTGGGCATGTGTACACAGACAGACCCCAACTGAGGATTTTTTTGACTTTACAATGGCGTGAAAGCAATATGCATTCAATAGAAACCATACTTCAAGTACCAATACAGTCATTCTGGTTTTCACTTTCAGTACAGTATTCAATAAATTACATGAGATATTCAACACTTTATTATTATAAAATAGGCTTTTGTGTTAGATGGTTTTGTCCAACTGTAGGCTAATGTAAGTGTTCTGAGCCCTTTTAAGTAGGCGAGGCTCAGCTATGATATTCAGTAGGTTAGGTGTATTAAGTACACTTTTACCTTACAATATTTTCAACTTATGATGGGTTTAATGGGTTTATCAGGATATAATCCCATAGTATGTCAAAGAGCATTTGTATTTAATAAGTTCCCCTTGGTGACTGTCAGCAGGGGAGTTTTGGAAATTGCCCTACGATAATGATTCTCCATCAGATAAGTACACTAGGATTGCTAGGAAAGCTCTCAGAATGTATGAGATGGGGCCACTCTGACATTTTGCTAGAGGAGAGCAGAACCTACACAAGCATCTTTTGAAAATGCTCACCCAATGATTCTTACCTTTGCTTTGATGAAATTATCAGCCCTAAAGGAACATTTAGTATGGAAACGAGGCATGATTTAGCATAGGCTGTTACATTGAAGGAAATGATGGTGTATACTTCTTTCTAGAAATAGCAAAACTTTCAGAACAACCAAAATGGCAGGACTGACACAGCTGGAGGTTTCTAAATGTCCACTTCTGTCACAGACAGGCAAACAGTCTATGAATTATTCAATCAGTTGGTGAGTTGGAAATCACTCATACCATCTGGATTACCCAGGCAGTCTTTTTCCATTTCAGATGGTAAGTTTTGGAGGGTCCCAAAATTTATCAAGTCTATTTATTGCTTTACACAGGCTATTGCATCATCTACCAAATGGTGGTTCTATCCAGTTACATATACAGAATGGAATTTTCAAATAACTAAAATAATAAAATGCTAAGATGCTGAAGACTGACATTTCAATTTAATTAGTAATAAGTACTATAATTTCAAGTTTCAAATTGTTCTTCAGTGAAGCTTTCCTACTCTCACCCCATTGATTTGTATCTTTATAGGTTTTTACATATGTACAAATATAGCAAACTATAGCACACTACATACACTGTTCAATACCTTGCTTTCTTTTCTATCTAATAGATCTTGGGGTTTTTCCATATCAGTACATAGAAAGCTTCCCCATTCTTTTTTAAGAACCTGGAAATCTGATTTTAAACCCAGTTTTAGTAAGTTCTGATTTAGACTTTCCATCTCTCTCTGACCAAGAACAACCTGTAAATGTAAGCGTATATGTATGCATGTGTGTGTTATCTGTGTGTTCTTTAAAGATCACTGGGTGTATCAGTTCAAGGTCTCCAAGAAGCAGATTCCAGGATAGATTCAGACATATCAGAGATCTACCAGGGGAATACACATGCAGGATAAAGGCTACAGGAAACAGGAGTAGGTGGGAAACCCGTGAAAGCAAAGCAGGGAAGGAAGAATTGCGTAGAAAAGGCTCAGACTGCAGTGTAGCCCTTAAAAGGTTTTAGTCAGCTCAGTGGGGAGCACAGGATATCTCACCCATAAGAGGAGGTCTGTGTTGAGAAGGAATGACCCAGTTCTTGGAATCCCACTGTGCTTGGTTATTGGCTGGAAACAGCTTAGACAGAGTGTGGCCTCAGCATGAATGCTATTGGAATTCAAAGGTGCAGCAGGTACAGGCTGTTCACCAACCTCTTCTCTCACAGCAAGTTCTCCTGAAGGAAGCTCTGAATGGTGCACATCTATGACCACCACAATCTCCCATTGCACTGCAGAGATTGTCTTCACATGTATCTGGGGGCAGTTCCTGGGGGACTTTCTTCCCAATGGGAAGCTCTGATAAAGGAAGTTAGTGGGACAAACAGCAGTCCCTGTTTCTCAACTCAGCCTTGCGGTTGAAAATGGTTCTCATCTTCTCCCTTTCCTTTACTTCATTCTCCTCACCATCAGCTATCACAAGAGCAGGTTCTAGTGGCTTACCTAGTGGTGTAACCTAATCCTTCATTTCTGGAAGGTCTGAACCCTTTGTAAGTCATATATTCCTCATACCAGGGTTGCCAAATGAGTGCATCCATGGTTACAAGGAATCCGTAGAGTCCCAGGAAGCACCCAAATGGATCACCTGGGTCTGCAAGTATTTTCTGTCCCCATTATATAAAAGCCTCCTTCTGCTCATCAAAGTCAACCATTTCTGCCAATTTGGTGATTCCTCTTCTTACCTGCTGATCCCTGGGCACAATCCCTGGATCTACTAGGCAGGAGCCATAGTTTGCAGCTCTGCTTTGTCCCCTGGCAAGAGTGCTTCCCCTCTGGGGACCCTGCAGAGCCCAGAGATGCAGGGATAGGAAAGACACTGAATATGATAGTAAGTGAGGTACTACTGATTCTAACTCTTAGTTCCTAGGCTTATATGTCCTCCCTATTAGAGATAATGCCATAGAAAAATCTGATTCCGTGCATATACCATATCCCCAAAAGTGCCACTCCATCTTCGCAGATTACTACCAGAAACTAGAATTATAGCTGCGCCTTTAGGAGACCGTTCCATTATTCTATGAGGTTAGCCCCTCAAATGTTACAGAGGTATGCAGTAATACAGTGTCTAAGATACAGGGGACCCCACAATCAGGGCTTGTTCTGGCACCTCCTTCACTGTGAAGTGGATTCCCTGGTGGGAGTTTATGTGTGAAATTCCATGCTTGTGAATCAGGTATTCTATAAGCCCCCTGGACAGTGCTGGTACAGGCTGAGGCTCTGTGGGGAGGAAAGGTAAATCTATACCCAGAACGTCTATCCTTAGTAAGGATGAACCACTGGCTCTTCTAGGCCGAAATGAGTCTGATATAATCAACTTACCACCAAGTAGGTGATTGATATTCACAAGGAATACTCTCTGTTACTAACAGATTTGACTTGCAAAGTTAGGAGAAGTTAAACTGACCTCAATAAGTAGCAGTCCTTGCTTTTGATCCCGGGTGCAACTTCTATTTCTGCCACTGAGTCTACTAAGCTCATGTGCCCCTTGCTTCAGATTTGGGATGTCTGTTGAGGAAGGCTGACATTGACTGGCTGAGTCTTGTCATCTAATTGGGTTTTCAGTGCCTCTTCCACTTTGTGTCCATTCCCATATGTTCATCCACATGTCTCTAGCCTAGACCTCCATGTTTTCAGTCTTCCAGTCCTTCTCCGTCCAGCCCCTGACCAGGCAAGGCTGTTAGCCACTGCTCAGAAATCTATATAAATATTCCCACGTGGGGCCACTTTCCCTTCCACACAAAATACATGACTAGTTCAACATTCACAGTTCTGCCCACTGGAAAGATTTTCCCTGTCTACAGAAGTTCAAGACCACTCCTGAGTATAGATATAATGCAGCCTCCATCCATTTTCAGCTTCATCTACATACTGAGCTCATGCAACCATAAACCAGACACAGGTTTTTCCTCCCCCTTCAGCTGGTTATTTGAAACCCCAATCTGCTCAGAGGAGTGAACCAGTGGAACCCTGGTGGGGGACATGAGGGTCTGTCCCACTCAGCCCTTAAGAAAGGGCAACCTGTTCTTGCAGCTTTCCATGCCCTCTGGTCCCACTCAGCTTGCTCCTAGAGATCCCGGTCCCAACTCACAATAGACTGCTTCTGGGTCTGTCCAGCTTTGTCTTGTCAGAGTCAAGAAGACTCAGCTCATAATGTGAAATTCTGAATGAACAGGCTACCTTTACTACCAAGGCCAAGTAACTTTCAAAGAAACTGTTCCTAAAAAGATGTGAGACTGACTGTTGCAGATGATATAGATCCTTGCTTTAGATCCCCATAGACCTGCAACTATGATTCTTCCACAGGGGCTTGCCATAATCTTCATATATCTTTTCTCACCACTGATACCTCCAACACCATAGGCCCTGCCTGATCATATGGCCCAAGAGGCAGGGCTGCTTGCATCACAACCTGGCCCTCTGGCAAAACCCCTTCCTGCTCTGAGCCCTCTCAAAGCTGGTGGCCTCCCCTCTGTGTCATCTAGCACATAAGCTGAAGTACTGTCTAAGTGTGTATGTGTTGCTTCCAGAACCAAAGAGTAGGCCTACCGGGTGTTCTGCTTCCTTTTTGCAGCAGAGGATGCAAGACACATCAATTTGCCCTTAACTTGGAGGGGCTGTCAGGGGCAGTGGCCTTGATGCAAAACCCATAGGAGATGTGAAGTTGTGGCAGCTGGAGTCTGTTTGCCAAGTACCCTCCAAACTGTAGGTTCTCTTGAAGGGAGATCTGAGCAGTGAGCCTCCACGGCCACTCTTTGGGTGTTCTGATGTCTCTGTAAGCTTTAAAAAGTGCTTGCCACGTGAAAATGATGTAAAATGCAAGAGATGACAAAAATGCTAGAGTGTGATGAAGGAAAGGAAGAGGAATTTAAGCTTTATTTGGAATGCAATCAGTATCTGAAGAATCCTACAAGGGCTTTGAGGTGTGCATGCTGAGCTGATATGCAGATTGGTACTGCAACGGTTGGCAAAGATACCACATCCCCCCTTGTCATTCAGTTAGAGGAAAGCCTCTTCTATCATTGCCTATTGTTTCAAATCCCATTTCCAAACTCTTGGAACCATTCACTCCTCGATTATAATTTACATTTCTTTTACTGCCTAATAATTGATTTCTTTTTTCTTTCCTTCAGCTATGAGTCATTTAGTAGCTACTTACTCCTTTGCTTTCAACAATATTGTGTACCTCCTTTCTTTATGCAACTGCTTTATGAAAAGGTTATCTCATCAATTTTTACAACTTTTAACAACATCTCAATACTGACTCTCTTCAAAATGCTTTGATATTCCCTTGCTATCTCCAAGTCGTGCAATTTCAAATACCGAGTTGCCTTTCAGCCATAGTTTCAGAACAAAGCATTGTGATTTTAAATGTAGGATGAGAGATGAACTCATCACCACGTCTCCTCAGATTCCTGGGACTTCTTTTTCAGGAAGTCCTGAAAAAGAATCACAGATTGAAAGACAGACTTGAAAGAGTGGTAAACCTTCCTTCCCTTCATTCCTTCCCTTGGTAGGGTGCCTCTTAATTCAAGAAGATCATTGCATTATAAATATCTGGAAGGGTATGCCTTTACTATATCCATGAACAACGTGCCACTGACTACCCAAAATTGTTTCAACCATAGCAGTCCATTAAATCACTCTGTCCTCTTAACTCTTATGATACTTGGCACTTATTGGCTACTTGTAGTTATCGCCCTTGTATGTTTATTATTTTTCTTTTTCATCTCATGTCTCTTTAGAAATATTTTATATCCTTAAGTGCAAAGGCTGAGCCTTACTTCTCTATGTCTCCAAACCTGATAGTAATCATGTATGCATATATATGATGAATAAACATAAGCACACATATACATACATATAAATATATATTTTGTGGTTTGGTTCAGGCACTACATCTCTAATACAGACCTGCAATCCACTCTGTCTTCAAGTTACCACTCTTTCAATTCTCCCTTTCATCTGAGGTTACCTTTTTTATTGTTAGAACTTTCCTGAAACCCTCTGTGAGTCTCATCATTGGACACGGATGGTGTCCACGTCTATGTGGAGCTTTCCCCATTAGGAAGAGGAGGCAGAGGGCCACAAGAGACACATCATGAGAAGAAACCAAAGCATTGCCCTTGAGAGTTAAATAGGCTCAGCTGGTGTTTTTAGAGCAGAATTAGACTATTTCTAAATCAGACTCTTGGCTTCTAGGGCAGGATTGCCTAGTTATACAAGACAAGCCAACAAGTACCCAGCAACTATACAAAATTCTGCTACCATGAGGCTAATAGTTGGAATACAACGGATAACCTAAAGTTAAGGAGACTAGAAAGGGATAAGAAGAAGAAAAACACACAGGGAATGACAAAGCTGAAGTGGTGGGAGATAAAGATGGAGAGGAGAAGCATGAGATATGGGCATCACAGAAGCCAAGGAGATGAGTGCTCACAAGTATCAAATTCACTGTTGCCACTAGCAGGATAGGAACTGAAGAGATACCATCATATCTGTCAAACAGAAGGTCCCCAATGGCTAGACAAGCTTCACTAGACCGGTGAGAACAGAATCCAAATCAAGTAGTACATAAATCAGAGGCGGGGACGTAAAGACCAGAATACATTCTTTCAAGATCTGCAGTTTCAAGTATGGACATAGAAGACTTAAGGAGATGGCAGACCAGCAAATTAGGACTGTTTTAATACGGAAAACACGAGAGCTCATTTTTTGGCTGAAAGAGAACAAATTAAAGCATATTTAAAAGAAAGAAGGTTGGGAGGCCAAGACGTGTGGATTGCTTGAGGTCAGGAGTTCGAGACCAGCCTGGCCAACATGGTGAAACCCCGTCTCTACTAAAAATACAAAAATTAGCCAGGTGTGGTGGCACACACCTGTAGTTCCAGCTACTTGGGAGACTGAGGCAGGAGAATTGCTTGAACCCAGGAGGCAGCGGAGGTTATGGTGAGCCAAGATCGCACCACTCCACTCCAGCCTGGGGGACAGAGTGAGACTCCATCTTAAGAGAGAGAGAGAGAAGGAACTGACCCAGAACCTGGGGAGGAAAAAGGATATCTTTTCCTCTTGGAGGCAGGTGAATGGGAACAGGAAGAAAATGGGAACCTATGTAAAGTTTTTGAAGAGAGGAAAGATGCAAGTGTTCCTAGCTCCTTCTTCCTCTGTAAGACAGAAGACAGTGTCCTCTGCTCAGCAGGAGAAAGCTGGGATGGAGATGGGCTCCAGGATGGCGATAAACATCTGGAAGTTGCTTGGGAAAAGTTGTGCTATGTAGCATGGAGGACTTTGATGAGAACCAATGGTGTATTCAGTGACAGTGGCAATGAGGGAATGCTGTCAGAGTGGAATTATAAAATCCCAGTTTACAATTTTCAGCTGGACCTTTACTCTCAAATTCCAGAGAGTTGGCCTTACCAGACCTTACTTGCTGGATCAAAGTAAGGTCCAGGCTATGTCCGAGGCCTGAGTGAATAGTGTAAGTCTCAAAAGGGGGTGTTACTGAACAACGGCTGTCAGAGGTAGGAGAAAAATGGGCATTATTTACTTATCCACTTATTTTTAATTTTTGACCTCTCCTATCTAATTGCCTATTGATCATCTCTGGGGTATACTTCTGGACCATTCTCTCCTAAATAAATATATCTTCCCCAGCTCCCGTAATTTACTGTCCTTCCTCCCTTAAAAAAAGAAAAAAAAAATCTAGACAGCAACATTATCATTAACCCAGGCAGCTAATCTAAAAAAATAAGAAAGAAAAGTCATCTTTACCACACCTTTTTGTTCTCCGCTGAGCATTTGAAAGCTCTCAATGTGTTCTCTTCCTCTCTCCAATTAAGGACAGGAATAAAGAACCTCCTCTAAAGTCACACAGACCTGGGTTTGAATCCTTCCTCAATCATTTCTACCTTGAATAATTCTGGGCATATGAATAAGCTAAACTTTATTTTCTCCTTCTGTAAAATGGTTGTATGACTAGTACAAATCATCTACAATTATGAGATTTAAGTGAATTCATACCTGTAAAGAAAAGCTTAGTATGGTATCTGTCACACAGTAGTTACCACAAAAGATTTGAAGACCATTAATCTTGGAATTCTCTTCCTCTTCTGATTTCACGCTGCCTGCAAAGTTTCTCACCATATTTCTTAATTTTTATATTTATCATGGACAAATTTCTTGAATGTTTGTGAATGCTATATTGCAAATAGTCAAATTTTGATTATTTGATTTTATAAATCAGGATGTTAATACTTTTTGACTTATCTATCAAGTGATTTTAATTGTATGTGCTTTTCTACACACTTTGAATCATGGTCTTTAGACGATAAACACATACAGATTAGCTTTTAGTCATTTGTAAAGTTTCTATTAACAACTCTCAATACTCAGTCTTTTTTCTTTCTTTCTTTTTTTTTTTTTTTCTTTTTTAGAGATGGGGGTCTTCCTATTTTGCCCAGGCTGGTCTCAAACTCTTGGGCTTAAATGATCCTCCTGCCTCAGCCTCCCAAAGTGCTGGGATTACAGGCAAGAGTCACCTCATCCAACCAATAATTAATCTAATATGTAAATAAAATGAAGTCACCAATAAATTTTTAAATGCACCTTCATTTTTTAAAAGACATCATTAAATCCCAGCAAAACATCCTTACTAATATGTTGTTAATTGGTCATAGTCACACTCAAAATAGCTTACAATATGTTATAAAATTTTTTAGAATGGAACTATATAGTAACTAGGTTTTCAACATGGAGGAAAACAAACTGCTAGGGCAGTTGCTGGCCCCTGGATTTTCATGGCCTCTCCCACTCCACCTGTCAAACCAACATTCACATTCTCTTCTTACTAATCCCTTCTTAAAGCTAAATTCAACTCCCCCTTATCCAGGGCAAAGGTTCAGAGGGAGAGGGAAAATAAGGACATTAACCCTGACTATTAAACTGCAACATTATTCCACTGTCTACTATCTGCTACCCCATCACTCTCAGCACCTCTTCCTCTTCCTAGTTCTCTCTCCCAGTCTTCTCCAACCATTACTATTGACCCTGAACACTTACATGAACACATACGTCTTCGTGACTGGGGAAACATTCCATTGTGATGGCAGCTGGTAAATGGAAGCATGGCCTATATGGTCATTTGCCAAAAATTGTTTAGTAATTTACCAAAAATACTAACTTTCTTTCATAAAGAAAGTCAACATCAGAGCTAGGCTAGGATTAAGATTTGTTAAAATTTAATCATAGATACCTGGTGGTAAAGTCTCATTTTAATTAAGGTTCTTCGCAAGGCATCTATTAGGGATAGCCACAGGAAAAGTAAGCAATAAATGGCCATGTCTTTTTTCCTCCCCAAATCTCCATATTCAAACCAGATGTATGTGCACCTCACACCACAAATGGACTAGATATCCATTACAGAAGCCGGAAACTTATTTCATGCTGTATGTTCCAGAAAATCCCTCATTTACATGACAACTAATTAGAAAGAGTAATAAATAAATACATAAAGGTTTCCCAAATTTATCCCCTTAAAGAACATATATGGGTCCTAACACACCGGGTGGGTCCAACAACAAAAAGAGGTTAAGGGACAAAGACTACTCTGTGATGAAATTTAGTTTAGAAAGAGACTCCCCCATTCAAAATATTGACTTGACCAACCACACCTTTTCTCATATTATACAGAACCTCAAAATATATGGGAACACATATTTCTACATTAGCTCCTGATTCTGGTGTATCCCCTAACAGGGAAGTGGAATTATGGCTCAGCCGCAAAGCCCTGGCCCTCATCTTCCCAGCGGCCTAAATCAATCCCCAGTCCAGGACAAGATGCTTCGAGAGATGCATAATTATTTCAGGCCACTAGGGTAAGCACTATTCCTGGCAACTCTGCCGGCAGTGCCATGGATGAGGGCTTCGAATTCTCTTTGGTGATTTGGTTCCGCATAAACTGAGATTTTTCTTTCAGTTTTTCAGCCAGATAAGCAGGAAAAGTCGGCTTTCATCCTTAGAGAGAGGCAATCAAGGTTAATTGGAGTTCCTTTTCTGTGCAGTTTAGTCTACTTTTTCCCAGGCTGTCTTCCTGACACCTGTCCTTATATCTATATCTGATTATCAAATACTTAGTGAGAGAACCTTTGGCAGCTTCTGATGCTCACATAGTCATCCAAAGGCCTCTCAGTCTAAGAAATAACAGGAATACACTTCAAATCAGTTTCCTTGAGAGGCCAACCTGAGACCCTAGGCTGTGAACGCGGGAGAAGTGTCTCCCATGGGTATTTTGAGGGTGAAGTGAAGAATAATGCTTTTTCTCACCAGAGACAATGCTGATTCAACTTGCCTATTACCAAATCTCTAATTTTTGGTTTGGCACTGAAGCCACAATATACTCAGTTATTACCTAACATAGAAAGAAAAGCAAATCTTGTCATTCCCATTCGGAAGATGGTGAAATTGAGGTTTAAAAGTTTAGAAGAGTTGTCTAAAGTGAATTCGACAAAGCAGTGTTGTAGCTAGAAAGTAGATAAGCTGACATCTGTCCCTGGTTTTGTAGGTCACAGTTTCTTTGCAAGTTTAGAGCAGTGTTTTACTTACCATATTCCTCCTTGCAAACTTGTTTACTTTCTCAAACAGTGGATACCACTGGAGAGGTGTGCATTCCAGACACTTATACAATATACACAGACCGAGCCGTCTACCTGTTGGGCACACAGCTCCAAACTCAAGAATCTCTAAGGTTGTTAAGAAGCATAAACGAGACAGGAGAGGGAGCAGGCTCTAATGTAAAAGGAATATCCTGTACCGCTTCAAAGGCCGATTAAAAAATCCTCTTCACCACTATTAATAAAAAACTAACCAATATATTCTGTGCTTTTTCAAACTGTACTGCTCACCCTCAGTGTCTTCATTAAATAAATGCAAACACGTGTGCTTTGAAACGGGTAGGTGTAAAAGAACACTCTGCACAATTATATCTAGGCTGCCGCAGATTTACATCACATGCATACATATATCTAGGAGATATCAATTCACGATGACAGCTGAGCATGACAAATGCAACAGTACACAAGTTGGAACGCTGAAAACAATGCAACTACAAACCCCATGCAGACAAACACGCACACAATGAGTTTTCCCTCAACACACACGTGGCCGCACTCACAGGAGCTTAACCACATTGAAAAACCCCAAACACAAAAACCGGAGGCTCCAGCGCCCGCGAGCAGCCCCCACACAGGCAGCCGCGCCTTCATCTCCAGGCAGGGATTCTCGTGCGTCCCCGGGTACACTCGCCCTCCCACCGGCATCCCACTGCGAGAACACATGAGCGCCAGCCGGTCCCCGCGCGCGCCCGCCCGCCGGGAAAGTGGCGGCTCCCGGGGCTGGGGGCAGGGCCCGGTGGGGCGGGAGCGCCGCGGGGCCGGGCCTCGGCGGCCGGGGAGGGGACGAGGGGCGGGCGCGGGGCGGCGCCCGGCTCACGTGGGCGGGCGGGAGCAGCTGAAGGTCCGCTCGGGAGCCTGGGCTGTCCTCTCGCGCGCGGCGCTGGCCGGGGCGGCGGCGGCGAAGGAGGAGGAGGAGGAGGAAGGCGGCGGTGGCGGCGGCAAAAGAGGAGGGAGGACGGGGGCGGCGTCGGACTGGAGCCGAGCGGCGGCGCGAGCTGCCCAAGGCGCTGTCGTGAGCTCGCCCGCCGGGCCCCCACCCCCGAGCTACACCCTGCCGTGCCCAGCACTGCCCGCGTCCGTGCCCCTGCGGGGAGCGCGCCGGGGCTGCCCCCCGAATGACGGGCGGAAGGTTCGACTTCGACGATGGCGGCACCTACTGCGGCGGCTGGGAGGAGGGCAAGGCGCACGGGCATGGCATCTGCACGGGGCCCAAAGGCCAGGGCGAGTACTCGGGCTCCTGGTCGCACGGCTTCGAGGTTGTCGGAGGCTACACCTGGCCCAGCGGCAATACCTACCAGGGCTACTGGGCGCAGGGCAAGCGGCACGGGCTGGGGGTGGAGACGAAGGGCAAGTGGATGTACCGGGGGGAGTGGTCACATGGTTTCAAGGGGCGCTACGGGGTCCGGCAGAGCCTGTGCACCCCCGCTCGCTACGAGGGTACCTGGAGTAACGGGCTGCAAGACGGGTACGGCGTGGAGACCTACGGGGACGGAGGTGAGCGGCGTGGCGGGCGGCTCGGCTCCTCCGCGAGCTGGTGCGGTGGGCTCTGCCCTCGCTGTGGGGAAGTGAGGAGGACGCCGGGCGCACGTGTCCGGAAACCCGCCAAAACACCTGGGGGCGCCTCCCGCCCGCGCCCGCCCTTCCCAGAGGCGGCGCTGGGGCCGGACTGGGGCGCCAGGGCTGGGGCGCCAGGGCTGGATCTGACCCCGTTCTTGGAGCGGACCAGCGGACCGTGTGTCCACACTCAGGGGAGCTAGGCGTGAATGTACCTGGCCGGCGCCAGCGCTGCGCTGCCACCGGGAGGGAGCGCCGCCCGGGAGGGTTGGACTGGAGAGAGGACGCTGTCACTTGAGCCCGTCACATTACGTTCCTGATCCCTCCCTCTCCCGGCTGGGTTTGAAATCGCCACTCCCGTGGAGTTAGAGCGAACACCCTGAGCGGGTGAGGCTGGAGGTCCGTGCTGACCGCTCCCCGGATTGGTTTCACGTGGAATCGTATTTCGCTCCTGGTCCTCTAGTAGCCTAAAGATAGAAGCCAGAACCCCGTAACTAGGATGTTGGGGAATTGCACCTTATTTGGGGGTGCATTTGGAAACGTCCGAGTTATGGGAGCAGAAAGGCCACCTGATGCAGGTGGAGTTCAGAGTGTGAGAGTTCCTAGTTTTCATTCCATTCCTTAAAATATTGATCTTAAAAGAGTAGCAGTCTTTGCTGACCTGGAGATCTTGGACAAATTACTAGCAAGATATTTTAGAAATGGGCAATGAAGTCTACGTTGAAAAAAATACAATTGGCAGGTGTGTTCCTATGCTGCTAAGTTAGCAGCTACTTTACTCCTGAGAATGGCAATACTGAAACAGAAATTTGCATTATGTATGACCTAAGCAGTATGCCTGGCTGTGAACAAAGATCACCTTCTTTTAAGATTCAACAATATTTGCCAAAGGGATTGTGTATATACCAGGACAGAAGTTCCTCTTTTATTAGGAAAAGTATACATTACTGAAACAGGTGTCAAAACCTGATGAATCTCCTTGTGTAATACGCTGAGAAAGATATTCATGGATAGCTTATGCTTTAGCAAAGTGCATTTCCCGATAAACATAATCATATTTAGTTGAAAAGGGTTGTAGGAGGCGACATCACTTTTTGGAATTAAGCAGCTCAGAGTTGGAGGATATTAAAGGGATGTAATTAAAAGTTTCTCCAGCCCACTGCAACCCCATTTATACCATTGCTTATATAAAAGCTTACACAATTTGTACACTTCACTTAGTCAGAACACTTGGGCCGTGTTTCAAATGCAAAATGGCAGAATGGTAGAACTTGCTAAAAAGGACATCTTTTCATCCTACAGTATAAATTAAGTGTATGGTTCTCATGGATTAAAAGAAAAAAACGTTCTCTAATACTTTTCTGTGGGGCTGAGTACCGAGTTTCACAATAGTTAATTAGGACCCTTAAATGTTCTGAATGGGCATAAAGTACCTGGTTGACAGCGCTATAAATATATTAGTTTGTGACTGGATTTTGTTGGAGGCCCCAGCTCTACTGTATAACTAAATTCCATGCTCAAAAGTAGAAGGCAAAATTTATTTTTTTAAATGTGTGCATTGTTTTATAATCTTTTAAGAAGGCCAGGGATGGTTCTCTTCAGTTTTGGAAAGTTGGAAAGAGTCTTCTTTTAAAGATGCTATTCATTAAACACACTCTCTTGGTTTAGAGTATTCATTATACCTAGTAATCAAAATATATATAGCACAGTAGAGGTTGTCTGTGTACATGTTGTAGAAGCCCAAATAAGTCTCCAGAATGATTTTATGAATAATCTGCCTTCAGTTTTAAAATAAACTTAAAAAAACAAAAAAAACTTAAAACTTGGCATCATGCTAGGTGGTACTGCGGTTTTCTTCTTCTACCAAAAAAAATCTAATATGCTACAGTTAGGAAGAAAAACCTTAAAAATCACAGCTGAATGTCTACTCTGTGCTAATGGATTTTCTGCTGTCTCATATGTAACTTTATTTCATTAGAAAGTCCTCAATCATAAAAGGGGAGTCTAAAGCAAGTGTATTGCTATAACTTATTTCATACAAAGGTTTTGGCCAAAATAGGAATATCACAAAAAAATTAGCTTGTTTTCTGCTGTTCTCACTAAGGAGTTAGCTTGTTTTTGTCTCCACTTTCCCCATCGCCACATGTCCATCCCTGTACACCCTGTATCAGATTCAGGGAAAATCTGATTCCGTGTTTTTTTGTGGTGACATTAAACTGGAGGAGGAAGGAAGCAGTAATTTCATATGAGAAGTATCACTTATTTTATTAGTGATTTGTGTATGATATGTTGCTGAAATAGAAACCCCCTGAATATCAACAATACGTTAGTCTCATACTCATGAAATCCAAATCTAGGTGCCCAGAATTTTTTGTGCTAATTCTGATCTGTACTTTGTTTTTCACTTGCCGTAAAACTATTGAAAATTTCTGGGAAAACATAATGTTTTGTTAACTAGATGCATATTTGCACATACCCATTCAGAGCATATAAACTGAAGTTTGGCATAGTGCAGTGCAGATTTGACTGAAACTCCTAAACTGGATGCCTTCCACTACAAGATTGTGTAGTTAAAACGACTAAATCTTAAAAATTAGCTCCCAAATGAACACAGTTTAAAACTGGTAAAAGTAATTTTTATACTTGTGAAATATGCATCTACATTTTAGGAATCAAGAGGAACTAATTAGAACTTTATTTGAGCAGCAGGGAGAAGTTGGAACCCACCTGCTTCATAAAGAAATAGGCCCTTTTTTTTCCTAGGTTCATTGACTAAACTAAACCTATTTTAAATTTCAGATGAACTGCTAACAGTTTGACTGTAAATTGGTTTCTAGCAATTCGGTGGAGGAATTCTTTCATATACTGTGATTTAACAAAATGGGAGAGGAATGTGGCCAATGCTCTTGTCCCCCCTTCCCTGTTTGACAGTTAAGCAGAGACTTAAACTTTCTAATTATTGCTGTTGCCTTAAACAGCTTGGATTTTCAAGCCATACTTTTTTGGAAATTCTAAATACTGTACTAGTCGTATTTTTGAAGATAACAGTTTAAGGAAACTAGCTGTTAATTTTCCATCAGTGTTAAACATTTACCAAGATGGTATGGTTGTATTTTAAAAGTGTAGATACTTATTGATATCAGACAACATCTCTGCAAATTGTTCTAGCAAAATTAACTTGTCACTCTAGACAAAAGTTAGGAGGATATGATTACAGCTTTCTTTTAACCAACAAAATATTAAAAATAAGGTGGTTTATTTTAGTATGTTCAAGCCAGATTGTGAAACTTTCATTCTAGAATTTAAATTTTACCCGTCTAGGCAAAGGAAAAATCAAAGTCAAAATTTCCTAAGAATTCCATTCCCATTCCTGTTGAGATGGCGGTATTTGGAGATGGCCAATATTCAGTAGGAATCTTCTTAGCCTGAAATGTTTTACATGACTATCTTATCCTCTTGGGTTAATCTTTCGGAGAAAACTATGGGCCACCCACCTCCTCAGAAGTTCATAGATGTCAGGTTAAGACTTCACATCTACCCAGAATATGACAGAGTACCAGACCCACTTAGTATTTCATTGTATATCTACTATTGCCTATGTCACCTACGTCAGAATGAACAAAAAGAGAAGGTAGTCTTGAAATTGGTCAAAACTGTTGACTTGGGAGTCGTTATGGTTTTAACTTTTAAGTGCAATGAAATAACCAGCCATTGTTGACACAGTTATATAAAACCACTAGCATTTTTGCTCAGTGTTTTAAAAATGAATATATGCCATGCAGTGGAAATCTGTACATGGCAATATAAAATGCAAAGTGACTGCAGGGTAGATCTATATAATCAGAAATGGAAAGAGGTCAAGACAGACTAATCATTATTTGTTTTCTCTGACATTGTGAATTGTTATGAATAACACAGAAGTAATTACATTTAAAATTTTCCAGATAGCTTCTTTTGAGGGATACTGTAAATTAAAATTTACCCTTAATTAAAGGAAATGGCCTTGATTTTGAAAAGAAACTTCTAAATTCCCTAATTTAACATTCATTTCCTCCTAAGATTATTTTAAAACCTGTACCAGGTTATTTTTTAATGTCTTTGTTTATTTATTTAGTAGCAAAATATTCACTACAAATGCTTTAGATGACAGATTATCCTGAAAAAGCATAATATTTGTTGACAGAGTGATCTGGTATCAACATTGTAATAGTGTCAAATATACCTTTTCTCTGAGATGAAGTCCAAAATGGTAACAGTAAAAGATTTCATCTGGCCTTACATCAGTTTCTCCAAGGGTAAAGGGTATACCTTTTAGCCACCATAGCTTTTTAATGTCAACATAGTCATCAAACACCCTCTGTCCACAAACACAGACCACAGGACACATGAGAATTTTGTGTTCTGGTATGAAGTAATTCTGCCCTCAGGGTGCTTCTAGTCTGTGGTGTGATTTACAATGCAGTGGCAGCTAGGAAAATCCATAGAGGATGCAGAGATTTGGCAAATGACATGGCACAAAGCTTTGACCTTTTCACTTAGAAGCACAAAAATGTTAAATTGCTCATTTTTTTTATAATAGTTCACTGTATTCATAATATATATTATGGTTGTCAATTCACTCTTAGCTCAAAAAGGTTCACCCAAATTCAAATGATAATCCTGAATATTCAACAGTTTTCTCTACACTAAAAAAAGAGATGCTGAATGTAGCAGAAAATTTAAGACGTTCATTTGATGACTGTGTCCCAAGTATTCAGATTTAAGCCTCTGTGCTTTTTGGAATGTTATACTGACATAGACCTAAAAGTCATTTTTTAGCGTTTTCCAGCTAAATTAGTAATATTAGAATAAAATGTACAAATAGAATTCATTTCATATTCTCCTGTTTCCTTGTCTTCTTCCTAAGAGGAATTTTTGATGCATTAATTTCAGAGGAGAATGTTGTTTTCCAGTGTTCACTTTTTGTATTAGAAAGTACTGGTTTTCCTCTGAAATACTTGCATAAATTTTTTAATGAAAAGCAAAAATTATCTGACTACTGGAAAATTCTGTGCAATGACATTAAAACCTTACCCCCAAAATTACAGGGCGGGGATTCACAAGTGGATGCAAAGTATCCTCCAGGGTTGACTTGGAAATGGTCAGATTTGACCTTGGGCAGGCCTGCGCCAGTGTGGGCTGGATGGTGCAGGTGATTGCGCAGCTTCTGCCGCCGACTCACGGTGCTTTCTTGCGGTCTCTCCAAGGTACCTACCAGGGCCAGTGGGCTGGAGGTATGCGGCATGGCTACGGAGTGCGCCAGAGCGTGCCCTACGGCATGGCCACGGTGATACGCTCGCCGCTGCGCACCTCGCTGGCCTCGCTGCGCAGCGAGCAGAGCAACGGCAGCGTGCTCCACGACGCCGCGGCTGCCGCTGACAGCCCGGCTGGTACCCGCGGTGGTTTCGTGCTCAACTTCCACGCAGACGCTGAGCTAGCGGGCAAGAAGAAGGGCGGCCTTTTCCGGAGGGGCTCACTTCTCGGAAGCATGAAACTCCGCAAGTCCGAATCAAAGTCTTCCATCTCAAGCAAGCGCAGCTCTGTCCGCAGCGACGCGGCCATGAGCAGAATTAGTTCCAGCGATGCCAACTCCACGATCAGCTTCGGCGATGTAGATTGTGATTTTTGCCCGGTGGAAGACCACGTGGACGCCACCACCACGGAAACCTACATGGGCGAGTGGAAGAACGACAAGCGCAACGGCTTCGGCGTTAGCGAGCGCTCCAATGGCATGAAGTATGAAGGGGAGTGGGCAAATAACAAGAGGCATGGATATGGCTGTACCGTGTTTCCTGACGGCTCCAAAGAAGAGGGAAAATACAAAAATAATATTCTGGTCCGTGGGATAAGGAAGCAGCTTATACCAATAAGACACACAAAAACTAGGGAGAAGGTGGACAGAGCAATTGAAGGCGCCCAAAGGGCAGCTGCCATGGCGAGAACCAAAGTGGAAATAGCAAATTCAAGGTAAGTAAATGCAGGGTGGTTGGTTTTGCCGGGTTGGTCCGAACAATGGAGTATCAAATATTATGTTTGTCTGCCGGTGACATTGCTAAATGCGTTCTACAACTGCTAAAAAAATCAAAGGTGGAAAATGATTACACTCAGTAGAGTCAAAGTCAGAAATGTACCTGCACTGTTCTGCAACTTCCCATTGTCAAAAAATGTTGAAGGCACTTTGAGCTCCCCTTCCCATTCTAAATTACTTCCCTCATATTAAATAGCGTGAGGGAGTTCACTGAGACCTTGTGCTCATCTTCCTGAGCCCAGGAAGTTGCTGTTTTCTTTTCTTTTCTTTTTTTTTTTTTTTTTTTCCTTGTTTTAAGAAGGACCTCTGAAATGCTGCCATAGAAAGCATTGTGTTTTGTGTGCCAAAAGAAAATAGCAATCCACGTAGAAACATACCTAGTATAGACGTGTATCTTTATTCAGATATTTACATTGGAGGTATGCACACTAAGCCTAGCTTATACAATTCAGATTCTATGAAGTCTTATAGGTAAAATTGGTTTTGAGACAGCCACCAAAATCTACATATGGCAAAAGTGGAAAATAACATGAGAAAATCTGGCATGCATTGTTTAAAACAACAACTATATGGGAAAGGCAAAGAGACCTAGGAGAATCGCCACATTCTATGCAGAAGAGATTAGGTCACTGGTGTATTAAAAGGAAAGGGGTGGAGAGAACCTACAACCTGACATGGACAGATGGGACTCTCAATGTGCCAAGGTTGGAAGAAAGAAGAGCAGTAGAGAAGGGCTGGAGTGAGTAGGAGAAAACCGGTGAATAATAGATTGACAAGTGGGGTGTATGTGTGGGCACAGAAGGACTATGTGCTTGAAGTTTTACCATTAATAGCTGGTTTCAGGGATCCAGCAAGAGGGATGGAGAAATCTGTGGGGAATAAAGTTCTATTAGGGAAGGATATTATAGGTGAGACAAAAAGAAAAAGGTGTGGTTATAAATGGAAAATTTTATTTTTAGTCTTATTTAAGTGGGTACTGACTAGCCACAGCTTTGTAAGACTTGAAGCATAAATTTAGCATAGAATGTTAAAAATCCTGTTTCTGCTTCAATAACACTCTTCCACAGAAGTAAACGCCCTTTTGAAACCACAAAATGTTAGCATGTCTTCAAGTTTTTGTTATTGGCATTGAATTAATGAACCTCCCCCTTTTTTTTTTTTTTTTGGTGGAGCCATAATGAAATTTCCACTGTTCGAACTTCTTAATGTACAAAAAAAAAAAAAAAATGGTGACATCATATGGTTCAACTTCTAGAGTTCTTTTTTTTAAATGCCCCTACTTGAAAAATAAGTAGGGCTACTAAATAAGGTTGCATTTTTTGCATTACTTTTAGATATAATATTATATATTATGTTAAAAGGCTTCAAGGTTTTCATCTTTATCCCAAACTAATTTCATTTCAAAGCTAGTATTTTTTGTTAATCAGCACAAACTTTCATGAAAGGTCTCTCTCTCTCCTGTCTTCTCTACCAGGCATCTTTTACTTCAGATCACAGTTTTGGATCTACTTTGCTTTTCAGTTTGCTTATGGATCAGATACTCAGCACATCTAATCTTGCTGGCTTACTTTTAGACCTAGTGATATACATGTTGTTAGGCCCTAACCTCTAATTTTAAATGCACACTTGGATTCTTCCATGTTGTTTTCTCTTTACAACTTAGTGATATGCTAAAGGCAGATCAGTCTTGGCAGGTGAAAAATGAACCTGTGCAGAACACTTTAGCAAACAACTTGTGATTAGTTTCCATTGGAGGAGTTCATATAACAGAAAGCGACTAGCAATGCAGAGATGATCTCTGATTATGCTAGTATCGTAAAACTCTCATCTGAGTCCTAGCCATGTTCTCTCTGTTGAAAGTCTTTTGGGGGTAGTAGTATTTCATTTGGGAATACTGTATTGTGTAGTTATAACCAAGAGATCTTTAGTTTAAGACCTTACACTTTTAGCCAGTTAGTTACTTCATAAAGATTTCACTTAGCTATGTTTAAAATGCTTAATTCATTATGCAAATGAAAGAGGCCAGTCACAGAAAAACAAATACTGCATGGTCTCACTTAATCAAATACTGCAGTGACCTGACTTTATCTAAAATGATCAAACTCATAGAAACCTAGAGTGAAGTGGTGGTTGCCAGGGACTGTAGGGTGGGGAAAATGGAAGGTTGCTGTTCAATGGATACAAAGTTTCAGTTACTCAAGATAAGTAAGTTGTAAAGATCTGCACTACAACATTGTGCCTATACTTAACAATACTGTATTTTGCATTGAAGACTTTGTCAAGGCCCGGTGCTATGGTACATGCTTATAATACTAGCACTTTGGGATGCTGAGGCAGAAGGATCTCTCGAGCCCAGGAGTTCAAGACCAATCTCTGCAACATAGTGAGACCCCCGTCTCTACAAAAAATAAGAAAATTAGCGGGACATGGTGGTGCATACCTGTAGTCCTAGCTATTCAGGAGACTGAGGTGAGAGGATGACTTGAGCCCCAGAGGTCGAGACTGCAGTGAGCCGTGATTGCGCCACTGCACTCCAGCCTGAGTGTCACAGCAAGACCCTGTCTCAAAAAAAAAACCAAACAAGAAAAAGAATTTGTTAAGAAGGTAGGTCTCATGTTAAGTGTTCTTACCACAATAAATAAAATACTGTTCGGATGACACAATCAACAGCTTAAAAATATTCAATTAACCTTCTATATTTTACTTACCTTCATTGTTTTAGTCATTTTCCCAGATACCTTACTATTATACAATGAATACTTCCAATTAGAGCTTTGTAACTTGTTTTTGGAGAAAGCAGTTAAAGGAATGACATTTCCCTTATAATAGCTCTGATTTTAGAGTCCTACAGTCTTTTAAAACCCTTAAAAATAAGAAAAGATTCTTTCAAGATTTGCTGCCTGGGAGATAGGACTTTTAGCTACGTTATTGTCATTAACCATGGCTCTAATGCCAGAAGATCTACACAGTATCTGTACAGAACATCTATATGACTCCTCTGTGGTTGCTATTATCAATGTTTTTGTTTTTAAAACTACTGAAAATGTAAGAACATAAGATGATACTCTTCCCACCTAGCCCAGTGCACACAGAAAAAAAACTAGAAACTAAGTCTCTTGGCAGCTGCTGCTGTTGAAGTCACAGTTCATCATTAGCAACAAAAGGAGATGATCAATGAATAGTAATCTACTATTCAGTTTGTCCACCCAGTTGGTGTAAATCACTATTCTCGGCAACATAGTGAGACCACGTCTCTACAAAAAATAAGAAAATTAGCCGGGTGTGGTGGCGTACGCCTGTAGTCCCGGCTACTCAGGAGACTCAGGTGGAAGGATGGCATGGTAGAGAAGACTGAAGGCCCCCAGTTTCAGATCTGGAAAGGCCAAGAGAGAGCATCTCGTCCAAGCCACTCACATTCAGAGACAGGGACTGAGGCTGTCCCCAAGATCCCAACACTCCCTGTAATGTTTTCATTTCATTTATGTTATTTCTTATGCTTTAGGGACTTTTATTTATTATTTAAGTCCCAGGGAAATGGACGCACCCTTGTACCATCATCCTATTTTATCTTGAAGCAAAGGTTCGGGTTGACTCTAAGGGAAAACAATTATATTCTCCAATAATGTCTCCAGGAGACGCAGAACCTACCATCTTTGGCCCGAAGATTCCTGAAAGCATGGTGATCTGTGGACCTTTGCTTTGTTTCTCTGAAGAGGGAGTTGTGTTACTCCGCAGTAAACACATACAGGAGGCTTGTTTCAGAAGGCTTATTATGGGCCCCTGTATAATTCCGACAGATCAAGGACTATGCGGATGACATAACAGTAGATAGTAGATATCACATAGTTGATATAGAGTATTTAATAGATTCCAGTGGATTAACACTTAGAGTCAAGACCATAAGAGATAGTTATAATTTACTGACTCCTGGGACTTATTTTTCGTCCTCTGCTCTGCTCCAAAAGGCACTGTGTTTGTAAGATTTACAAAATTTTATTTCCCTTTTGTCATAGTACTGAGGGTACAAATCATCATCTGGGATTGAGAGTGTCAACATTTTTTTTTTTTAAGAAATGTTCAAAAGGTGGAAGAGCAACTCTAAATATCTCAAGAAATGAGTATACCTAGCAGCTACTGAGACCGCTCCATGCCAGTAGCTGACATACCACCTCTAGTTCTGGATCCCAGCTGCTCTGCTCTTAGATGAAGGTGCCACTCTGACAGATAGATGTTAGAACTGGGGAGAGTGGAGCCAGTTCCTAAGCTCAGGCTCCATGGTATTTCCTTTGTGCACCCTTGATGGTAATTTGGCCAAGCAGACCCTTTTGAGTAACTGGAGTGCTGTTTTAGAGCCCTAAACTATAACTAGAGCCTTATAACTTAGAATTGGATCCCCCAATATGCGAATTTACTTTCTAGAAACTGTAATAAGCAGAATCTGTTTTGATAGAGGAGACTGAAGGCCCCTAATTTCAGATCTGGAAAGGGCAAGAGAGATTATCTGGTCCAAGTCCCTCACATTCAGAGGCAGGGACTGAGGCTCTGCCCGAGAACATCCCACCGTCCCTGTTGTTTGCGCTCTATTTCTTAGGCATTCAGTTTTCATTCCCTTAGCTTTTGCCTCCTTAATTCCTTCAGCTGTTCCTGTCATTTTAACTGTATTTCTCATTTCAACTATATTTCTCATTTCGCCAATTTTTACTCCATCGACTCTTATCTTCAGTAATTCCTTAAATGAGATGTTCGAAGATGTCACTACTCCTTGAGAAAAATACTTTAAGAAAGAATGTTAAGGTAAGACATTTGGTTGAGAAAGCAAATAAGAAGTGACCCTTAGAGACCTCCACATCTGTGGAAATGAACAGATCACTTAGGAAGAGGTGTGGACAGAAGCAGAGCTTGGTGTGATCTGAATATTAGAAGAAATAATTATCTTGCAAGAAGATAGAAGATGTAGGAGGAGTGGGAGAGAGCTGGCCTCAAGCAATTGAGAACCACAAGCCTTTGCTTGTACTGGCTGTGTTATATTAGACAGATAAGAAGAAATACTATAAAGTGAGGAGGTTAGCAAGTTAATAGGTAACTGCTCCATTTTGCAAAATTTGACTAACTCTGACCAGCCTCACTTAAGCTAGTGAAGCTCATTGGTACTCAGCTGAGCAGGCTCCCCGTACTACCAGAAAGTGTCAGTGATGAGGATAGGTGGCCAGTCACATGGGACTCTGCTGCTCCTTTTGCCAACCATTCCCTGACCATTACTGGCACTTCAGGTGATGATTGGGGCTACCTAGACATGTAATCTTAGGAGGGAGTCTCTTTTGCTCCCTGTTCAGCCCAGAACTAAGGTTGGATGCCATGTTTGCCAGTTTTGGACTTAAACATAAAAATGATACATACTTTTCCTGTAGGATTTTTAAAAAACCATCCCCCATATGTTTGCATGAAAAAGGATATATTGCATTTTCACGCAGATCTCCCCTCCTCCCCCATACTCAGAATGGTTCAACCATGCCAGCTTGCTTTCTGTTGGAAAGAAGGTCTCAGCCCCTGTCCCTGCTCCCTCTGGCTGGATCCTTGGGCTGCTGGGTCCTCACTCTGCTTTAAGCCTAGGTCCCTTAGGTCTAAACTGATACTTAATTTCACGGTATTTGTTGAATCTCTCTCACCCCAACTAGATTGGGAAGGATGGGCTGACTCTGAAGTCAACTTTGCTCACTTTTGTACACCCAGCAGTGAGCTTAGATCAAAACACGTTAGTAAGTGCTCTAGTAAATATTTGGAGAATGAATGAATTAAATTCTCACGACTTAGGGTATGACCACTGCCAGTGCTCTTAATTTTGTTTTGCTGGGCAAAACCACATTTTAAGGATGGAAACTTAGCTCTCATAATTCATGCTATAGTCTGACAATAGTCAAGGAGTGCAGAAAATGCCAAGTGTGTGCTACAGGTACCCTTTTCCTTAATTAGGTCAACATTGTTACAGGACATAACCAGGGAACAAGAGCATCAGATTGAGCCAAACTGTTACCTCCATTCTTTATAAGTATTGAGCTGGTCAGTGATACATATGAGAGATTCCCTTCCAGATGTGGAAACTCCAGGAAGCTAAGTTGGCTTAGCTTCCATATTTGACAACACCAAAACATGTAATATGCCAGAATGCAGGAGCTTTTTTTTTGGTTGGGGGGGGGATTTTTCTTGTTTGGGGGTCATTTTTCTTAGGCCTAAAGAAAATCATTTAATTTAACACATAAAGTTGGCTGGGATAGAACAGTTATTCACAAGATCACTTGACTTGATTCACATTTCACTCATAAGTAATTAAAACCCAAAGTCAACTATGAGTCAGTGCACATTATGGATCCAAATTAAACTGACTATTACCAATATCAAAAAAAAAAAGGCCCATTCTCTGCTAAGTTATTATAAAGGGCCAGGTCTTTGAAATTCTTAAATTATCCTCAACAAAGGGATCTTTTACAAGTCAAAGCTGTTTATAAGCTATCTTTATGTCTGTACTGTAATGATAGTGGTTGTATTATATTTTTAAACAGAAAGTTTAGATCACCTTTTCTATGGATTTTTTTTTTTCTTCTGGTGCTCTGGTTAATTTTCAGTAATTATCACAAGTGATTTTTACAGAAAGGGGAAATCCTTCTGATGCCTTCTGAGTCATTTTAATGAATAGATTATTAAATAGTTAAAGAAATTTTAGAAAAAAATCACCTAAAATGGATGGTGGTACTGTTTACTCAGAAGGATACCGGACAGGAACGGACAGATTTACGGAGGAAGATAAGTTTGGATATTTGCCTTCTTGAATTTCAAGATGCTAGCCCAAAAGATAATGGGGGAAGATGTATCTGGAACTCAGAGATTTGAGCTGTGCTTGCAGAGCTTGGAGCCAAACCTGGGAAAGACTCTTATGGGACATGCAGAGAAAGAGGAAATCTGTGTATGTAATACTAGACACAGCTCTTTTTAAGAAGTACAAGTAAAGCAGTTCTCACATTAAGTGACTAGGAATTTGTTGCCTTATGACAATGCAATTCAGGTATCTGAATTTCTATTCTTGACTTTGTGAAGTTATGCTTTCTAAGGTTTGTGCTAAAGGGACCTAAAAATGTGGCACTTATTGCTAAGGAAAGCATTGGTTATTTTCTTTAGTTCTACTACCTATGTTCTTCCATATCTGCACCTTGACTGCCTGTCACTCTTTGCAACTGTCGTAACCGGTGCTTCTAGGAGCAAATTCCAGAAGCTTGGTTGAAACACCCAGACTCTGAGGTTCAGAAAAGTTATGGTAAACAGGGAGCAATTATTACCTTACCCTTCATGGCAGGGTTGTTTTGAGAATTGAATGGAAGAGTGGGTATCATGGGTCTTTGTAAACTATAAACCACACATAGCAGTTGTTATTTAGGAAAATGTTGCAATCCTAGAAGTACCATTTTCGCAAGTGAAAGTTGATAGAAGACCAAGAAGCCAAACTGGAATGGAGGTAAAGATGAAGTGAGAAAGAAAACGGTTCTGCAGAGACTTAGTAAAAGCTGGCACTGAAGTCTGGAAGGGAAAACTAAAATTTCAGGATGACAATAAGCCAGGTTTTGGGGACACATGTTGACCCTGTTTTAACTGTAGAAGCCTGAGCTTGCTTAAATAGTACAAACTTCAACAGATTCCAGCTCATTTAGCCCTGAAACATGACCCTTTCTCAATAGTACAAACATGAAGAATTAAAGCAGCAATTTCTTTTTAGTATAGCATCATTTGTAATGAAAACCACCCTACTCCTATGTTTTCTGGAAAGCCCCCCAAAATGGGATTGCATTCCTATTTTATCCTGTATGCTTTGTGTGAGTTTCAGCTTTGACCTGGAGAAACTCTGTTTTTAAGCAAGTGGCCGAGTTCTGCCTGCATGCTGCCATAGCTGGTAGACTTCTCCAAGCAGCAGCTGCCAGGCAGCCGAAGCACCCTGCTCACAACTTTCCATTATGGATTAAGCTGACTCTGCCAATCTCACTTTACTCAAGACACCAAACTGGACGCTTGCAAGACTAGTGCCTTGCAAATCTTTGAGATGCTTTTCTTATTATAGATGAAATATGAACATTGTGTTTAGGAACAGGATCCAACAAATGCCAAAGGTATTTATGTAAGTCATTCAGCTTTAGTACAACAGCCTCTTGAGAATAAAGTCAAATCAGCTTTTAATAATTTCACCTTTCTGTTTTAGTTGCTGTTTCACATTTGTTTGTATAATGTGCTAAATTAAAAATAAGCTGCTTTCACAAAAATTTAATTAATATGTAAGGAATCAAGATTGGCTCCCAAATAGTACAACTCTTTGAAGTCAATCTTCTTAGGACTTCCATGTGGGCCAAAAGAAAGTTATTTAAGCCAAGTAAAATACATTAATTCACTTTCTAGCACTTTTAATACAATAGATTGTCAAAGATTAACAATTTTATTATGTTTTGTTAATTTTTAAACTCAAATATGGTAAAAATTTTGGTGACTTTTACTGTATTGAATCAATAGAATTTTGATCTCGGTTGCTTGATCTAGAAATCCCTATCAATGCCATTTTTTAAATTAGTGTGGGAACTTTTTTGAATTATTATTTCAAGATTTCAAACCTTCCATCCATTAGGGAAGCATTTGAGATACACGTGGGGAACATGTTTTGACGTGTTAAGATAACCCATAGAAGCCAGCAATTTAGGGTTCAAGGATAAGAATGGAAGAGCCTCAGATGATGGGACCTTACTGCCACCTTGTTTCCTCCACCAGCCCCAGACACTTGTTCCCCAGCCCACTTCCTGCTCAGCCCAAATGATTTGAAAATCAGTTGAACTGTGGACTGATAGATTACTTTGTAAAGACTCAAACACCCTGGAAGGGGTGATAGTAGCCCGGCCCATTTATAAGGTTCAGTTCTTAAGGGAAATACCAACCTTAATCATTCTTAGTTACATTAATCCATTACATACAATGGAAATGTAAAATTATGATTAAGACCTAATCCTTTTCGGCATGGAGTCTGGTTAAGACAGATGAAAAAGTAGTTATTATCCATTGGATTATCAGCACCTTGCTTAGGTAATGCGTAGGAAGGGGTTGATCATAGCCTGCGGCTGGAGGCAAGTGTCTGCAGGCTGCATCCAGAGTGAGAACCAAAGGATGTGTCGGTATTTTCCAGAAAATAGAGGTGGGTGCAAAGGACAGTGGACCATGTGTATTTGGGGTCTGGTAAAATGTGCAATATGGTTGGAAAAGAGTGCTAGGTGTAGGGTGTTGAGAGATGAGCAGGGTCTCTTTAACCTATAAGGGGGAGTTTGGACATTATCCCAAGGGTAGGGGAAGGCTATTGATAGGTGTTAGGCAGAATTACATCATCATCTTTAGAAAGATCACTCTAGCTGCAGGTGGTATAGGGAATGGGGACAGTAAGGGGCAGTGAAACTGGAGACAAATAGTCACAGGCTGGGCACGGTGGCTCACACCTTTAATCCCAGCACTTTGGGAGGCTGAGGCAGGAGGATCACTTGAGCCCAGGAGTTTGAGGCGGCAGTAAGCTGTGATCATGCCACTGCATTCCAGCCTGGGTGACAGAGCAAGACCCTGTCTCTAAAAATAAAAAAATAGTTATCTGCTAACTAGTAATCTAAGTGATAGCCTATGTGTTGGGCTAAGCCATGGCAGTGGGATGGAAAGAAGCAAATGATTGAATGAGAGCCTCCCAAGCAGATTCACTAGGACCTCTGGCTGGTTGAGTTAAGCATGGTAAGCCTGGAAAAGGAGTCATCAGAGTGGCTCCAAGTTCCTGGCTTAGCCAACTAATGGATGGTGGTACTGTTTACTCAGAAGGATACCGGACAGGAAGGGACAGATTTAGGGAGGAAGATAAGTTTGGATTTTTGGCTTCTTGAATTTCAAGATGCTAGCCCAAAAGATAATAGGGGAAGATGTATCTGGAACTCAGAGATTTGAGCTGTGCTTGCAGAGCTTGGAGCCAAACCCTGGGAAAGACTCTTATGGGACATGCAGAGAAAGAGGAAATCTGTGTATGTAATACTAGACACAGCTCTTTTTAAGAAGTACAAGTAAAGCAGTTCTCACATTAAGTGACTAGGAATTTGTTGCCTTATGACAATGCAATTCAGGTATCTGAATTTCTATTCTTGACTTTGTGAAGTTATGCTTTCTAAGGTTTGTGCTCAAGGGACCTACCCAGTGAGCAAGCTCTGTTGGACTGTTTTTTTTTTTTTGTCTTTTCTTGGCAACCTACTGGAACAAAATATCACTCTCACAAATTATTATACTAAAGAAACATCATTTGGCAAACATTTATTTAGTGCCAGCTCTGTCCAAATATGGCACTAGGCCCTGGGAATACAGAGATGAATAAGAAACAAAACCTGTCATTAAAAGCAAATACCCTGCCAGGTTCACAGTACCTTTGTGCAACTGGCAGGTGCTGTGGGGCTGCAGGCTGGAGGGACCTACCGAGAGGCACCCGTGACCCATCCTGGGTAAGCTCATCATAGACACTGTCCTGGAGCTCTTCGCACCAGCAGTGCTCCTTGCCTGAATGCCTTCTGCCTTGTCCCCCTCCTTGCCTAAGCCCTGTCAGTCCTTAGCAATTACACTCAAGGTCCATAGCAGGCGTGGACTGCATTAAGAAACAAAATGTCTCTTCCAGTAAGTAATTGTACACCTGATAACAGGAATGCTATCAATAGAGCATACAAAATATGTGTACAAATGTTATAATGCAAAAGGGAAAATTGCTAGTGGTTTCTTTGAAAAGTTTAAAAAATTATTTCTGCATAGAGTCCATAAGATACAATTTTGGGTGGTAGCAGGATCTTATTAGCAGTATTTGTGTACAGAAACATTACAGTTAGCAATTTGCAGTAAATGAATGTTTTGGCAGTGTTTCCAGATAGAAAAACAATGTAGATGCTACTAGGTTTCCCCTAAGTGTGTTATGCGCTAGTGCACATTGTTCTCTCCTTGTGGTCTGAGGATAGTAATTTGGGTGATACCTTTTGGCTACACATAAACAGACCCAAAAGGTCTTGAGTGGTTACCTGCTGTGAATTTGATATCTGTCATCTCATCTCATCCCCATGGCAACCCTGTGAGTTGGTAGGAAACTGACGCATAGAAAATTCACATGGCAAGCACACGACAGCGTCAGAGCCCCAAGCCCTTCCCCTCCACTGGGCTTTGAGAATTGGTACAGGAATTTTTTTTGAACCCATGTACCCTCCTTAGGCTCGTAAAAGAAGATCTGTCTGGGAACAGCATTATTTAGTCATAGACTTCTTTTGGCCACTGTTTCATTTAACAGACATTGTTCATTCAACAGCCACAAATCTTGTGAGCCAAACAATCATAAAAAGATAAGGTCAGTATAACATGGTAAATTCCAAAAAAAAAAAAAAAAAAAAAAAGACGACAATGCAAAAGAGGGAAGAACACTGAGGGCATTTGGGGTTTACAGGGATGAGGCTGAGCCTGTGAACATGAAGAATGAGTGGAAGTTAGGGAGCAAACAGTGGCCAGTGTTGCATGCAGGAGGAAGATCCTGAGCAAGGGTGGAGTGGAATGAAAGTGTACAGTGTGAGTTCCCGCAAGCAGTTAGATAGTGGAAGAACGCTTTCTCCAGGAGTGATCCGTCCACCCACTGCAGCAGATCACAAGGGGTGCTGAAAATTCTCCAGTCCTCCACGCAGTACTGAATTAATGTTTCTTTGCATGAGGTCCAGAAGCTTGCATTTATTACAGACTTCCCAGGTTATTCTTGGGCACACTAAAATTTGGTAAGTGCATTGGGGGGATATGATAGGAAACTAAATTCCCAAGGTTTGGGAGGTGCATTTTCTACTCTTGGCTTTGGGGAGTCTTCAAAGGCATTTGAGAAGGGAGCCATCTGCCTTTGAATGGATGGTCTGCCTGCTTCATGGAGAAAGAATTTAAGTGGCGACAGGACTGGAGGCCTGGTCTGTGGAGGAGGTGATAAAAGACCCTGGTTGAGGGCAGGGGTAGCAGAACACAGGGGATACAATTAGCAGGACTTGATGGACTGCAGGTAGTGGGTTAGGAACAGAGGCAAGTCTGAGATGTTGTGTGGCTGATACTCTAATACCCCTATTAGGGTTAATGAAAAAGGTTCATTCATTCCCAGTATATGGGTGATAAATTATTCAATTAGTAAATGTAGTGATTCATTCCCAGTATATGGCTGGTGGGGGAAATGGGGGCGCAGTAAGGCCCCATCATTCATATGAAACAAGTACATAGGAAACAAGTAATCTTTCTGGGTCTCTCTTTCTTATCAATAAAACAGGGGTGAGGAAGTGGGAAACTTGACCAGATTGTCACAGAAAACCTGAGTTTGGATTTCTACTCTTTTGTTAATTCCTCTCCTTTCGCCTGTTTTTGAACCTGACTTTACATAACAATACCTATGTTTCTTACAGAAATTAATCAGTTAGTAAATGTAGTGAGACATCATTGACATTTTACTTTTCCAACTCCAAATTTTTCCTCTATCAGAAGATGATATAAAAGGGAAAATGTCCTCCTGTGTACTCTTAGGAATAAGATTATATATAGTTAGGACCCTCTAACCAAAATTAAGTAAACATTCCACATGCACAACTCACCAGTTATTCTTGTTTATATCAGAAGTATTGTCAATACTTACACACTTAATACTGTGCTAGATGTGAAGGGAGAAAAAAGCGTGGGCCTGACCCCCACCGCCCCACCCAACACACACAAGCTTAGTCAGAGAAAAATGCATGTACATGGGAGGTAGTTAAAAAATAACACGAAGCAATTCAGTCAGTCCCGTATTTGTTTATTAGTGCTCTGCCACATTCCATGAAGGTTTCATAGTTTATATAAACATCAAAATGGCTAGTCTTCTAGGAATTACAAAAGAGTGGATTGACTTGTTTATAAACCAGTTCCAAAGACTTTTTACTTGGCCTATAGCCTAGTGATATTTTGTTTTTGTTTTCGTTTTTTTCATGGTACTGTGTGAGTTTGACAGTAAAAGCATTTTGAAAAATTATTCTAACTCTTCGCTAGATCAGAATAACTTTCAGTCCATTGTTGGAACTATGAAAATGTGATTCTAGAGTAAGTAGTCACTAATGTTTAATTCCATAAGTGAAAATGAGGGTTCGAGAAGAACACATTGAAGGGGTTTTCTTTTCTTTTTTTCTTTAAACTTTTCAGTAATGAATCACTTTTGTGGTGTTCAAGTTCAGCTACTAAACTTTATGGTTTAAAAGTTTTCTTTAAATTACAGTTGCTATATTTGTAAATAGTTACAGATCTGCCACTGTATTCAGCACCCAGTGGTAACATGTTAAAGATATTTCAAGGGAAATAGAAGGCATACACCAACAAAGGGTAAAAACAAAACAAGCCTCAGACAAGCACCCCGCTCCCCATAAACAATGTCTGTGTAAATATGCATATGTGGCTGTGGTTAAAAGAAAAACTTTAGCCAAATTTAACAGAGTTTAATTGAGCAAAGAACAATTCTCACATCAGGCAGCCACCCGAGCCAGAGTGGGTTCAGAGATTCCAGTGCAGCTGCATAGTTGAAGAAGATTTATAGACAGAAAAAGGAAAGTGAGGTACAGAAACAGCCGATTGGCTGCAGCTCGTCATTTGCCTTATTTGAACACAGCTCGAACCATTGACCCCCTTTGATTGGCCCAAAACTCAGTGATTGACACAAGAGTAAGCTACAGTCTGTATACAACTCCATTTAGGTTGTAGTTCATGATGTACAGAGAAACCTTTAGGCTGAACGTAAAATATGTGAGGAGGCAGCTTTAGGCTAAACTTAACACCCTAAAGAAATGCTGAATAATGAGAAAAAGGGAGAAATATTAGAGAGTCGAGGTGAATAAAGAAAGTCTCGGTATGATTAGTGTCTGGTGCCAGGAAGAGTTGGTCTGGAATGACTTTGTAAAGAATTTGGTCCTTCAGCAGCATTTTAAAGGGAAGCCAAGGCAAGATTTGTTCACAGTGGATGGAAATTTTACCAGGTAGGAGAAGACCCCATCTAATGAGGTACAGCCCAAGGAGAAAGAAACCCCCTCAAAGGCAGTAAAGATCACCAGTGTTTATTATTTGTGGGCAGTGTTGTCTTCGTGACTTTTTGTAGCAGGTCTTAATTTTAGCTTCATAGCCCGTTTGATCTTCTCCTCATATTCTGGGTTGATGTTCCATAATGACTCCCACTGCCAGTAGTAGAACCTGAAACCAAGGATCTTTCATATGCACACAGCCCTCTCATGCCCTCATTCTACCACCATCATCCAGAAAAACATCCAGAAAGGTAATAAATTTGGGGAGAACAGCAGTGGTGTGACTACTCATATTTCTGAAAAAGAATGCTGTTGTAGGAAAGTGGTGGAGATATTGGACACAGCCCTGTCAAATTTGTACCTTGTAGCTTCATCCTCTTTTGAAAAGTCTTACAACAAACCCACCTGGATTTCGCGTTGCAGTGCTGTCGAGTACAGCTGAGTCATGGCAAGAGAAGAGGACAATTAGATAAGGGGTGCCTGACTATTAAAGGATCTGAAAAGCACTAACTAGGGTATTATGCAACACACAAGTGGAAACCGTTTCAGAGTGCTGAGGAAGTTATTAACAGGAGCAAAACAGTATCTGAGGAGAGTGATTTTAGCTACAGTGCTCAAGGTAGATTGTAAGCAGCAGAAGTAGGGGATGAGATCATAAAGAACATAAATAAATGCATATAGGCAATAAAGAACTGCACCCTTGAAATTTTTAAAGGAAAACCCATCTTGTATACAACAACCAGCTATGTACAAGAGAGTTAACACTCTTAATGATGTGAGTACAATTAGCTAAGAACATAACTGGCACCATAAAGGCTGATGGAGACATTATGGGGAGAAAAATAGTGAATCTGATGTGTGGATATTCAAGGTGGAAGATAAAAAAGATAACGTGAGTTTCGTGTAAGAACAGTACTTTTTGAAGCTTTGAGCACTTAGCAGCTTCCCGAGGATATGAATAAATCAAAATCGGAGATTGGCACTGTCATTTATAACAGCAATTATTAGAAAAGTGAGTAGAGGGGGCTGGAATAGAGAAATCTCTAAAGAGGAGGCAGAGATGGTGACCTGTGTGTGGAAAGAAGCAGAGAATTATTTTTGTGCTACTATTAAGACAAAATGCTAGACAAGGTTCAATTGTTGTTATAAATGTAATTTCTCTATATAATTTCATCATCTAAAATCAAATTAGCAAATCCTTTTTATTTAAGGTGTAATAAGAGTAGTCATCACATTATCTAGATAGCCACACACTATCAAAGCTTTAACTCTTCATGCTGACTCTTTGACTACATTTATATAAAAGAGTGAAATTCACATCTCTGACTTTCTTTGCCTTAGAAAAGGCATTTTCCAGTTTTGATTAGTTGTGTGCAAAATGGAGCAAAAGAATGAGCACATGGCTGACATGAAGATACTTGTCTTACCAGTTAAGCAGTGTAGAAAACTTTGCAATGGCTAATTTCAGGCCCCAAACGCTGTGGTCTGGGGCTGTACCTCTGGGAGGACATTACTAGGCATTTTAACTGCATGGAGTCGGTAGGGCAAAGAACAGTGAGTGAGCTAAGAGTCTTGCGAAGCACACTTGGATGCAGCTTGAGAACAAGAGCAAGGGGAGCTGAGGGTCTGTTTTGTGTTACGTTCTGTGGTACCATCTGTGTCTTTACGTTCCTTGGTCCCTGCTGGAACTTCTCACATGTTGACTCTGTTTGACGTCCCTCTCTGGTTTGTAATAGAGAATCTATGTAGTCTCCAAAGCTGGTCTGGAGCACAGTCCAGCTGCAAATCTTTGGTGATGGCAAGTGTCTGCTTGAGAGGACTCCTTGCCCATCCGAATCTGATCCATCCTGCTCCTGCAGAGGAACAGCCAGGTGTTGGGTGCGTTTGATGAAGTACAGGAGTCTCTGTTGAGCAGTCTGATTTTTCTGTTAAGAAAATACTAGTTATGTGAATATTCTGCTCTAGTCCACCAGCAGTTTTTTTTTTTTTTACTGTTCATCAAACATGAAAATATGTAAAGAAAAAAATATTTTTACTAAATGATGAACAAATGAGTCAAAATATAAAATTGTTTATGTCCTGAACTCTTCAGGTATCAATTTCTCCTGCAAAATCATAGCTTGCATTGGATCATGCCTTATGCTTTCTGTCTATATGTGGACCTTGAGTTAGCCAGAGATGTAAAAGTTTTAAGTTTTCAAGCCATGGAGGTTAAGAAGGGATTTCTTGGATATATTAATTAGCTTGATTTAATAATTCTGCAGTGTATCCATATATCAAAGCATCACATTATATACTATAAATATATATACAATTTTTATTTGTCAATTATATCTTAAGTTGTAAAAGGGGGAAGAGAAGGGATTTCTTGGTAGGAAAAAATGAAATTTTTAGGCAAGTTGATATATTTGCAGGCCCTCCATCAAGCAGCTATAAAGACCTTTAAGAACTTGAAATAGGCTTTGCATAACTGGATTTTCTCATGACATTTTGAAGAATTTTTTTCCTTTGAGTTTTCTGTTCTTCCTTTCCCCATTCATTGCATCTCTATGATTAGTATGAAATTCTGCTCACTTAAATTCTAAATAACTTTTAGAAGGCTGAATAAATACTGAACTATGAACTTTAAAGCCAGATAGAGTTACTATAAAATATTTTTTCCAATAATTAAACATAAGTCTAAAGCAAGTTAGGATCATTTTTAGTGAGAACTAACTTTGGTTTTGTACCCAGAATAAAATGTTTGCTTATACCACTCTGGGAAAGAAAGTGATAATTATGAATAGGTCATTTTTAGATGTCAGTGACTTACTTTATGCTTATTAGTATATACTATATAGCTAATAAAAATAACTCTGTTTTCTATACCTTGCACGGGACCCAGCACGGATGCCAAGACATTGTAGGCACTCCAAATACTTGGTTTTGATTTATCTCCTTTGAGTTAATATTCTTCCTTGGAGATTTGGAATAGGCAGTATTAGGCTAAGATTTAATCAGGTTTCTGACAGTTCATATATTAGCCCAATACTGCGTGTGTGTGTGTGTGTGTGCGCGCGCGCGTGTGCATGTGCATGTGTGTCCTTACTGAGATTGCTGCATACCAGTTTTTCCATTTAGTGGAGATGGTGATTATTCGTTACTGAAAGTCGTTTGTGGTTAGTGACAATGATTTCACAGGACTTGGGTAAAACACACGCAACGCCTGAGTGGTTTGAGATAAAACCAATGAGTTGCAGTTTTGGAGGTTTTGTTGACTCATGACCTGGGGACTATACCCACTCCTTGAACAGGTTTCAAATCAAGAACCCAAAAGGCCCATCTGCAGTCTAACTGCAAGAGAATATCCTGCTTTTCCTCAGGATACTAGTCCTGCCCTATGTTTAGGGCCAAGAATGCCAGAAAGACTCTGGGACCTTATTAAACTGAGCTAAGGGGGGAAAATTTCATTCAAGTGTCGTCTATGAGATCTGTTAAGCCTTAGATTTCTTACCCAGAAAATGGGATGATTTGGTACTCAGCTCACAGGAGTTTAGGAGAATTAAATGAAATCAAGTATATGTGAGCGCCCTTGACACAGTGAGTAGCACTTAATAGGTGCTAAATAAACTGTTACAGCCAACAATTGTTAAATATTTTCATGCCAAGTATTGTGAAAAGACAGTCTTTGTCCTCAGAGTGTTCTGGGCCAAGAAATTGAAAAAGCCAGCATATAATGTATGATGTGATGAGAGCTGTGATGTAGCAAAGAATTATATATACACACATATAGAACTATATACACACACTCATACATATAGTCACATGGGTGACTATATCATCGATGTATACATGAGCCCAGCAGAGGGTCCCTAATCACTTGGAGGAACCAAGAGACTTTCTAGACACTTGAGTCCTCAGCAGGGCCCAGAGGAAACCAGTAGGAGTTTCTAGAAATAGGGGAAGAAAAGCTTTCCAAGCAGAGGGACCTGCATTGGCAAAAACATGGAGAATTAGGAGCTCTCATTTGTTTCTTCCCTGCTAAAGTGCTATTGTCATTCAAACTTGTGTAGGTCCAGGGCACAGAGAAGCAGCACATGTGGTTAGTGGTTAAGCACACACTCTGTGCCACTAGACATTCGTTTAGACCTTGGCCCTGCCAATGCTGTGAGTTGGGCAGATGGCTTAACCTTTCCACGTCTCAGGCTCCCTCATCAGCAAAATGGGAAAAGAACAGCAATAGCTACTCAGAGGACCATTGTGAAAATTTAAAGAGTCAATAAATTTGAGGTAGAAAGTGGACACTAAATATTTCATGTTAGAGTAAATGTTGTGATCATTTGAACCAGCATTTTCCACATACCTGCTCTATGTAAAGCATGTATAGTAGGTGCCTTGGGAGAAACCAAAATGAAAAAGATATGGACTGTATTCTCCAGGAAATTTATAACCAAGAAACAGATGAATATGTAAACAACTAGCAGTGCAGCTTGAAATTGAACAATAGCTATGTGGAGGTTCAGACAATGTGTGGGAGCATCACCAAAAAAGAAATTTGTTCTGAGGAAGAGGAAGAATTCTTGTGAGAAGAGAGATTGGTGTAGAATTTGTGCCTAGTGCTCATTTTGACTTGCTTTGTCTTGGTCGTACGTGAATCAGGACAGGGACATCTGGGCCTGCTATTGGCCTTGTTTCCTCACCGTGGCCGACTTTGTCTTGGCTTCTCTCTGGTCTACCTGGACAGTGTTCAAATGTTTCACTTAGAGTGAAGCTGGAGAGGTGAATAAGGTAGGTTTGATTTATCAGTTTTATCACTCACCTGCTTGAGGGAGGTGCAGAAAGAGCAGGGGCTGAGGGCAGGCAGCACCTGGGGAACTTTATCTTCAATGAGAAGAAATCAGGCTACAGAGGAGTCCCCAGGCCCTGGCTGTGGAGCACATTCGCGTAATTCCCCTTGTGGCCATTTGTGCTCCTGCCTCCCACGTTCAGATACAGGATTCCCCCCCGCCCCCACCAGCCCCCCAGGACAGACCAGAGTGAGGCCTGCATTGTGTTTTGGAAGTCGGGGCTGAGATGAAGGCAGCCCCTGCAGTGAAGGGGGACCCTGGTCTGTGCCCTACAGAAGACACACCCCATGCCCAACCTAGGAGCTGCTGGCTCTTGAATGCGAGGTTGGTGTCAATTGGCCCCCGGTGTCTTTGTCTTCCAACAATTGGGTCCAGACTACCCTATTTTTGCCAGAACTATCTCACGGGCAGTGGTCCAAGCCTGGCACAGTCTCATAGTTTCAGCTCTGATAAAGTGCCCTCCCCTGTTTATGGTCAGTCTGGTCCTGGAAGGAGAGGTGGTCAGTCAACTCTAATTCAATTATGGTTGCCAGAAATCAAAGAAGTGAATGTGAGTTCCATCACCAAGTGTTACAGAAGGCAGAAAAGCCAAAGCATGCCTATCAAATCTTTAACATGACAGCTTGGTTTTTACTGAGAGAAATTTAGGGAATTATTTTGAAATATTTCTGCAAGATGGGGGTAGTGGTTTGTTCAGCTGTGCACTTGAGATCTTGGTTCTGTTGCTTTAAGTGGCCTTGAGCAACCGGTTTCACCTCTCCAAGCCTTAGTTTCTCCATCTGTAAAATGGGCATGATATTTAGTGGCACCTCCTCACAGGGTTAGAATGAGTGCTTGATGACTTGGTGTGTGTTAAGTGTTTGGAACAGCGCCCAATGCTAGTAAACTCTGTGCAGGTGTGAGCCCTTACTCTTATGGGTCACATCAAGAGATCTTTGGTGAATTTGTTTTCCTGCTGCCACACTGGGCCTATCCGAGGATACAGTAGTGTCTTTGAGGCATTATCCAAGGCTTTTGTGAAGTACAGGTCATAATATATATTTTTTCAGTTACTGGATTAGCAGTAGAAGTTCATTGGCACTCAGGTCTCTGAGAAAGATAACTGTACAGGTTCCTACCCAAATTCTGGAAAAGGGTAAATGATTTTCTCCTAATACTTTGCATACAAATATGAAGAAAACCCCCAGCCTGTGGTTTATATGACCACACCTCTGTTTGACATTCCCAAAGGCTGCTCCAGGGTGTGTGCACACTGTGGCTATAAAGACAGATTTCTTTGATGAAGGGTTCCTCTTTAAAACTCGGACCAGCCCGATTTCACCTCTGCCTGCCATCTGCTATGAAGTTTAAACAGCTATGAGCTGAACACCTGTGTCTTTGTCTTGCTTTTTGCCTTGCTAAACAGGACTTGATTGGACTTCCCTTTTCAACACAATTGCCCACCTACACATCTACATTGCTACGTTGCTGCCTCATATGGCTTTGATCAACCTATTCAGAAAAAATAGAATTTAAAGTATGAGAAAGTAACATTAAAGTTCAGTAGGAAATTCTCCTTACACTACTTCTCTGGGGTTTTTTGTTTGTTTGTTTTGTTTTTGTTTTGTTTTGTTTTTTAACAGCAATGTGAAATGTCTGTGTTAAGATTATTAAAACATCTTCATTTTACCCATTTGTAAGTGTGTCTGTTTAGGCTTTAAGGAAATAACTGAAGCCATTCTTTTCCCCCATATGCAGTTAGGTAAATTGCAATCTGCAAAATGACATCAGAAGAATTAGGTAAAACACAGGGAGCTCAGACCCCTCCGCCATGTGTATTAGTGGCAGTTCATGGAAGACCTAGACCAAGCCCCTTGCTTATTGGCCGTTTGATGTTGCTTCCTCGAGTAGACACTGCTGGGTATTCAGGGGGTTCCAAGTGAGCATGGAATAGTGCCAGCTCTCAAGTGGCATACTAGTTAGTAGTGGAACATTCCACATCACTGTGATACAAGGTGGAGAGTAAGTGCCATGAGGAAATCAGTTGTGTAGTTGTGTTTTTCAGAACCTTTTTTTTTCCTGTTTAATTTATTATTATTATTATTATTATTATTATTATTATACCTTAAGTTCTAGGGTACATGTGCACAACATGCAGGTTTGTTACATGTGTATACATGGGCCATGTTAGTATGCTGTACCCATTAACTTGTCATTTACATTAGGTATATCTCCTAATGCTATCCCTCCCCTGTCCCCCCACCCAATGACAGGCCCCAGTGTGTGATGTTCCCCACCCTGTGTCCAAGTGTTCTCATTGTTCAAGTCCCACCTATGAGTGAGAACATGTGGTGTTTGGTTTTCTGTCCTGGCAATAGTTGGCTGAGAATGATGGTTTCCAGCATCATCCATGTCCCTACAAAGGACATAAACTCATCCTTTTTTATGGCTGCATAGTATCCCATGGTGTATATGTGCCACATTTTCTTAATCCAGTCTATCATTGACGGACATTTGGGTTGGTTCCAAGTCTTTGCTATTGTGAATAATGCCACAGTAAACATATGTGTGCATGTGTCTTAATAGCAGCATGATTTATAATCCTTCGGGTATATACCCAGTAATGGGATGACTGGGTCAAATGGTATTTCTAGTTCTAGATCCTTAAGGAATCACCACACTGTCTTCCACAATGGTTGAACTAGTTTACAGTCCCACCAACAGTGTAAAAGTGTTCCTATTTCTCCACATCCTCTCCAGCACTTGTTGTTTCCTGACTTTTTAATGATTGCCATTCTAACTGGTGTGAGATGGTATCTCATTGTGGTTTTGATTTGCATTTCTCTGATGGCCAGTGATGATGAGCTTTTTTCATGTGTCTGTTGGCTGCATAAATGTCTTCTTTTGAGAAGTGTCTGTTCATATCCTTTGCCCACTTTTTGATGGGGTTGTTTGATTTTTTTCATGTAAATGTGTTCTTTGTAGATTCTGGATATTAGCCCTTTGTCAGATGGGTAGATTGCAAAAATTTTCTCCCATTCTGTAGGTTGCCTGTTCACTCTGATGGTAGTTTCTTTTGCTATGCAGAAGCTCTTTAGTTTAATTAGATCTCATTTGTCAATTTTGACTTTTGTTGCCATTGCTTTTGGTGTTTTAGTGATGAAGTCCTTGCCCATGCCTATGTCCTGAATGGTATTGCCTAGATTTTCTTCTAGGGTTTTTATGGTTTTAGGTCTAACATTAAAGTCTTTAATCCATCTTGAATTATTTTTTGTATAAAGTGTAAGGAAGGGATCCAGTTTCAGCTTTCTACATATGGCTAGCCAGTTTTCCCAGCACCATTTATTAAATAGGGAATCCTTTCCCCATTTCTTGTTTTTGTCAGATTTGTCAAAGATCAGATGGTTGTAGATGTGTGGTATTATTTCTGAGGACTCTGTTCTGTTCCATTGGTCTATATCTCTGTTTTGGTACCAGTACCATGCTGTTTTGGTTACTATAGCCTTGTAGATGTGTGGTGTTATTTCTGAGGGCTCTGTTCTGTTCCATTGGTCTATATCTCTGTTTTGGTACCAGTACCATGCTGTTTTGGTTACTGCAGCCTTGTAGTATAGTTTGAAGTCAGGTAGCGTGATGCCTCCAGCTTTGTTCTTTTGGTTTAGGATTGTCTTGGCAATGTGGGGTCTTTTTTGGTTCCATATGAACTTTAAAGTAGTTTTTTCCAATTCTGTGAAGAAAGTCATTGGTAGCCTGATGGGGATGGCATTGAATCTATAAATTACCTTGGGCAGTATGGCCATTTTCATGATACTGATTCTTCCTATCCATGAGCATGGAATGTTCTTCCATTTGTTTGTGTCCTCTTTTATTTCATTGAGCAGTGGTTTGTAGTTCTCCTTGAAGAGGTCCTTCACATCCCTTGTAAGTTGGATTCCTAGGTATTTTATTCTCTTTGAAGCAATTGTGAATGGGAGTTCACTCATGATTTGACTCTCTGTTTGTCTGTTATTGGTGTATAGGAATGCTTGTGATTTTTGCCATTGATTTTGTATCCTGAGACTTTGCTGAGGTTTCTTATCAGCTTAAGGAGATTTTGGGCTGAGATGATGGGTTTTTCTAAATATACAATCATGTCATCTGCAAACAGGGACAATTTGACCTCCTCTTTTCCTAATCGAATACCCTTTATTTCTTTCTCCTGCGTGATTGCCCTGGCCAGAACTTCCAACACTGTGTTGAATAGGAATGGTGAGAGAGTGCATCCCTGTCTTGTGCCAGCTTTCAGAGGGAATGCTTCCAGTTTTTGCCCATTCACTATGATATTGGCTGTGAATTTTAGGCCAGTATTCCTGATGAACATCTATGCAAAAATCCTCAATAAAATACTGGCAAACCAAATCCAGCAGCACATCAAAAAGCTTATCCGCCATGATCAAGTTGGCTTCATCCCTGGGATGCAAGGCTGGTTCAACATACGCAAATCAATAAATGTAATCTATCACATAAACAGAACCAAAGACAAAAGCCACATGATTATCTCAATAGATACAGAAAAAGGCCTTCGACAAAATTCAGCAGCCCTTCATGCTAAAAACTCTCCGTAAACTAGGTATTGATGGGACATGTCTCAAAATAATAAGAGCTATTTCAGAACCTTTTAAGTGCTAAGTAATGTTCATAAGGGCAAAGGGCTTATTCATGTGGCAGCATCAGAAAAGGTCACGGGGAAAGGGGAGTTAGAATTGGATCTTGAACCATGACAAGGATTTGGGCAGGTAGAAATGGGGAGAGAGTGTTCTAAGCAGAGCAAAGAGGATGAGAAAAGGGCACCAGTGCAGGTGCTGGGGGTGCCAGCAGCACTGTGGGAACACCAGTTCTTAGTGTGCTACTGCAGGGTTATGTTTATTGCATATTTTTCATTTAAATACTTTTAGGATTATCTCCTCCTTGTTTTTCAATCAAAGCATGAATTACCATTATTAATATGTTAGCCTGTCTGTTCTCGCTAAGATGGTGTTCCTTTCTCTGAAGAAGGCTATGCTGTAGCTAGTGGTGTCAGTGGAATGGACACAGGCATTGCCAGACTGCAGTGGTGTGAAGCCATAGTAGCCATTTCCTATTAATCGTGTAAAGAAATGAAAATCAAATCTGACTGGACCGTTGCTCCATTTTCTCAAAACAGGAAAGTTTCTATAGAAAATGTCCTTTCCCGTTACTGAAGGTTGCTTAGTTTATAGGGTCCTGTGGTTTTAGTATAGATGTGTTTCCTTGGACTAGTTTCTATCTTTCAGAGTTTATGCTGCAGCTTCCCCACTCCCTTCACAGATGGGTGGCCCTACATTGACCCAGCACTAAACTCTTAGGTAAAGTCTTCACTCCATGCACAGAAGAAGGGCATAGTTTGAGTGTCATTTTTAAGACCAAGTCAGCTCTCTACATACTTAAAATATCTACAAGCTTTTACCTGAAATGTGCAAACAAAAGGTTATTCAAATAACCTAAGACTGTTACAGTTACATAAGTCCGTGATTTCACACGCTCTGTTTATTTAGTATTAGGTTGGTGCAAAAGTAATTGCTATTTTTGCACCAACCTAATTAATTGCAAAAACTGCAATTACTTTTGCACCAACCTGGATATTTACCAAAGATGACATGCATTCTCTTGAGAAATTGTCCATGGGCTTAACTCTGCATTTCACTTTCCTAGTAAAGCATTTCCTTGACTATTCCTGTGCTCCTTCACTATCCTTTCCTTCTCTCTCTTGCTTTTTCTAGCCTTCTGCCTACGTTTGCCATTCCTGCCCACCCCCATTTTCTTACTCTTCCCACCTCCCTACTTATAGACTACAATCCTCTTTCCTTCTGGATGTCTGGTTCTCCTTTCCCCATTTTCACCCCAAAGTCGTTCATCGATCTAGTTCATTTACTGGGTGTTGATTGAGAGCTTACTCCATGCTCATGACATGCATGCTGTTGAAGAAATGGGTTTTCAGAGGCAGCCCTTGGGTGAGACAAATAAGTACACAGCCAATTGCAAGGCATAAGTGCTAGTGCAGCTGAAATTCTGCTGCAGAGGGCGGCGGAGGCTTAGCAACCCACGGAGGATGGGAAGATGAAACCTATCCTCCCCAAAGCCCCTCCTGGGGCTGCTCTTCCACCTGCCTCCATCTGCCCTCTTCTCCATGGCATGCAATACAGACCTCTGTTTTGGTGTAATACTTATTAGACAATATTGTACTGAGTCCAGCCAGTTCTCTTTAATAATTGTATACCTTGCAGATAGAACACATCCAATAAACTGTGACTTCCCTGGAGTTAATTTTCTCTGCAGTAAAGTGAGACTGGTGACTTAGAATTGTTGTCAGGAGTTTTCTAGCTGAAAAAAAAATATCGTCACCTAAAACAAGTACATATTTGTATTGAAAATTACATAGATGTTTTCTCTTTAGTTTGTGATTATAGGGACATAGTTTAAAGTGAATTTCTTCAGTAAGATTAATTTCCAAGGAAAAAAGTTATTTTGTTTCTTTTTTGCTGGTTTTGAATGCAACTGTTTGTTACCCGTGCCAAAACAGTGGATGTGAATGAAATGTATAGTCAGAGGGAAATTTCACGTCACTGGGTGAAAGTAAATGAAATGTATAGTCAGAGGGAAATTTCACGTCACTGGGTGGAATTTCACCCTTCTTTAAAAGTCTCCGCTTTCTGCCTTAAAAAAAAAAAAAAAAGAAAGAAAGAAAGAAACTAGACTAATTGTTAAATCGTATGTGTAAACTAATGCAATTTAGTGACCTTCTCAGAAATCATTTTGAAGTGATTTCAAGAATTCTAGGAAAAAGATCTAGGCTGTTTCTAAATTTAGTAGCCTGTGATTTTTAAAGATTTCAACCCTAGGTACTTGGGACTCAACAATAATCAGTAGATAACCTTTTTCCTTAACACTGCAAGAAAAAAAAAATGTAATTTTTAACTCACAGTAATTCTTTTTTTTTTTTTTTTTTTTTTTTTTGAGACAGAGTCTCGCTCTGTTGTCCAGTCAAGTGCAATGGTGCCATCTCGGCTCAGTGCAACCTCTGCCTCCCAGGTTCAGGCAATTCTTGTGCCTCAGCCTCCCAAGTAGCTGTGATTACAAGCATGCACCACCACAGCTAACTTTTGTATTTGTAGGAGAGAGGGGGTTTCACCATGTTGGCCAGGCTGGTCTCAGACACCTGAAGGTGATCCGCCCACCTCAGTCTCCCAAAGTGCTGGGATTACAGGTGTGAGCCACCGCACCCAGCCAACTCGCAGTAGTTCTTATTAAACCATTTCTTATGCATGCAAGAGCTCCAAAAGCGTTACCGGGTTTTCTCCACCACAAGTGCCTGTTTCAGCACTTGAGAGTTATAAATTCAAAGTAGCTCCCTGTTAGCCCAGGGTTCTATCTCCTATATAGACTCTTGTCATTACAGGTGGTGTATGAGTCTTCAAAAGCCTGCCTTGATTATTTTTTCCATTTTATTTTCTATTTTCCTGGGAAATGATTGTGTTTTATAAGCTTAATTCAGTTTGGCAAATATTTATCACTTACTGTTTGAGCAAGCCCTGGAAGGCTGTTTAGGAAAATCAGACATACACACCATTTAACTAACCATCAATGCAAGAAAAACTGTAACAAGTAAAAATTTTAAAGCCAGATTATTTTATTTCTGCTTTCATGAATTTCCAGTGTAATGGAGAAGATAAGAGAAATAAGTAAGCATGTATCTGGCAAATTACTTATATGTTTTTTAGAGTTACAGACATAATTATAACATCAGATAGGTTAGGGAGATACAAGTTTCATTTAAGAAATGAACTGTAGGGGAAGGTAGTGGGGAAGAGGGATCAGGAGAGGTTGGCCAATGGGTACAAAGTTACAGTTAGGAAGAATAAGTCCTGGTGCTTTGTTGCACGGTGGGGTGCCTCTGGCAAACAACATTGTAGTGTAGCCTTTTTTTTTTTTTTTTTTTTAATACTTTAAGTTCTAGGGTACATGTGCATAACGTGCAGGTTTGTTACATATGTATACTTGAGCCATGTTGGTGTGCTGCACCCATCAACTCGTCAGCACCCATCAACTCGTCATTTACATCAGGTATTGTAGTGTAGACTTTTAAGATAGCTAGAAGAGAAGATTTTGAAAGTTATCACCACTAAGAAATGATAAATGTTTAAAGTAATAAATGCAGTAATAACCATGATTTGATCATTATGCAATGTATACACTCATTGAAACATCACACTGTACCCCATAAATGTGTACAATCATTATATCAATTATAAATATTAAAAATTAATTTTAAGACGAAAAGCAGAAAAAAAAAACTGTTGACAGTGTTTTAAAGGAAAGGACAGCTACATTGGAAAGACTTGGTAATGTGTAAGGTGACAATCAAGAGAAATGGGAGTTTATGGTGACCGGCAGGATGTGGATCAAGGTAACCACCAGCAATGGGTGTGAAGCATTGCATGTGAAAGTCTTGTTAACAGGATGTATTTTAAATAGACGAGGTTCTTGCACTGTATTTACAAGTGATGATTTTAAAACATTTAACTCCGTATTTTTTGAACAAATGATATATGTTCATGGTTCAAAATTTTAAGGTACAAAATGGTATAGACTGAGTGATAAATCTCCTCCTCACTCCAGCTGACTACGTCCTTTCCCTGAAGGCAGTGAAGTATCTTCATAAAACTTTTTCTGATATTTACATATATAGAAATATGTTTTATCCTCTTTGATGCAGATGGTTACATGCTCCAAGTCCATAACTGCTATGCAAAACTTTTTGGGTCCAGATATGTGTTAGAATTCAGAACTGGATCTTAAAAAAGCAACATGTTGCATATAATACAGATTACATAATATCCCCAGGGGGTCTGAGCAGCACTAAGTAATCAGACACATTAATTCTCCAGGGAAACTGAATAGTCACACTAAGTGGGATAAAGAAGAATCATAGATAGCCTCATGTCAGTTGCATTCAGGTGTTACTATCAAGTTTTGACACTAAATTTATAAAAAGGAAATTTTGGTTTTTAAAGCCTTCAAGATCTTGGAGTTGCAGATAAAGGATTCTAGCTCAGAAAACACTGCATCCTAGTTTGTTTGTTTGTTTTTAATTTAACAATATACTATATATTGGAGTTCATTCCATAAAGAACTTCTTCATTCTAGAAGTAGTACTGGCATACATGCTAGACTTGTAGGAAATATTTTAAATACATATAGTATTTATACATAGCATTTATATAGAAAAATTCATATAGTATTATAATATTTATATGGAAAAATTCATTTGTGTGTGTGTATGTGTGTATGTGCAGTTAATAGCAGAATCAGGTCTAGATCAAGTCACTAACTTTGAGTGTAAGGCTCTTTACAACATCATAATGCCTGCTGGTTTAAAAAAAAAATCTCCAGTTAGAGATAGTAACCATAGGCTGGGCGCAGGGGCTCACACCTGCACTTCGGGAGGCTGAGGTGGGTGGATTACGAGGTCAGGAGTTCGAGACCAGCCTGACCAACATTGTGAAACCCCATCTCTACTAAAAATACAAAAATCAGCCGGGTGTGGTGGCACCTGCCTGAAATCCCAGCTACTTAGGAGGCTGAGGCAGGAGAATCACTTGAACCCACGGGGCGGAGGTTGCAGTGAGCTGAGATTGCACCACTGCACTCCAGCCTGGGCAACAGAGCAAGACTTTGTCTTAAAAAAAAAAAAAGAAAGAAAGAAATAGTAACCATACCGGCGTACCAGTCTATGAAAAAAAAATGTAGTTTAACCAAGCTAATAGAGTAATAATATTCAATATTATAATTTGTTTAGTGTTGGGGGGAAAAAGCCTTAAGAACTAGAACTCAATTTGTATTATTCCTTATGAGAATTCTTTTGCCAGGTAAACATATTCAGATTTATTTATAATATCATTATTCTTTGTAGGAAAGTTGCTAGTAGGAAAGGTTGTTTCAATAATGGAGACGCTTTTTTTAATTGATGTGTCAGCAGATGACTGAAAGGAGAAAGCCTTGTAATAGCATGCACAGTTGTCACCGTGCACCGGTGTTTCAGCAGAGAAGTCTGACTAAATAAGGCAATGCCCAAGTGAGCCTTATCAGCGTTTGACCGGAATACAGGCTAGCTAGCTGATATACACCACCCAGCCACTCTCTCCGCAATCCCTTAACTTCTCAGCAGATGTGCGTTCATCACATCAAAAGTTACTACCTACAGTGCTGGAAGATGTTACACCTGCATTTTATTTTATAAAAAGTTCAATAAGAATGAAACATAAGTCTCTAGAGAGGATAAAGGAGAGAGTTCAGTTTACTGTTCCAAAAATGTGTTATGCATGTAAGCATACTTATTTTTAGTGATGTGTCAATAGGGAGTTTGTTTAGGAGTTCATTCACCAGCCCTGGCTCCTGAGGGCTTTTTCCCCAACCACCACAGCCCTCCCCAGCTGGCCTGCGGTTAAGAGACAGGAGGACTCCGGGGTCCAAGGGAAGGAAATTTGCAATCACTGCCACCTCTTGAATCCCCTGGGTGGAGGGGAGGAATGTAAGGAAAAGAAGAACGACTCAGACTTTAAATCCTATCCAAACGCTAGCTTGCCACTGTTCTTTTCATTTCCTCCATTTCTTTGCTCTGTGGTGTTTATATTCTGCCAGTCTATATATTTATAAAAAGAAAAAGGAGCATTTTTATGGGACTAAATCCAAGAGTTCAATTCTAATGCCAACAAGTACCACTTTCAGTGTATGTTAGTATTCAAGCTGCAATCTGGGCTTCTAATCAGGGCTTGGGGAGAGGGAGCTGTGTGTGCACTCGGCACACTGTTAAAGAAGTTTCTGAAACTGATGATTGTATATTATACCACTATAAAATAAAAATAGAACTAAAAGATAAAAATGAGTGCGTAGAGCCAAAGCTCTGAGTTAGATTCATAACTTGTATTCATCCTCTGCCTACCTATATCTCTGCCCATCTTTCCTCCTTCCCATCTTCCTTTCCCTTTTCTTAACCTTTCAGTGTAGAGAGTTGACATCATCACAACCCTCCATTTCTGGCTTTCTATATGCAACCATCAGTGCAAAGCCCCTCTCTTGTGCTCCCTTTTTCCCATTCCCCTGTATAAGCACTCAGTAATATGTTTATTATATGTCATTTATTATGTAGACATTGAAAAATGTAGTGTTTTCTTTATTTTTTAGTTTATGTAAAGGATACTATGCCACACAGGCCATTTTCTTTTATTTATAATTTAAACATATATATTTAAGATATTAACAACATTTTATATTTTACATGCATTTTAAGTTGTATTTGTATGTACTTTTCGCCACTCAACACCGTTTTAAGATTTATCCATGCAGCCATATGTACACCTGGTTCGTTCTGACTGCTACATAGTAAAGTCTACATACACTTTTTACTCACTGCTCCCTAATAACCCCTAATGCCCCAGTGTCATAAGTATTGCTACAATAAACATTGTTTAACTGTCTTTTAAAAGTCAAGATGCCCTTCATTAAAATACCTCTAGTAAAATATTGTACCCATTTAAATTCATTGATTATGTTTAAATGACACATATAATTGTACATATTTATAGAGAACAGTGTGATATTTTGATACATGTATACAATGTGTAACGATCTAATCAGGGCAATTAGGAAATTCATCACGTCAAACGTTTATCATTTCTTTGTGTTGGAAACATTCCCAGTCCTCTCTTGTAGCTATTTGAAAATACATAATGAATTGTTAACTATAGTCACCCTGTAGTGCTACAGAACACTAGAACGTGTTTCTCCTACCTAACTGTAATTTTGCCTCAGTTAACCTCCTCTGGCTATCCTCATCTCCCTCCTCACCTTCCTCACCTCTGTTAACCACTATTCTACTCTATGTCTATGAGATTAACTTTTTTAGCTTCCACAAAAGAATGAGACCATGTGGTATTTACCTTTCTGTGCCTGGCTTATTTTCAAATATGTACATTCTAAAACTCTTAATTTAAAATGTTTTCCTACAGTTTAAAAGACTGTTGGTATCCACCTCAGCATGCATGCATATTCATGACATCTCTGTCCTAATGGCGCAGAAAAAAACTTAAACTTTCCAATAGGCTATAGAATACATTCTGTGGTTGGGCAGATCGCCCCGAATGTTCTGTTTTAGAATAAAATATTCACACATCTTTTGAATAATAGCTTTGGGTCTTTGATAGAGAAAACTTGGTGGAAGATCTAGACTAGTAGGCATGCAAGGGGGACTGGTTTTATCCACACTCAGTGAATAACTCAGTGATTTAAGATAGTGGAGTGTGGGAACAATACATGCTTTGGGGTAAGGCAAAGTCTTGACTCCACCTTGGGCAAGTAAATTAGCTTCCCTGAGCCTTGGTGTCTTCATCAATAACCTTAGGATACTGATAGGGAAATCAAAAGGATTAGGTAGGTTCATGTATGAGCTGGATCTTGTGTAATGCCTGATGCGTGGTGATCCTTTCAACACAGGGAACTATGGAACATTTGGAAAGTCTCCTAACCTCAGGCTGAATTAGACAGCTTCTTAAGCATGTTTCCAAGAGCCAGTTTGGGCATTTCTGTGTAGCCTTTCCCCATCTTCCAGTCTGTTATAATGTCAAAGGTGGCTGCCATTCAGCTCTCCTGGGAAGGAAGAGGCTGGCGGTGGGTGGTACCAGTGGTTATAAGAAAAGGGCAGGGTGTGGGAGGGGAAAATCCAAGAAGATTTATCGCATGACCTAAGACCACAGAAGTATGAATGTGAGGGGATAGTTGTGGAATGAGTCAGGTCAGGGTTGGGGTAGCTCCTACTAACCACACAGGACAGATGAGAACGAATCTGAAAGACATCACAGTGATCCTCAGTCTTGGAATTTGGATCCCCTGCAATCAGAACTCTTAGCATCTTTTACAGACTCTCATGAAAACGAAATGTTCGTATCAAACATTAGTTAGAAAGTTGTCCATAGTCACTTGTTTCTAAAGAAGTATGGGGTTATTTCAGTGTGTTGGGTACTAAGGCTAGGTCTGTCCAACTGAAATTATTGGGTAGACACATCTGTCCACTTAATATTTTCATCACTCTTAACCAAACTGGCTCACTGAGGGATCAGTAGGATTTTTGCTCCTACTATATTAAGTGAAGACTTACATGTCCAAGTAACCACTGGTAACATTCTGATCCAGGGAGGATAACAGTAAGCAGAGCTGGTTTCGCAATGCTAGTTAATTTCCAGTTGATTATTCGTTTTAGCTGTAGCTCGCAGAATTGATAAAAATCATCTTTATCTGAAAGATCAATTTAGTGAAAGTTCATTTTAAGACTTTAAATAGAAAAGTTTAAGATGTTTAAGACTTAAACACAAGAACCAGTTTAATAAGCAAATAAGCAGCACAAGTTGGCAGATATTTCCCCATAACATTTTAATTATTTCCAGGTGAAAGACAGAATCATGTGGAGGAAAGAAACATGAGCTGAATCATTGAACACAGTTGGGTTTAGTCCTGATTCTGCTGTTTATTGATGTGTACTTTGGACAAACCATTTCCTACTGGAGCATATTTCCTTATACATAAAATAGAGGGAATAATAACCTTGCAGGACTGTTGTGAGAGTCCAGCATGATGATTTGGTTCATAAAGTGTTTAGCAAAATTCCCAAAATATAGATGCTCAGTAATTGCAGGGCAGGCAGTATTATATATGTGTATCATTTGAGTGTATATTTTCATGCATGTTATAGTCTTATATAAATATTAGATTTTTAATTTCCACATTTTTGAGAACTTAAGATGGATTTTTGATGTTAAATTTAACTCTAGAATGTCTTCTGGTTAGTTACCCTCTGGCGTGCTGAATCCACAGTAGACAATGTGTTGCCATCCTTCCTTTCCTCCTCAGTTTCCCTGTTACCCACTTTTCTCTGTGCTGTTCCTTCCCTTCCTGCCTCCCTTCTTCCTTCCCACCTCCATTCATTTCATCACTAATAAGAAAGGTGAATGCGTCAGGAGAATAATCAAAAATTAAAAACCAATATTATGTGAACCATCTGTCTACTTTGCTGAAAAGTAGCCCAGTTCTGGGAAGTCAAATTTAAAATGGCCATTTCTGCAAATAATGAGTTTTTATCCCATGAGGATGGCAAAGCCCCCAAGTTTTCACCACCTCACGGCTGAGGAAGTGATACCTTTTGCCCAATCCATTAAGGATATTTGTACTTTGCACCCTGTATGGTTCTATTATGATGCCTCCTACCATACACTTATAAAAATAATCAACTATTAATCCTCGAGTATTATGTTAATATACATAAACATCTTGCTAGACTTTACAATCTACAGTTGCAAATACATATAGCTTAATTTTTTACTTACTACAGATGATTTCATTGCTGTGCATAAGCCATTATTTAAGATTCTTTATCATTCAAATGATAGGAAAGTTTAGTTAGAAGGTGTATTTGCGTCTCCTTTGTTGAATGTGATACCTCTATGTTTTTTTACCAAAGCAAAAAAAAAAAAAATCATATTTAATACGAAGACTATCAACACTAAATAACAATAAAGAGGTCTAGTTTTCATTTATATAAATAAATGAATTTCTCTAAAAATAAAAGTGCAGCTACCACAACTATTGAATATTCAAGTTGAAGGGAACTTTAGAACTCTTTAGTTTTCCAGTGGTTTTCAAACCATGTTCCTCAGAATTCTTAGGTTTTATTGAAGGACTGTTGTTGGAGGCAGGGAAAAGCCAAGGGGTGCAGATGGGTAGCTGTAAGCCAGAACATACACACTTTTATCTGCTTTTATAGCAAGGGGAGAGAATATGTTAGATTTTTATATAAGAAATGAATTAGAATTGCCGTATTTTTCACCCCTTAATTTTAAACGAGGAAACGAATATATCACAGGTAGATAGAAGGGCCCTAGGCCTAAGTAGCAAGGAGTCTGTAATAGAAGGAATCCAGTGTCTTAAGCCCCCATGCAGAGCTACTACTCCACCTGTATTCCGCCCCTAGGAACCTAAGATCCCAGCTGCTGCCAGTGTCAGGAACGCAGAGGGATTAAAGTCTGGCAGCCCTGGTTTTAGGACTAACCTGGTTGTGTTGCTTCTGAGGAAGTAAAAACTGCTAGGAAGTCTTCGGTGTCATCTTCTGCTCCCCTTCCCAATTTACCTCTTGTTTATTTTCAAACCTTAAGCCTAGCATTAGGTAAAAATTACTGTTGATGACATTTTAGCTCAGCTCCCAAAGAAACTGGATCCGTATTGGAAACATTGAACAAAGTTGAGCTAAGTCAGAGTCCACCTCACACCGGGTCTTTGTTTCTCAAGGAATGGTAGAGCCTTGGGACCCTAGACAAGGAATGTCCTCTGGCCAGCCAGTTACTCAGAAACAGGGACTTCGTGTTTCCAGAGTGGGAAGAGTGGCCTTGTGGGTTGTGGCAGCTTCTAACTTAAAATGATGCTGTGTGTGCACGTGTGTGTGTGTGTGTGCCCGTGTGTTTGTGTTTATGTGTGTGTGTCTGTCTTGCTTCATAATTTACAAAACTCTTACACACATCCCTCATTATATTCCCACACAAACATGTTGGCAATACCACTCCTCACATCCAAGACTTTTAAGTGATCTGCCAGAGTCACGCAGCTTACAAATGGTAGAACAGGACCGAAATCCAAGTCTTTGACCAGCACCCCATTAACTCTCTGCTGTCCTGTTTCTCTGTCATCCCTGAAGAAGGGAAAAGGATACAGTAGTTTGGCACAACATATTACCTTAAGCTTGGTTACTGTTTTCTGGTAGCATTTTACAAAGGTACGTAAGTGTATTAGTGTAGGTCAGTCACCCCAGCCAACGCTGTAACTCCCTTCTTAGCCTGTTGACTTAAAAGTAGGAGGAGCCCAAAGTGTGCAGGTGGCAATCTTAACTTCCAGTTTAATAGAATTGTTGTGTCTTCCGGTGGCAGCATTCCTCCTTCTGGAACTAAAACCTCTAGGCCAGCAGAATGTAATGTCACAGGAACAGGAAGCAAAACTTTTGCTAGTGGATCACTAGGGGTGATGGTAGGTGGTGCCACTTCCACTTCCACCCCTTGATTTCTGGACCCGTGAATCCTGGCTATGGGAGAAACAGTACCATATATTGGACTTACAGTTCCCCTGACTGGGGAAGCCTCACAATCATTGTGGAAGGCAAGAAAGAGCAAGTCATGTTTTACATGGATGGCAGCAGGCAAAGAGAGAGAGCTTGTGCAGGGGAACTCCTCTTTTTAAAACCATCAGATCTCATGAGACTTACGATCATGAGAAAAGTAGGAGAAAAATCCGCCCCCATGATTCAATTACCTCCCACCGGGTCCCTCCCGCAACACGTGGGAATTCAAGATGAGATTTGTGTGGGGACACAGCCAAGCTATATCAATAAATATCGTATATATTGCCTCTTTTTGTTTAGAAACGGGAAATAGGATTTTATATTCATATTTTCTTGTATATACTTAAACTCTGGGAAAAATCCTTTTGCTTAACAACAACAAAAAAAGCAACACTGTTCAGTTATGGCTGGATTAGTATCAGGGTGAATGGGAGACTCTTCCTTTTTTAAAAAATATATCTTTGAGCCATGTGAATATATTACTTATTTAGAAACGTATTTTTAAGTTATTAATCAAATGGATAAATATTCTCTGCATGCCACTGAATGCTCATTCTTTGCCCAGCACCGTGTGTATTTTTTGTTAGGATTTATGTATATCATCTGTGAGCCTCATCTAGCCCTAAGAGGTGGGTTCTACCACTATTCATGTTTCACAGATAAGAAACTGAGGCACGATGAGGCTAAGTAACTTACCCTGGGTTACAGGCTAGTGAGTGGTGAGAGCTGGTTCACATCCAGGCAGTCTGATTCCAGAACCCATGCTCTTAGCCACCATAGGAATGGATTAGACAAACAGCAAGAAACTCAACTTCGGCTGTGTACAAGTATGATGTAAGAGGTACTTGGAGTTTGGCACTTTTGAAGTCTGTGAATCCTAAATAATGTGTCTACATCTATAGTCCAGGAAGACTAAAATTCCATTATGCTTATCTAATTCAAGGATTGCATTTATGCTGTGGTTGTAACAATATGCTGTAGATTGAGGTAGCTGGCTTTTCAATGCCAAATATTACAGGTGCCAAGACACCTAAGGACATGCCCAGGGCAGTGGGTGGGAAGGGAACAGTGAGGGCCTCCAGATGGCGGAAGCACAGCGGGGACCAGGATGGAATGGCAAGTGTGGCCTCAGGGTGGCCTTGCGGGCAGAGGGCCTCATATGCCACCCCAAGATCACAAAGTGCTTGCTAGAGCGAGTTTGGCCTGCGTCACCTGCTGAAACCTCAGTGAACGAGAACAAACAACAGTGGCAACACCTCAGCATCTTACAAGGGCTTAAGGGAGATGTTGAAACTTGATAAGTTTTTTATCTTAAAGTAACATAATTTGAAGAGCTAGTGTAGCTAACAATCACTTATGACATGTTATGGTCGATTATACTCTTATTTATACTAAAAACTCTTCGTCTCTTAAAAAGTCATTATATGCAAGAATCAACTCACACAGTAAGGAGAACTGTATGTTGATTTGAGAAAAATTTTTTAAATCATTTGGAAGAAAATGTTCATCTTTTATTAATTCAGATGATGAGGAAAACCAAGGATTTACAGACAGGATGGACAGAAAGACCACCATAGCAAAAATCTACAGCTCGACTAGGACAGTGGGGTGGGGTGCAGGTGCGCATGTGTAGTTCTTACCTTCAGGCCACCCTAGCTTCCACCACTCACCAGCTGGTGGCCCAAGGTAGATTACAGATGTTATGCAGAAACTCCTCAGATAATGCTAGTTAAATCTGTCGTATAATAAGCACTCGGTGTTAACAGTAATTATCATTATTATCAACACTTACTTGATTAACTTAATATCATCAGTATATCCCAGGTATTTATATTTTTGCAATGGTAGTAATTTATAGGTTGCAAGGCATTGACTAGGAAGAGTCTCTCACTCTCCTTTATATATTGTCCTGTTACTGCCACATAAAGGCTAGAGCCTGGGGCTTGACCTTCATGTTACAGAGGGCAGAGTTCACAGGTCATCTCCCTGCTCCCACCTTCACAGCCTCGGATCAGCCTGTTGTTCAGGATGAGTGGAGCACGAGCCTGTGGCTAGTGTAGACATCTGAGACCTGTCCCATCTGTCACGACCCTTACCTAAAATCTTTGGCCCATGCCCCTTTTTTCCAGCTCCCAGCACCTATGGTTTTATGTGTCTGTTTAATGTTAGTTTCTCTCCTGGCCTCCTTAAAAGAATATACACTTTCTCTTAACTTCTCCTTTACCCTCTCATTCCTAGAAATAATGACCCATAACCCTTTCATTCATTTAAATCTTAGAGCATGTATGAGCTATATGTGTGTTTATAGTTGATAGTATTACAGGGAAGCATACAATATAATCAAATTTGAACCATAATTAGGAATACTTTTTAAAAATATTTTTAAAAGCTCAATAATAACCACTTCGATTGTTTTTTAAGGCCAGAATTGATCTCTTTCCTGATTTGATTCTGATGTAAGAAAGAAGACTCAGAAACCTTTCTCCTCATTCTCAGAGCAGAGGGTGGGGAAGTGCGTCTGCCTCATATCCTTGTTCTGTGAAGAAAAACTGATGACTGTTACATTAAAGGATTGGAAGTTCCTTTAAGGACGTTATGCTCCCATTGTCTGTTGTGTTGTAGACAGAGTGGGCCTCCAAGGCAGGTTCTTGATCCAGATCAGTGAATACACAACCTCTTGCTAAGTACAGTTCTGCATAGTTACGGTGGAAGAGTCGCTCACATTTTTCGTTGTCATGCTGGCCTTAAGAATGAGCTTGGAGAAACATCTTAGAAAAGGAAAAGAAAAACTAAGAAGACCTTAGATAATTTTCTTACTTAAAAGAATACCAGAGAGCTTGGGAAGGCATTCAGGAAAGAAGATGACATCTTGTTTACTGAAATCTGGAATTTGCTCTTTGAAAGCTCAGAGCACTAAGGGTAACATGGGATTTATTTGGAGTTGTGTTTTCATTATATTCAAACCATAATTATATTCAATAACACTTACGTGCCCTCCAGTAAAAACAGACATCTCTGTTTTTGCTACTATGTAGATAAGTTTGAAAGTCTGTATCCCTGACTACATGTAACCAAATAGTCTGTGAATGGTCCCTCCTGTGTTAGGGACATTTAAAAGTGGCTTTGAATTAATTCAAGTCTAAGTGGATGAAAACTTTTTTTAACTTAACATTTTTAAGATGGTTTTCCTGCTTATTCCAGAAAACAAAAGCCCATTCTGTTATTTACTACTTGCTTGGGTAGTAATGTTTATTCAACAAAAAATCAAATAGAAATTTGGCTGACAGTAGGAAAATTCTCATAGCCTAGGGAAGCAAAATAAACATCTTAAAAGTAAATAGGCTGAAACCTTGGTTTCTGTACTAAAATTCCTCTAGATCTGCTAGGTGAATATGATCATATAATTTAAGCTGGATTTTAATTCCACTGCCAGCAAAATGAAGATGTTAATATCGGCATCATGTGTGTTAGGTCTTTAGGCAAAAGTCCTAGACATGTAAAACATTTCCTTAAAAGTTAACTGTCCTCTGATTTTTCATGATAGAGGGATAATTCTGGCTTTAGGTCAACTTTGAACTGTGAAAGTTTACAAGCCCTCAACAGCTGTTCTCTAGAAAGGTGTTTTGTACATTTTATTTAATTCTTAATGATTCAGGGCATTTCTGATCTATTTTTCTTCTTGAAGCAACAACATAACTCCAGGTAAGAAGTTATACCCTCTGTCTAGCACAGAAATGTCTAAACTAATGGCAGTGGAGGGGGCAAAAGGGAGGCACAGCTTAGAACCAAATGTGCTTAGAATGTCCACATCTAAAAGCTCAGAAACTTGAGAAAGCTGGCTTTTTTGTGTGCATGCAGTTTCTTGTAAGCTTCTCTCGATAAATGTATTACACCTTACAAAATTTATATCTGGAAATTGGTCTTTGAAAAATTATTCTATAAATATTCCAGCAGTGCTCAGCTGGAGCCAGAAAGCATCTTTACTTTTCCTTTCATTATTGTTCATGTTTCTCAATTCAGTCTCTTAAGTTTCTGGTGACTGCGCCACCGGTCCCTGCCATGGCTCATTTCTCCCAGAAAACGCCCACTGCCCCACCTATTGGGTGGTAAACACCTGGGAATCAGGGAGTGGGAGTCAAGCCAGGGTGTGTGGTGCAGAATCTCACAGCTTGATTCAGAGCCAGCGCGCAATTGGATTATGTCAAAAAGGGAAAAGGTGCCACGTGCATTTGCCGTGTTTCTTCGCAGAGCAGGCCAATTTAAATATAGCCTACTACCACAACTTGTCCAGAATTAAAATAGCCTAGAACAAGTGGCAAATGGCAGGGACTGGGGCTCCTTGCCAGGAGATGGCTAAGGGACGGGAAAAATGGGCTTTTGAGAGAGGCTGTAGAGGCTCAAGTAACAACAGAAGATAGGACACCTCCTTCATAACTTAAACTTCAGGTCAACATAAGGTCCCAGGGCATAAAAAAAAAAAAAAGACTGGTTAAATCACTCAAAAGCTTAGAAGGGTATTTCAAAAACTGAATAAAATATGCTGTATTATTTTTAAAATAAAATCTGGTTACTGAATTCCAGTTTAATGATTTCTTACCAAGAGGCAAGGACAGTACCATTCCAATTAGGTTTTCCAGACTTAGGAGACATTTTTAAGCCATGAATTGAATTACATAATAGCTCTGCAATAAAGCCTTATTTGACAGAGGAGCCTGGTACTGTAGATAATGAAATTATAACTTAAAAATATGAGCGATCCTGACTTGTTGTCACGGCAGTGCTAATATAAGAGTTGTATCTAATATTTCGGTTAAATTATTCATTCCTGAAGTGTTTTGTGTGGTTGGGTTTGTCGTCATTGTTGTTGATTCGTTTTTCTTGTTATTTTTCCTGGGACTCAACAAAACCAAAAAACATTTGATTAAAAGAAGAATTCAGTTAAGTATTTGCCCCAAATGAAAACAAAAAACTTTCAGATACTCCTAAGTTGGTGCAGATATATATGTATTTCAATCTAATATAATGTATACATATTTAACATGTGTCTACAGGTTTATATATTCTTCTCTAAAATTCACAATCATATTAAACCCACCGAGCAAACATTCAGTAGTTGAGAGATTTTTCATTATACAAGGGATTCATCGCCTTATAACATTTAAGTTGGTAGTTACAAATGGTGTGGTTAAACTGATAGTTTCTTCTAAGATTACAAAGAAGATTTTTAAAATAATCCAGGTCTTTCCATTATATTTAGAGTAGACAAAGTTTTGGTTTAAAAATTAATTTCATACTTTGACAGCCAAGATAGACAAACTGTTTTCTGGAATTATGCCAGCACCCTAGAAAATATATTTCAATAAGTAACTTGCAAGAAGCTATACTTGTGGTATCTCAGAGCTAAGGGTCCAACAGAGGCATCTCTGATCAAATCAGAACCTTTTCATTTCACTCTGCCATACAAGATCATGCTTTGAGCTGTTGTTACTATGACGTCTTGGAAAAACATTACAGAGAAACTTCATATTTATAATTGACTGTTGCCAGCAGTGATCTTTTGCCAGTGAGAGATTTAAGGGAGAAGAAGCTTTCTTTTCACCCCTAGCGTTACAGAGGGGTTGGAGCAGAATGATGTATGCAATGTATGTAATAAGTAGGGAAAGAAGAGTGAACATGATATTTAGAACTAGGCAGAATTACCTGTGTGCCCAGAGTAGCAAATAATGTAAAAGCATTTCTAGACATGTGTAGATCGTTAAGTATGTTGAGGTTTTGTTGGAGGTAGAAAATATAGTTGATCAGGAAATGAGGATTTGGATAGCAATGAAAAAATTTCAGGGGAGACAGGCCAGGGTTGATTATTTTAGGGAACACAAATTCAAAAGTTATCTGAAACCTGGAGAAGTGTCACTAGGAAGACAAGGAGCAGCAGGACATGCGTAGTGTTAGTAAAAGCTCCTGACGGCATAGCTGCAAGCAGTGAGCAACCCCCCTTCGAGTTTCTGTGCAGTTGCCTGCATCTTTGTCTTGGATGGGAAGGGGCTTCTTAACTCTCCTTCTTATTCTGTGGAACAAATGCCATTTTCCAGGGTGTTCCAGCTCTTGGAAGAAGCCCTGTCTGCCAAGGCAGTGGGAGCCCCTGCAGGATGTGATTCTTCCAAACAACGTGATGGACCTCACAGGCCTCTCCTTGCCCTGACAGCCCTCATGTTTTCAGGGCTACTGGCCAGCCCACGAGACTCCATATGAAACTATAAAAGGGTTTTCTGTGCCCCTGTTTTCTTCATGCCATAACAAAGCATTGCCTGTGAAGTCCCATCTCCCATTGTGCCTGTTGCAGCAACATTTAGGTCCAAATTTTTAAATGCATTTTAAAAATGTATTTTTAAATGCATTTTTAAAATGTATTTTTAAATGCATTTTTAAAATGTATTTTTAAATGCATTTTTAAAATGTATTTTTAAATCCTAGAGAGCCTCATGGCTACAGGGTTCTCTGCTTTAAATGGAAGGGGATTTTTCACATTTGTGCTTCAGATAGGGCAGAGTCAGCCAGTAAGGTGAGGGCACATCTTTCTGTCACCAAGTCTGTTGTCATGTCAGAAGACGAGTATGATTGTATTGAAAAGGCAGGAAAAACTATTTCCAGTACTCCTATTGCTGGCCAAGACTTAGCACATTGAACAAGTCTAACTTGGCAAGTACAGCCTGATGTCTAGGGCAATCCTGTAGACCCCACTAAAGTAGCTGTCAGATAGCAGCGAAGCAGCAGGCAAGGCCCTGGACCCCAAAACTAATACTAGACAATTTGCAACAAGGGGGAGGGTGGGCCTGGGGTGTTGGCGGGTTACTTTCCCTACTCCTCCCGATTCAGTCAACTTCCCTACAGTTACAAGATGGCAGTCCATAGATTCTGAATTCTTGGGCCTCTAGAAATTCTTGCCTCGGTGGAAATGACGTCCTAAATTTCCCCCTTGTTTAGGGGATGTGCAGCATTCCCATTGTGCCTAGAATAATTCCTGAGATTCTTTGGACTCAGTCTGAACCTCGGATTGGTGAGGAGTAGTTCCATTCAAGTTACTGCATCTGTCACTAAGGAATGGAGTCCAGGAGGGCAGACCCTGCATTCCTCAGTGGCTGTAGCAGGAATCCATCCATTCCACCGACAGCCGTGGCATCCCAGGGCCCAGAATCAATCCCACTACGAAGATAATAAAGGTTAAAAGCTCATCAAAATGTGTGTAGAAGATCTACCCAGGCAGACAGCAGGCTCCTGGTCAAGAATATCCCAAGTCCTATAAGCGTGGTAAGTATGTAAACTTTGAAGCAGTTCACTAACAATCTGTGAGAACCAGAGGAAAAGATTCCTGTTATTTGAGCCAGGGTTTAACATGATTCTTGTACTTAGTTGGCTTGAATCCTGACTTGCATTTCTACCACCATTTTTAATGAAGGAGAATTGAACATTTTTATCTTGATGTACATGCATTCATCTTCAAAACTGACTTTGCTCCCCAAATTGTACCAATGTTACTTTTATTTAAGGGTACTAAGCAGAAACGAGTCACCCTGGTTTACATATTTGTTTCTGCTTCCATTTTCTCAATGTCCTCAGATAAGCTATTATTTTATCTCTTGAGTATTGGGATGAAGAATTTGTTTTTGGTGTAACACAGCAAATGCTAAAAATAGGTAAACTCAACAAATTTGAGACTCCCATGAGGAAAAATAAGAAAACTTCTTAAGAATCTCGGAAGAACTAGATGATCTTCTGATATTTCCTTTTAAACTTGGAGGCGTTGATTACTAATTTGGTGATTTGAGGAAGGCAACTATGAGTTGGATGAATCTGTAGTATTTTTAACACCACCTAAAAATGTTCCTGCCAAAGAATAACCTTGATGAAAACCAAATCTGTCCTATAGTCTTTAGTAAGATGTTTCCTAAGCTGTGTTATTTCATTTGAAGGTCAGCTGAAACTGGTTAAAAAAATATATATTGGGAGAAGAAAGCTCAAAATGTGCATTTTTCAATAGGAGGCATAAATGTATTAAATAAAAGATTGAATAGAGAAGTGAGGAGAGCAGTGACAGATTCACAGAGAAAGCATGAATACAAGAAGATGAACTCTAGATATAAATGAATTCCTATAGTAGAAAGAAAAATGTATAACTAGATGATAATAACAAAATGTTTGCTAAAACAAATCTAGAAGATGGTAATAAAGAAATCTCTTTTCACAACGTAGTCTTCATCCTAAAGGTTAGGAGACCTGGGATCTACCCATTGATTCCTCTGGGTAGCCATATGACTTTGCTGTGTGACTTTGAATATATTCCTTAGTCTCTCTGAGTCTCAGGTCTCTACAGAAGGAAAAGTAATTGCCTGGTCACCAGGAGGGATCATGTGGACTCTTAGAGCCCCGTTCAGCTCAAATAGTGTGTTTTAATATGTCTGTTAAAGCAGAAGTTTCAAGAGCAAAACCAGAAGTTTAATATAAATCAAGGCAAATACCCTTGTGCTTGTTGTATTGCTCTCCTCAATATCTGTTGCAGCAAGAAACTGAAGATTTAAAGTAAAAATATGCATGGGCTTCTTAGTTGAACTATAGAATGAATAATTCCTTGTCATCAAACAGATGTGAAATAAACAGTGACAGAGCGACAGTTCCTACAAGGAAACATGAAGTGAATAAAACAAGTTCACTGAGAGAATAACTATACCCCTAATTTTTTAACGTTCCTCACAAAACAGTTCTCTCATAAATTCTGTAACTTCAAAATGTGTGCCTTGACAAGGATAGAGCTTAAGACGCACAATGGTTTTGTACAGCCAGTCCCAAGCAAGTTCATGTTCATACTGTTCAGCATCAAAAGCCTGATAGAGGAATAGATCTTTTTGTTCTTCACTGGTTGGGCATATCTAGACAGAACAAAGTGAGGTGGCAGACTGGTGGATCTGAGATTTCTAGATAACCATTTTAGATAATATAAAACAGGTATAACCTTAGAGAATGTTTTTCAACTGTGAGTTCAAGGAGGAGTTCTAGCAGGCGCATGTCACTTTTAAGGAGTGAATGGTATTTGCTTAATTTTTTAAAATGTAGTTACAAGTATGTATAAAATGGAATCATTTGAGCACCACAGTGTGCATTTAGTGGGCATTTGCAGCTGCTAAGTGGAGGTTAGGTCAGTTTATGATCTGATCACTTGGTCAGTGTGTCATTCAGCTGAATAGCCCTAGCTGCCATCATGTATTTTGCCCATGATGCAGTCTTGAATTGCTCTAATTCCTAGTCATGCTTAAATATGTACCCATAGTGGACCATTGGTAAAGGACAAGAAGCATAACAACACTGATAGGTGAAAAAAAACAGCATTGATGTTGGTAATTCTCATCATTACCCAGAAGGTCTTCTCAGGTTCTGAAGTTCTTATCAAGCGCTTTCAGATGTTTGCTCCAGTGCTAAAAACATGGAGTCAGGGTTATATCTAGTATCATTTTATAGAATATGCATCCATTTTAAAATAATTTGGCCTGCCTGATTTTTTGCTTGATTTTTCACCCTTTCTATTTCCTCTGGTCCAAAGGCTCTATACACTTCCTTCCTTCCTACCCAGAACTCTGTCATGGGTTACACCGTGCTCCCCATCCTCCTTGCTCCATGTCTCTGACCCTGCATCAAAGCCACCTTTTCCCTTCTCTTCTTCTCCCAGAAGAGACAGCCCTGCTAGAGAACGATGCAGAATCATATAGATTCTAATGTGCCTTTCTTAACATTTCTGAGAACTTCTGTACAGTGCTGACTCCAAATCTTTACCTCTTTAAGCCCCAGATTTCCCCTGCCAGCTGTTTATTTCAGCAGAAGATCAATAATGGGCATTTATCTACTAAGTACCTCTCTGTGTTAGTACTAAGTACTTCATATATATTCGTTCTTATCCCAGACCAACTCTAAGAAGTAATATTCTCCCCATTTTACAGGTGAGGAAATTGAGACTAAGGTGATACAGCCAGCATGTGATAAAATGGGGTGTGCACCGGGGTCTGCCTGGTTCCAAAGCCCACGACACTTTAGGTCTTTTTTGAGCTTAGGCTTCTTCAGGTTTTATGATCCTTAAAAATCACTGAATCACCCCTTTCACTGTTCTTACATTCTTTCCTGTTTCCTTTCTTTCACTTATCCAGGACTTAATTCCAGCAATTGTCACCTTTTCAGAGCTGCTTCATTTTCTCCTGTTCTCTGGGCATCCTTCCCGCCTTCCAACAGGATCAGCTCTCATTTTCTTAAAATACGAGTAAAATGTCTTTTTCCTTGACCCAGCTAATCCTTCTGGTTACTGTCCAAATTTCCTCCTTCCTTTCTGGGTCAAAAGTCTCCAGCATGTGGCCCACACCTGCTTCCTCGGCTTCCTCTGCCCGCTTCCTCGCCAACTCCCTTCAGTCCGGCTTCTGGGGTGGCCTCCTTGTGAGAACTGCTTTCTGAAAGGTTCTTATCAAATTCAGCAAACTTTCCCTAGCCCTCACCTTCTCCAGTACTGACTCAATTCAGTGACTGCACATAAATCCGCCAGGCAGGCTGAGAAACATGCAGCTGCCCCAGAGATAAGGCAAATTCAGATCTGGCCCGCTTACCTCCTAAAAGAAGCCCAGGATTTGTGCAAGAACAAGAACTGTGAACAGCTTTATTAGAAGTTCCCCTTCTACCTGTATGCTACTGCTGTTCCATTTACCTTCCTGTTTCGTTCACCCAAGGACACTTTTGTCTCAGTCCTTAGTTCTTTGCTTTTTTGACTCACTTATTTGGTGAGTTCAGTCACCTTTCATTGAACTCATCTTCTGTGACATGACGCTCACAGTTCCGTTTAGAACCTTGACCTTTAATTTGCATAGCAGCCCTGTATCTCCAACTACAGATGCCTGTGTCGTGTAAAATCCTAGTTGTCTAAAACAGAACTTGTCATCACTCTCAGACCATAGTGAGGTCATTTATTCGTACACCAAATTAGAAATCTTGGGGTTATCTTTTATGTTTTTCTCTTTTTTACCTATTTATTCATCCACTAATATTTGTTGAAGACAGCCTCCATGCCAGGCTTTATGTTAAAAGCTTGACAAACAGGCATAAGTCTGCCCGCATTTTACAAAGTTCCGATCCCTCTTTCCTTAAAATGCCCATCAGTTATTGCTTTATGTTACAGCTGTTTCCTCTATTAGATTCTTAGCATGCCAGGGCTGAGTTGCATGCAGCAACTTCTCAACAGAGAGCCCAGCCTTGGTTTTTTCTCTCCTCACTTCCTCTGGATATATAAGATGCTCTGTAAATAGTAGTACATTAGGTGACTTCCTTTTCTTTTTAGTTGTTGTAAAATATGTATAACATAAAATTTACCATCTTGACCATTTAAGTATACATTTCAGTAGTAGTAGACCCACATTGTTGTGCAACCAATCTTCAGAACGTTTTCATCTTGCAAAACTAACAATCTGTACCCATTAAACAATAATGCTTTATTCTCCCACCTCCAACCACCTGGAAATTACTGTACTACTTTCTGTCTCTATGAATTTGACTACTGTAGGTACTGCATGTAATATTTGTCTTTTTGTGACCGGCTTATTTCACTTAGCATAATGACTTCAAGATTCATCCATGTTGGGGCATGTATCAGAATTTCCTTTTTAAGTCTGAATAATATTCCAGTATGTATATAATCGCTGCATCCCACTGAATGGGAGAAAATATTTGCAGATCATCTCTCTGATAAAGAGTATCTAGAATACATACAACACGTTTTGTTTATTCATTCATTGACATTAGGATTGTTTCCACCTTTGGATTATTATAAATAATGCTGCTATGAACATAGGTGTATAAATATCACTTTGAGACCCTGCTTTCAATTTTTTTTTTAGTATATACTGAAAAGTAGAATTGGTGGATTATGTGGTAATTATATTTTTAATGTTTTTAGGAACCACCATCCTGTTTTAACAGTAGCTGCACCATTTTCCATTCCCACTGGCAGTGCGCAGAGCCTTCGGTTTCTCCACATCCTTGCTAACACTTGTTATTATCTGTTTTTTTTTTTTTATAGTAGCCATCCTTATGGGTGTGAAATAGTATCTCATTGTGGTTTTGATTTGCATTCCTTTATGCTTAATGATGCTGAGTGTCTTTTTAAGTGCTCATTGGACATTTGTGTCTCTTTGCAGAAATGTTTATTCAAGTCCTTTGCCCATTTTTCCATCAGATTGTTTTGTTGTTGAAGTGTGGGAGTTCTTTATATGTTCTAGATACTAACCCCTTATCAGATACATGATTTGCAAACATTTTATCCCATTCGGTGGGTTGCAGTGATTATGTTTTAAAGAGGAGTTTTCATCTTATTTAATGGTAATGTTTTTGAACTTTTGAATGACCCTCATTATAAAGGACCTTTCTCCAAAAATTATTCCAAGAAGAAAACATCCCTTAAATATTTCTACATCAGATTTTTCTCAACACATAACATGGGAAGGTAAATCTTAGATAAGTTTTATAAAGCTCAATGAAGTAGAATAACCAATTATTTGGCATATTCCAATCAAGGATTAGAAATGTGCCTTTGATCTGTCCTATCCAGAGAATATAGCCTTTAAGCTTATTAAGCTTTTGATCAAGTGTTAAGGAATAAAGTCTATAAAGTACTTAATTAAGTGCTTATTTTCCAAGCTTAAAAAATGTTCTGGTGATAGACAAAAAGAGATCTTATAAAAGGAGGCTGAATAGTAGACACCGCTATTCCTAAATTATTACATATGTCCCCTGAGCAGGAGCACACTGCAGGGGTCTAGAGTTCAGAAAACTTAGTATTACAAGAGCTTATTAATCCAGGAATGTTTTGTTTCATTTATTTATCCTGCTTTCCAAAAAGTATTTGCAGGACTCTATAATGAGTTACATACATGATAGAATTCCTGATATTGAGGGTATAAAAATAAAGTCATGTGGTTAGAAAGGGTTACTGTGCGCGTACATTGAGGATAGTTTTGCTTCCAGGTAGCCTTAACCAAAAGAGAAACAATCGATCCCATAGTTCATGTTGTATGATACAAGGAAGCACAGCAGTTAAGCATCAGAGACCACATTTTTCCTGGTACCAGACTCTAAGGAGGAGTGTATCACCTAGATCTTTGTAAACATGACAACGATTCCCCATAATGGACAGCCTTTTACAAAAGGCATATGAACATTCTTCAGGTGAATCTTGGCTCCTCTCCTCTCCCTACGCATCTGTGGATGCATTTGTAGGATGGAGTAATGTGGTTGAACTTTTTATCTCATTGACAAAAATCATTTGTGGCTCAGAATGGCCTCACCTACTCTCTGGCTATTAATACTTTCAAAGCCTATATCATAACACCTCTGCAGAAGTTTAGGCCCTTGAAATATCAAATACCAGACTTCATTAGGAATATTATTCCCTTTAGTATAACACGGGGCATAATAGTTTACATTTTATATTATTTAGAAATAACTGAATAACAATAGTTTACATTTTATATCCAAATAACTTGATATTGCTTTTAGAGAAAAGGAAGACAGGAACTCCTGCCTTGGCAAAGTGGACAGCTATTCACTGGTGATATAACTTGTTTTAAACCAGGACATAAGAATTCTGTCTTAAAGTTATTATTCCAGGTCCTATCTTGTTTTTTTTTTTTAAAAAAAAAAAAAGGAATTTATGGAGAAAATTAACATTCAGTAATGAATAGATGGTGAAGATGGGTTCACATAAGTCATCTTCCCAAATCAAGTTTACTGAGAATGGAGCTGTAGCAGAATTATTGTCTATTCTAGACCAAAATCTTTATCAGCTTTGTCTGTTAGCAGATGTATAAAAGATTGCAAGTTAGAAGTTGGGACAGACATCTCAGGGCCCTATGTGTACCTGTGCTGAGCCTTGCTGAGTCTATCTTATCAGAGACCCAAATCCAGATTGAAAGAGTCATTTCTTACTAGGTGCAGGTAACTCAGAAATCACACCTCTGATTTTAAGCTGACGCCTGTGGAGCCAGTTGGTTATTGTCCCTATCAAGAGTGTTCCTTGCTTAACAGACTGATTTCTTCTTAAGAGCTCCAACTGGCTGCACGGGATAATTGGTTTTCTCAAATCTAGGTCTCTCATAAATGAATAATGTCACAGTCCAAAAGAAAGGCTAACGGCTCCTATTTTTTGCATTTTCTTACCCATGGTGCCATAACCCAGGAATGAATTTTTGGTTATTAGGCATTTTCAAGACCACCTGGAAGGAAATAAAATGGCAGAGAGGAGGATTGAAGTAGGGAGGTCAGTTACCTTTGTACTAACCCTGGTGAGGTGGCAGTGAACCAGAGAACGTGAAATGGCTGGGTGGGGGAATATATTCTGAAGGTGGTGCCAGCTGGATTTGCTGACAGTGGATATGGTGTGTGAGACAACGGGAGGTGTCAAGGATGACCCAAAGGTTTTGGCTTGAGCAGCTGCAAGAATGGTGTTGCCATCAACCAAGACTTGGGTTTTTATGTGCCAATTGCTTTTATTTTTAAATTTTTCTAATAATTTTCTTGAAATACTTGTACATCAAAGCAAATCACAAGGACAGCCCCTGAATCAATTAGGTTATCGCCTCTGCTGTCAAGTTTTAAGAGTCAGATCAGTAAACTAACTTAGACTTAATATGTCACAGATTTTTAAAAACATCAATATCAGCACAATTTTGAAGCAGTTTATTGTTGAGAAAAGGCTATGTAAAAAGTAGAAATAGCGCTTCACCTTTAGCAGACTTGTTCTCCATTCTAGATGAAAATCTTTATCAGCTATGTGAGAGTTCACAGATGTATGAGAGATTGAAAGGAGCTTGGAGATGTCTCAGAGACCCATGTGTACCTTAGCAGGAGGAGAATATGCTCAGCATGTTCCATGTATGATTGAGTATGCTTTTTGTTAAAGCCTTACACGTTTAAGAAAAGGAAACTAGATTATCTTCTCCTAAGCCAACTAGAGAGCTCATAAAACACTATTTCAGTCATTAAAGAAAAGGAAACCTCACATACTCATCAAATTGCTGGTTAGGAAAATAATTTGTCATTAAGTTTGTAACTACAGGTGATGCCTAGCATTCAGAAATTCCCCATTTATTGTTGTGGCTGGTCACGGTTGACCCCTGCAGAGCTTATGTCCAGGAGGGCGTTCCATAGCTGCTCAGTGAGCATAACCAGCTGCCCAGGTCTCCGCAGCCAGCATGGCTGTGGCGTCTTCACGCATAAGGTGCAGCTCTTCACAAGTTAAAAATTTGGTTTATTTGTTAAAAATATATAGCCCTAAAAGAAAGTCAACAGCTGATGCTTAACTGAAAGAAGTGGCCTTTCAGTTACTTTTTACTGCATTTGATGGGAGAAAGTATCTGAGATAATGGTATTTGGAGGCTCTTGAAGGTCTGAAGATTTGTAAATGTCAGCAGTCTTTTGATACATGAAATGCTTTGGGGCACGTATGCCACTTTGGTGTATGCACGTTTTGCCTGTGACCAGCAACAGCATCAGGGCATGCAGTTTGAGTGGTTTCAGCTTATCTCTCCGGACTGCCTGACCTGAACCCTCCCCCCAACACAAAAACAATCACAATTGACTGATTACAGGGGTCGTGTGTCACTCTGGAGCTGAGCCTGGGATGTGATCACATGAATTCACTAACATGAGCCAGAGGCAAGTCCAGATTATTCCTGGGCAAAATCTAGACATGCCACTGGCCTTAGCTCTACAGGCTGGTGTTAACAGCAAACTAACAGTGGGTTCCTGTTCTTCCTTCTTGTCATCGGTTCCAAAAGCTCTTGAGCAGACTTCAGGATTCAGGTTTGAATGTGGTCTTGACTCATCTGACCAGCTGTACAGTAGCACTGAGCCACAGAGCTAGGCTGGATAGAAAGGTCCTCCTTTGCTGTGTGGTCTTACAGGAAACAGCAAATAAAAAAGTAAAGGGTTAAATGCTAGCAGCCTTCACTGATGCTGTGCTTCCAAAATATATTTGCAGAAAGGTTAAGCTGTATTTGTCTATTCTGCAGTTTAGCATATTATAAAAAGTAGTAGATATACTACTACTGTTTATTTGACTGTATGGTGGTGTGTTGTGATTGGATCAGAGTAAGTTATCGGTACTTCAGTTTTGCAAATTTATTAAAGGGCTAAGAGATTGTATTATAAAGCAGCATAGCTGTACTCTTATGGCTTCATTAATTATGACACCTAGACATAATTAGGCCCTGGCTAAGAATAGCAGACAAAATGGAAAATCATTTGGGGGGAAAAAAAAGTTTAGATTCTGAGAAACTGAAAGAACATTAGTAGAGGGCATCCGTTTGATTCTCAGGCACAACACACAGAACTAAGGCATTACCCATCATAGATTAGCAATGGCACCCATGCGGGGTTATCCCGACAGCTGGTTGTTTAAGAATATGTCCCTCCCCTCTTGATATTATTTCCATTTCATATTTCCTGATACCCTGTACACAAATAACCTAAGGCGTCCTCCATGGTTTAGAAATAGCAGTTTTGATGATTCGTTTTTAATTAATAGACTTTATTTTTTTGGAGCAGTTTTAAGTTATCAGAAAAATTGAACAGGAACTACAAAGTTCCCATGTACCTCCTCTCCTCATGCATACACACAGTGTCCCCTATTATTAACGTCTTGCATTTTGAGGTGCATATGGTCTAATTGATGAACCGGTATTAATACATTAGTATTAAAGTCTATAGTTTACATCAGGCTTCATTCATTTTTGTGTTGTACAGTCTATAGATTTTGACAAATAGGTAATGTCCCCCACTACAGTATCATGCAGAATAATTAAACTCCCCCAGATATGCCCTCTGTTCTACCAATTCATTCTTCCCTACTATACCCCGAACTCTTAGCGACTCTGGATCTTTTTATGGTCTCTATGGTTTTGTCCTTCCATTCAGTTTTAAGAACTACCCAGCTTTTCCTAAGGAAGCATCATTTATTCCTTTATTCATAAAGTGGTCCCTCAATAAACAGTGTGTGCCATGTCGTGTTCTGCACTTTGGGATTATGACAGAGGACCAAAAATTAAAAATCCCCATCTTCACAAAGCTTACATTTGAATACATCAAGCCTCCGTGCTTGCTTAGAGCCTAAATAGAAGTGAAAGGGGCCCCATGAGAGCACAGGACGAGAGGAAGTTATTGAAGACAGTAATGTGAAAAGGGAGCCTCCTACCAGTTGGCCCCCTTGTCTCAGGCCAGGCCCGGCTCCCCCCATGTTTTCCCCTGCAGTCTGGTCCCAGGAGTTGCGCCTGCCAGCCTCCTCCAGCTGTGTGTTCTCCCTGAAGAGCATCCAAAGTCCATGCCTTTTCCCAACTCCTCCTCTCTCCTGCTGCCTCCAACATAAGTGTAAGCACCTTTCTCAGACTTCCATTAAGTTTTCACTGCTAGTTATCTATAGCCCTACCTAGTGCTAATAAAATATAATAGAAAGTTTACAAAGTCATAAGAAAGAGGTACCCATAAACATCTGAAGACTAACGGGACAAGGCCTTCCCCTCTGCAGAGCAGATAAACCAGAGTTTGTTGTTGTTGTTGTTGTTTTCTTCCCTCCAACCCTCTCTGGGACCAGTAGACATCATTCCCTGGTCCAGCCATAAGAAACCCTATTCTTTTTCCTGCCACCTTCCCCATAACCCTAGTCATCCAGAAAGATGAGAGGTTTCCATGAGTGAGGACAGGCCAGGGAGGTGACAGAAGACTGAAAGATCCATTTCATCCCTGCCAGTTCTGCCTCGCTGTCACCTTTTTGGTTCATACCAGAAACATGCCTAAAAGTCAGCTAAATGGACTCCTCAGGAACCCTTCTGAGCATGTTCTTAGAGCGGGCCCTGTGGTTTGCTCCGGCTGGCGAGGGCCAGTAGTGCATATATCCCCACTACACATCCAGCGGCATCATGCTGGTAGCCTGAAATTGGCCACGGTGAGAGCATTTACACATGGATATGAGTAAACACTACCAATCCCCATTTCGCTAATTTTTTTCTTCAAAGTGCTACTTCACCAACATGCCAGTGGGCAGACCTTTCTTAGTCAAATTCTTACACTGATTGTACCATAGAAATTAATTCGATAAACACTGTATTAATTTATATGTTCTAATTCTACTTTCCATAATTTTAGGGGTGGGAAGAAATGCCAACCAAAGTCAACAGCAGATTTGATCCAGTAAGTTTTGAAAACCACACTTAGCATCAAGCTACACAGACCTTGTGCTTGCTTTTTATTTCCCTTGAGAGAAGGGCTGAGGCAATTCATAGGAAGTTTAGTTTCATCTATGGCATCTTCATTGAAATTTTACGGCAATAGAACTCTAAAATTTTTGCTCTTGTAGGTGTCGGGCCATAATCATAATTAACATTTCTTTTCCCAGATTACGATTTGCTTGTCCCTGTGTAAGTAACAAGGGGCCACCTATGCTGACTCGTCCTTTTGTACCCCATGTAGGACTGCACACGCCAGGGCGAAGGCCGATGCTGCCGACCAGGCCGCGCTGGCCGCTCGCCAGGAGTGCGACATCGCGAGAGCTGTGGCCAGGGAGCTGTCACCTGATTTCTACCAACCAGGTAAAACAGTGCTTTGATGAGCGAGGCAGGAGCACTGGCTTTGGTTTGCTTTTATTTCCTCTTCGTTTCAACCTAAAGGTCTGTGCTTCCTGAATCCCAGCAATACCGTTATACAGAATAAGCAAGGGCGCATGTGGATCCTTCATCTGAAATGCTTGGGACCAGAAGTGTTTCAGATTTCAGATTTCTTGATATTTTTCTATATTTGCATATACATAATGAGATCTCTTGAGCTGGGGACCCAAGTTGAAACATGAAATTCATTTATGTTTCATAGATACCTTATACACATTGCCTGGAGGTAATTGTATACAATATTTTTAATATTTTTGCACATGGAACAAAGTTTTAACTGCATTTTGACTGTGACCATCGATCATGTGGAATTTTCCACTTGTGGCATCATGTTGGTGCCCACAATGTTTTGGATTCTGGAGCATTTCAGATTTTTGGATTAGGAATGTTCAACTTGTAGTAATAAATATCACCTGAAGTCTGAGTGTTAGCCCTGGAAATGGGTTATACCCCAGAGTCTCGCCCTTCCTCCCCTCTACATATGACCAACAAAGTTTGACCTGATAGCAGTAAACCAGACAAGAATCTAAAAGAAATATCTGATTCTAAGAAATTGTGTTAGTGACAGCCACAGATTTTATAACAAATACTCCCAAATTCAGAGGCACTTTTAGCATTAAGAGAAGAGCCAGTCGGTACTGTGACTATTTTTTCAACGTATCTGAACTAAAGTTCAAAGGAGTGTGGTTAGGAAATAAAGCAGCATACCACTTAAAGAGATTAATCTGCCCAGATTAAGAGGAAAATGCATGTCATGATGGAAGAAATAAAAGTGACAACCTCAAAAAAATCGATCTTGGTCATCTGCCCCCCCCCCAGATGTTAGTAAATAGCAATCAACAAATATGTGCAATAGGTTTAAATACTTAATTCACTTTCTAGTAGTTTCCCAGTAGACTCTTTCCACCCCCTCTGTAATATACTAGTGTTTTTGTTTTGAATTTCAAAAAGGCAATATTCACCTTTTTATATATATTCCATTATTTTCTAAAGAACATCTGTCTAGTGATTGTTCGAGGCATCAACAGATTTCTAGGTGGAGAAACCAAAATAAATGTTCTCAATTTCTATTAAAAGTTACATTTCTTGGTAAAGAATTTTTCCACCCTGGTTTTTGTGAAATCAAGCTGTATAACTAGCATCCTGTGCCTAGCCCAGCACCCTGCATGAGATAGGTGTTCGATACATGTTTGGTTCTGGTGAGGGGTATACACTGTTGGAACCCATAGGGTATCACTGAGTCCTAACGAACAACATGAGTCAAAGTGAACAAAAGAGCAAGATTCGTAGAAAAGCTAGAAACTTGGCGATAATCAAGGATGGAACAATGAGAAATGACCTGGAGAATGGGAGCATGAGGTTCCTGCAAAGAAAGAAGACAGTGAAAGGCCAGGCAAAGAAGATTCGGTTTTTATAAGAGAAAGGCTGAGGAGGGACCCAGGGTGGTTATTGAATGATAGATACCATCATCACAGAGTGACTTGTCTAAGAGTTCAAGTCCAAGGCAACCACTGAGAAGGGTGTTTTCTTTCACATGCACCTCTCTTAAACCTCTGGTTGAGATTTAAATCATTTTATATATATATGCATTTTTTTAAGGAAAAGGAACCTTTCCATTTTTTTGCAGCGACCTCTGGTAGGAATAAACTCTCCTCTGGCATGAAATGAACTCGTACTTCCCTGGTACCTAAGTATATTGGCAAATTAGCTGTTCCAGGGCATGAGAGCTGGGGAAAGACTTCAGCCACCCAGGAGAAATTGTTCTCTCCTCCCCAGCAGTTGTTGCCATTGGAAAGAACCTGACTGATCAGGAGACACTGGGCTTGAGCGGTTCTGAAAGCACACAAACTTACTGTTGTCTGCAGATGGTAATTTCTTGGTTCTGTTAATTCTGTTGGGGAATGGGGTCCCTTTAGATTCCTATTAGGTGTTAACAAGAGGTAAATGATATGAAAGATCATCTCAGTTTCCCAGTCTGAGTGGTTTTAAAAGCCTTTTCTGGTGTAAAAGCATTTGAGGGGAAAAAAAATATTGTGGGAAAATGTAATTCCACCCTTTCTTAGCTAAAACAGCTTCATATAAGCAAGTTGTCCATCAGGAATGAATACATCACAGTAGCATGGATGACAGCGGGTCTATTTGAGACCAGAGCTTGTGGGGGAGGCTGCAGTCCCCTTTGACCCACAGCCAGCACTTCCTTCAGCAACTGTATAGAAAGCCTTTCTGTCGCGGGTATTATTGATCTTCTCAAGGGAGCATAACTCATGCTCTCCACTTTGCATTTACAGGGTGAGCGAATCAGATAGACATTTTTGAAAAGAGCTTTCAAGTACTTCTAAATTAGGTTGGCCATTTAATTTACATATCTCAGATATAAAAGTCTCCATTGTTTGGAATGCATGTGTTCGTGCATAGAAGTTGTTAACCCTGTAATAAAGGATGCTTGTCATAGCTTACATGTTGAACGCTTCCATGGCAAATTACCTATTTTCAGGAGCTGGCAGTATTTTCAGATATTTTCCATCTTAATTAAATCTTATGATCTTTAGTTTAAAACTGTATTATTCTACAATTCGTTAGAAACTAGGGAAAAAAACATAGCCTCTTGATTATAAAAGCGAGAAATGGAAAAAAAAAAAGGTTGCTAGATCATATGTAGATTAATCAAAAAAATTTTTAAATAAAATAATAACTTTTGTCATTAAAGAAAAAAACACAGCCATGTGGGACGGCTTTCTCTCCCAAAGGGTTAAGCTCTAATAAACAGAAAGCATACAAATGGATGTTTGTGAATGTATATATAGATAATTGTGTACATACACAGAAACCTAAATTGCCATTAGTGGGAGTGACACAGTGAGTCATCCCCCAAGAACTTAGAAGATTGCCCTCTGAGAGTTCAACTTGAAAATGAGTCCCTGAAACTACACAAAGGTAGATCAGGTGATCATAAGTAATAGGATGGCTTTAAGAACCACAGGATTTCCTTGTAACCTGATTGGGCTATAAAAACATCGAAAGAAAACTTGGTCACCCAAGGAAGTATAGAAAAAAGAGAGTCACAGAGGCAAAAATTGGCAGTGTTCATCCCAACACTATCCAGAGGAGGAGAAGCCTGACCCAGAACCTTGGAGGACTGCTCTCATGTTGGCAAGGACGTTTCTATTATGGGGAAGGATGCGGGGAACTGTGGCTCTGCTGTACGGCTTTACTGGCAAGATCACCCTGACTCAGGAAATGGATGTATCAGGCTAGCCCAGCTTGATGCCATTACATATTTGATTCAGCTCATGCTTCTTGTTCTGATTCCATGTTCACCAGTAACTTTCTAATTTTGGTTGAGCTTTCCATGGAGTTCTGCCAACAGGGAGAGCGTGTACTGGTAGTATCAACATGAGTCCCCTGACCTATGTGACATTTACATTGCTCATTGTAAACTAGTGAATTGGCCTTCTAGGATTGTACATCAGTCTGGTGAGCTTTGGTAATGTGAGTCTGCCCCAAGGGATGGCTCTGCTTCAAAGTGCTGGAAAATCAGGTTTCTATGCCAGCAAGGCTAACATAGGCTTTAGAGCAAGGGTGTCCAATGTTTTGGCTTCCCTGGGCCACATTGGAAGAAGAATTATTGTCTTGGGCCACACATAAAATGCACTAACACTAATGATAGCTGAGGAGCTAAAACAAAATCACAAAAGGATCTCATAATGTTTTAAGAAAAGTTTATGAATTTGTGTTGGGCCACAGGTTGCACAAACTTGCTTTAGAGGGTAACCACTAAGGAAGCAGGAGGGACTGGGGCAGCGACCCTTCCTGGGAAGGAAGATTGGGAGACTAGATTTGTGGCTCTTTCTCCCACTGTTTCAATTTCTTTTTAGGCCAGACACAGTGGCTCATGCCTGTAATCCTAGCAGTTTGGGAGGCCAAGGCGGGCAGATCATGTGAGGCCAGGAGTTCACGACCAACCTGACCAACATGGCAAAACCCCATCTCCACTAAAAATACAAAAATTAGCCGGGGCTGGTAGTACATGCCTGTAATCCCAGCTACTTGGGAGGCTGAGGCATGAGAATCATTTGAACCCAGGAGGCGGAGGTTGCAGTGAGCCAGGATGGTGCCACTGTACTCCAGCCTGGGTGACAGAGCGAGACTCTGTCTCAAAAAAAAAACTTTTAGTCAAGATAATTCATTTTAATTTCAAGTGATATTAAGTAGCATGTAAAATTTTTATATTTATTGATGGGGCAGGGGCTGAGCATGAGTTAAATTAAAACACTGCCCTGGAATGTGGTAAATTTAGTACTTGGAGCCCTCTTGGGAGAGAGCCAGCCTGCTTCCCTGGGTATCATCCCCAACAAGATTTGTCTTCACATGTTTAAGCATAAATGTGCTCATACACACAGTGCATTGACTATTTAGAGTGAAGTCTTTAGCACAGATTTTTATGGACCAGTGTTAACTGAGCCTGCATTTCTGATATGAATTAGAAGACTTCAGAAATCAAAGCATATCTCCATTACATAATTGTCTAGGCCTATCATTAATATGTCATGGATTTGATTAAGAAAAGGGAAGCATCCTGGAATAGATGACTTCTAAGCTCACCTTCCAAACCCAAAATTCTGAATAAATTTTTTCATTAAAAAGGGAAACTGAATAATCCACTAGATGACATGAAATTAATAATTCATGAGTTTGCTGGTTACTCATACCACATATTCATTCTGGTACATTCAGTTTCACAAATGGGTATTGAGTGCCAGCCAAGTGCAGGGTACTAGAAAGGATGTCCCACAGTTTGCAGACCAGAGCAGTATGACTGTGGTCACAGAAATTGCAGGATTGTTATAGACGGGACTGTGAAGTCCTATAGGAAAAGAGTGTTCTTTCTATATCGAACACAAAAGTGATCCTGCTATCAGTTACACAATGTTTTTAGACTCTTTCAATCTGGTCCTCTTTTCAATGATTGTCGGTCTCCACAGAAAATGTCCAATTTGTACTTAATGACTACTGCTGTTGCTACAAAACTTTTGATATTGGCACTGTCCTCATAGACATTTGTTTTGGGGAATCTTTATGGTGCTGCTGCCCATAGCCAGCCCACCAAGGCTCACCTCTGAAGAACTAGCTGGATACCCTGCTGCCACCATCTGCCATATCTGTTCAGAGCCTTCGTGCCAACTAGAACGAGTAACCTTTGAGTGTTGGTGGATGGCATGCCGAATGTTGTTTGTTTTTTCACGTTGTATGGGAGCCATGTCCGTGAGCGGGTGACCTGTATCTGACTTCTTCCCAATATGAGTCTCCAGGAGGAGAAAATCCTTTGGGATTCATAGATACTGTCTATATAAACAGATGAAAATGCTGACTGCAACGACTATCAACATTTGTCATAATTTCCCTCCCTGGCAATATTCTGACTAGTCTTTTTAATGAACTGCTGCATCTTACCAACTTTATGTTGCTGGCTCTGCAATACTGACACACACATTTACTACACAGAACAAGTAGCAGGCACAACATGTGCCTTCCAAGAGAAAATAGTCCAGGAAAAACTTCTGTCTTCTGCATTATATTAAACGTCTTGTTTTAAAAGCATTTAATCTTCCTCTGGAAAATCTAACCATATATCCTCATTTAGTTGGCTAGGCCTTGTATGACTGTGCCACATCGGAACCATTTCCAACGGGATGTAGTCATGTAAGGCTGGTGCTACGTCCACCTCTGCTCATATTGCTTGCATACTGTCAAATGCCTATAACCCAGAGTGTTAGAATCACTGGGATAGTTTGTTAAACATTAATATATATAGGCTTCAATTCATACTTACTAAAATCTCTGGACAAAGCACCTCAGATGCTCTGATAAGCAGCAAGCATAGACACCCCTGCTTGGGAGTGCGTTTTTTTCTCTTACCCAGATATTTTTTGAATGCATAATAAAGCTAGGAATTTTTTAGATGGAAAAGTTGATGCTAAAATATACTTCCACCATTCTAGTAAATTCTTTGAGCTTAACAGATTTTGAGTATCATCAGAAGCCCTGTAGATCAATTTGAGTAAGTATACCTAAACTCATCTTAGCAGAGTGGGCATGAGTAATCATGTAAGACATGCCTTTCTTACTACATTGAGGACCAGAAAACTGTCTAAAGAGGTGACACATCAGATTTCTAAAAGTTAAAGAAGTGATTAGACTAGTATTTGAGAGTTGATACATATTATAATACTTTCAGTGGAATCCAAAATGTAGCTTCGTAAGTTCATTAATACAAATTCTTCCAATGGCCAAATCAGTCTCGCCTTGGCCACTCCACCTATACTGGTGGTACTGAAGGTCACTAGGATACATCCTAATGTTTTTAATGTATATATTGATAAGTTATAGTTGTATATATTTTTGAAGTACAAAGTGATGTTACAATTTCTTAATACAATACAGAATGATTAAATCAAACTAGTTAACCTATTTATCACCTCAAAAAAAAAAATGACATTTTTTTGTGTGATGAGGGCATCACAAAGATTTAAATCCTAAATTTGTAAGCTACGATCTCACGGTCTCACATCTTCTAAATGAAATGCATGGGCTTTGTGACAGCTGCATTTCTCAGGGTGCAGTGACTCTTTACCTTTTCCCTCCAACTTTGAGAATGTATAATGAATAATGTTTGCCAGAGTCTATTTTTTCACTCTTTTCTGTATATTTAAGTTAAACATTAGCTTTTAATGTGCCTTAATCTTAGTAGATATTGCCAATTTTTCTTGGCAAAAATAACCTGCATTGATCTTTAGATCAAAGATGTTAAAAGTACTTTGTATTTTGTGTAATTGTTTCAGCATTAAGTGGCTGAAATTAAAAGTCCATTGGCTCCAAGGCCCTTGACTATTTTAATTATCTTTGCACAGTACATCCACTACCATACGTAGATGGGTATTTTAGTAATGCTGTGAAGTCGAATATCAGTAAAGCACAAATAAAACCAACTGTAGTGAAATTTTGGGTAGAGAAGTGAGGGGAAACTATGTAAACATCACACTGCATCAAGATCTATTAGAGAATGTACTTTATCACAGAAGAAGAGGGGTTTTGTTAAAATACGCCTGCAGTTGAATCACGAGGGGCTTCTCCATGACAGACTAGTATCAGTGACCTGATGAGTTTTAAAGAGCAGAGGCAGTTCAGCTGATGGAAGACATAACTTTTTTGTGCTCATGCTGCCCTGTTTCCCCTTAATGCTATGTCCAGACACACAGCACCAAGAAAGAATTCAGAAACAGAAGGACATCACCTTTTGAATGCTTGCAATTGTCCCTTTTCGTCATTCAAAATACCTTTCGCTGGCCTAAGAATTCACACTGCCATTTTTGATGGAGGAATTAAAAGAAAATTGTCAGTTATATAAAGGGGGAGCTTACCCAGTTTAGAAAGGAAGTCTCAATTGTCGATGTGCGATCTTGACAGATTTGGGAAACTTGAATCCCCAGGAGTGGATGTATCTTCTAGAAGGTGGAAACTGTGATAATACTATTATGTTTTGTGCCCTGAGTATAACTTGCAATGCTGGGTGCTCAGGAATTCTTGTCTCTGGCTTTAAAATATTATGTGTTGCATTACGCTTTTTTCTTAAAAGATACATGGGAGCTATGTGATTTTTTATTTTTCAGCTGCTATAGCTGTTTCCATTTCAGTAAAATGGGGATAATAACACGTACTCCCTAAGATTTTGGTGAGGCTTTAAATTTTGGATAATTCCTTGTATAATTAAATAGCAGTCTCATTACAATAACTTATTACTCAGACCACCATGAGAAGAGCAATTAAAGTATAAGTATGCAGTATGTAGTCTCACAATTAGGGATAATTGCTGTTCAGCCCCTCTGTAAATCTTTTAGTTAGTTAGTGAGTTTGTCTGGGGTGAAGGGTTGCGGGGTGGAAGGCAGAAAGGAAAATGAACAGATGCAGTGCTGTGGAATTGACAAGAGCCTGTCAACTCTCTATAAGCATGTTGGTGGGGTCAGTGTCTTCCATGTATACTCCAGAGATATCAGCTTCTGCCCATTTGTGAGGAAGAGGGTCAACTGCACTGCATGTGACCTTGACCTCATGAGGCGAAAAGTGGCAGATGGGTGGAATGGTAGCCAAAGTATGCACATGACTTGCTGAGATCTGAAGGCCCTGGAAGTCTAAGGTCTCTGTGTCAGCCCAGAGATGCCCCTTTCCAGACCACAGCCTTCTCGAGTTCCCAGGGCCAGGACATCTTGTGGCACATACCCTGTTTCTTTACAGCTTACTCCCCATAAAATAACAACGCAGCAGGACCACTTTTTTTTTTTTTTTTCATTTTTTTCCTCCTCTGTCAGAGGAATAGCCACTTTTTTGATGAAAATTTGTTCCCATTTATAAAAAATAACAAGATTTTTATGAACAATCCGGAGGTATATAAAAAAGGAAAAAAAAAAAAAATCTTGAAGCTACAGAACCAGAGACAACTGCCTTGTGTTGACTTTGATATCTGCAAAACACTGCTTGTGCAAATCCATGTTTTCCAAAGCTGTGAATGGATTACATGGAAGTGACTTTGTGTCATGCAACCTAAGCCTCAGACTTAGGTTGTTTCAAACTAGGATGTTTTAATGCATGTTTGATGACAGATCATTAAAAATATAGTATCTACAGGTTCTCCTCTTGCAGTATACTTTATTAAATTTTCAGACACATACAGTAATCAGCTTACTTCCTTCTACAAGTATATACTTTCTGTGTCTTAGTTACACCACATAATTTGAATAAGCAGATTATGATATTGTGACCAGTGTTCCATCAACATGAATTTTGCCTCTGTATTCTGCAAGTAGGCAGAAAGAATGCAATTATCAGAAAAGTCAGAACTGTTTAGATTCTGTATTATCTTAAAACCTTTCCATAATAAATCAACTTTTCCCCTAGAGAATGAAATGTGTGCTTAGTCAAAACCTTATGAATATATTATTTTTAAAAGAGAAAAGGTTAATCTGATTTAGCAAAAAATATATGTATATATGTATACACACATATATATATACACATACATACATATACATACCTCCTTTTTATTTTTTTATTTTTTGGCCAGGCCCTGATTACGTCAAACAGAGATTTCAGGAAGGTGTAGATGCTAAAGAAAATCCAGAAGAAAAGGTACCAGAAAAGCCACCTACACCAAAGGAATCTCCTCATTTTTATCGCAAAGGCACGACACCCCCAAGATCTCCTGAGGCAAGTCCCAAACACAGCCACTCTCCTACTTCCTCCCCAAAGCCCCTGAAGAAGCAAAACCCCAGCTCAGGGGCGAGACTCAACCAAGACAAAAGGAGTGTGGCTGATGAGCAGGTGACAGCCATTGTCAATAAGCCCTTGATGTCAAAGGCTCCCGCGAAGGAGGCAGGAGCGGTTGTGCCCCAGTCCAAGTACTCTGGCCGCCACCACATCCCCAACCCCAGTAACGGGGAGCTGCATTCTCAGTATCACGGCTACTACGTGAAGCTGAACGCCCCCCAGCACCCTCCAGTAGACGTGGAGGACGGCGATGGATCCAGCCAGTCTTCCTCAGCACTGGTGCACAAGCCATCCGCTAACAAGTGGAGTCCCTCCAAATCTGTGACAAAACCAGTTGCCAAAGAAAGCAAAGCTGAGCCAAAAGCTAAGAAGTCTGAACTTGCTATACCAAAGAATCCAGCAAGCAACGATTCATGCCCTGCTTTGGAAAAAGAAGCCAATTCAGTAAGTACTGCAAGTAGTGTTTTCTCTTTCTTTTTTCCCTTTGGTTCTTTTCAGTGAGCTGTGTGGTGTGACTATGCGTCTTGATCACAGCCAGGCTAACCAAAGTTCTAGAAGCACAGGGTTGTTTAAAGCAGCACATAACACATCTGTAGTTTGAGACAGCAAAGAGCTCTCCAGACAGAAATTCCCCCCACTACCCCTGTGTTCACCCGGCCCCACTTTAGATGTAATTCAGGTAGGTAAGATCTGACCAGCTTAGCACAGCATCTTAGCACATTTTAGCAAGGCTTTAACAGCGTGTCTTGGTGAGCTTCCTGGTAGCTTGCTCTCTGATTGCTGGAAAGGAAGAAAGGAATCATGACCCCTGCCAAGGGCCAGCCGCTCTCAGAGCTCTAGGAAAAGAACACCACCAAGTTCTTAGCCCTCCTGTTTTCACCACCACGGTCAGCATCTTTACACAAAAGAACCTCTCCTCTAGCCATTGTGAATTCTTCTCATACACACCTAGCTTGGATTTTAAATAGCCAGGCTTTGCAGCTAGAACATTTTTCTTCCCCAAAAGAGAACTGAAAATTTCCAGTAGTTCAAGAGAATTTCTTTGGTCTTCTGTCTTTTCAAAGTGTGAGAACTCTTACAATTTCAGTTTTCTGATAGATACAGGTTATTAGTATCAATTAGTCTTAAGCATTTAAGATATTTATTATTCAGCCAGAAAAGCTCTGTATTATTGAAAAATCTTTATACCCTCTTTCAAAGGAAATTTTTTGAATAATGTATGGAATTAGTATTTTATCAAATGCTATAGAATTTGTAAAATCTGAAGCTAATTATTGATTTAAAAATGACCTCTTGACCTGGTCACATCCCTTTAGAACAGAGGTGTTGAATGTTATACACCTAGTATTCACTAGTGATTATAGAGACATATTTGCATAATGGTATGGATTAATACCTTGACCAACAAGAATATAGTACAGCCATCAGTTTCTTATTTTTGTCTGTTTAATTTACTCACAGGATTAAACAATTAAAATTCCTCTGTTAACTTATGCTTAAAATTTCTTAAGTGTGTTTATTTTGCTAGTATCTATAAAACACTGTCTTCTTTTTTCAAATTTTCAACTTTTTAATTAGCTGAACATAAATTATTCAGATTAACTGGACCAACTTCCTAAGAGTCGACCTGCATAGAGAAAAATTGTTTTCAAAACAGACTAAGATTCTGACTCTTCAGTAGGCATTCATTTTAAAGATTTGAAACCTTAATATGTCAGTATCCTGACATCACAACTGGAATAATCACTGTTGAATTTGTTAAATGTAATAGTTTACTTCTCATTTGACTTTCAGCATGTTTATCCCCAAGTTAATAAGGCCTCGCATAGATCAGTATTAGTTTGCCCGATTTACAAGGAGAAAAATTCAAACAATGCAAGGCCATATCTTTTATACTTTTGGGTACCCATTTGTGGGCTTTAGTTGACTTCTAGACCTCTACAAGGAGAAGCGTATGCCCCAGTGTCGTGTACATTAGGCTGTGGTAGGGGGAAAAGAAGTTGAATTACCCAGCTCTTAGCTGAAGGAGTCTCTCTGTAAAACAGTAGTATACATATGTTTGGTAAATTCACAGCCTCCTCATTTAGAAAAATCATTTGTTTTATTTATTTGCGGAATTCTCAGATTCTTAGAGTTAGCCAAGCATCCTCCATCTCAGTAGTTGGTCCTTGTAGAGGACAGTAGTTGAACCCTGTAGAGGGTTCCCCTCTATACCCCAAGGGAGAAAGGAGGCCCCAGCAGCTCTGCAACCACCCTGAGCTTTAGACTGCCTCTGCAAAATTCAAGATTGACTTGGCACCTTCATGCAAAGATTCTAAGAATTAACATTGTCTTCCTAATAGTAACAGAAAGCTGCCTTCCCCACTCCTAAGAGTCAGGAAGTGACACAGTCACACAGTCATCATAAATGTTGTCAGTGGATGACCTTTAAGACAATGGAGTACTACATAGTTTTGAGAGAAAGACGCTGTGTAAGTTAGACATAATAATTTTAAAATTCACAGAATTGAACTTTGTTGCCAAACTTCCTCGGTTCACATCCCAGCTCTGTTGCTTACCAGCTGTGTGACGCTGGACAGTTTCCTTACTGCTGTGTGCCTCAGTTTCCTCATCTTTACCTATCACAGGGTTGTTGTGAAGATTAAATGAGTCAATACTTTAAAAGTTCTTAGCATAGTGCCTAGCACAGAGTAAGTGATGAAGAAACCTTAGCTATTATGATGTTTGTTTCAACACAATGCTAGTTGAAGCATAAGCAGTTCAGAAATATTCAAGTAGATTTGATCCATCCTCAGGATCACCCTGGATATTGGTCTCCTAGAAATACAGAAAATCTCCTGGGACACAGACTAACACAGGAAATTAGTTAACTTGAGTATGAGAGGTAGGAGAAGGGAGACTGTGGCTTTGATTACTTTCTTGAGGAAGATTTTCCTTAAGAAACTTCTGTGACCCCTGTGGGCAGTGGTTGCGTATGGACTCATGTCCTAGAGGCACACATTCAATATGATCCTGAAATTTTATAGGATTTTGCAACATGACAACTCTGGTAGGGTCAGAAGAGGCATCTTTAGCATCTTACCATCAAGTGGGGGAATTTTCCAATTAGGCATCTCAGCCCATTCTGAAAAATGACTGCACTTTTTTCTCAGTCATTCCTGTGATTTGCATCCAAGTTTGTTTTGAGGTTTATTTGAATGTGTGTAAAATTTAAAGCATCCCCATCAAATCGGGTTTGAACCTCACCCCAAAAAGAGGTAAATATATATAATTAAACTTTGCTATTAATACTTAATTAAACTTTGCTCTTCTCACGTGTTTCTAACTAGAGAAGCTTTAGATTTCACATAAACCATAATAACTCTTCTAGCAGAAAATTCCTTACAGTGTTAATATGAATGACAGTCTCTTAAAGGAAAAAAAGATTAATTTTTTGAGTTAGGATTTCTTTCTGTATTTTGATTTCCTGTTTTTTATTTTCTTACTGCCTGAAAATTTCTTCCAATCAAGACTTACCCTGTGCCCTGCTACAGCTTCTTGTATTACACCTGTCCCAGTCAGTCTTGAAAAGCAAGACAGATTTTTTTTTCATTTTGCTATTTTAAGCTACAACTGGCCACCACAGTCATATTTATGGGACTTTACCTTAAAGCTTTTCACCCTGTATCCTGTGCCTAGGTATATAAAGAACACAGAGGCCAGGGCTTGGTATCTGCCACTGAACATAGCATCCTGGATTTTTTTTCCCCCCTGGTTGTTGTTTGAACCTTTCATGTCTAGTTTTCCCTCATCTTCACTGAGTCACCTTTAAAAATAGCTTTCTAAGTGGAGCCACCCTGGTAGGATAAATATATATGTGTGTGTATATTAGAACATACACAGGAGAAATGTGTATGTGTGTGTGTGTGCAAAAGAAAAAAATATGTATGTATGTATTTTTCATTTTGGATAAAGCACTCATTCATTATTCATTAAATCTGAATTGCCAGTACAGTGATATGTGGGCTAAAAACTGGAGAAAAGATAGTAAACTAAATTCAAACCAAGAGGATATACAAATTCAAAATACTAATTCAAAGGGGTTAGATAAATTCACAGAATCTTATACGGATTTACGAAATGGGAGTCAAGGTTCAGGCACACCTTGGACTTTAGAAGTTGGCTTCATGGAAGGCATGTTCTCTGCAATTTCACTTTCCTGGGTCCGCTGTAAGACACCGAAGTCTACGTTGTATTGTTCTGACCAGGTGTATTTTTCCTCATCTTTCGTATCACTAAATTACCTTTGAAAATTATGAAATAAACCCAGTAGCCCAGAATAGTTGAAATGATCCAAAATTCTTAGAACACTCATGAACAAAATCTAATCCAAGTGTACAGGTGGAACATCCAGAATGTTCCAGCATCTGGTCGTGATGTGAAGTGAAAGAAGCCAGGCACAGAAGGACAACCTTTGCATATTCTCACTTATTTGTGGGAGCTAAAAATTAAAGCGATCAAACTCATGGAGATGGAGAGTAAAAGGATGGTTACCAGAGGCTGGAAGAAAAGTGAAGACATAGGGGAGGGAGAAGTGGGGATGGTTAATGGATACAAGAAAAAAAAAATAGAACAAATAAGACCTAGTATTTGATAGCACAACAGGGTGACTATAGTTAATAATAATTTACTTGTACATTTTAAAATAAAGAGAACTGGGCACGGTGGCCCACACCTGTAATCCCAACACTTTGGGAGGCTGAAGCGGATGGATCACTTGAGGTCAGGAGTTCAGGACCAGCCTGACCAACATGGTGAAACCCCGTCTCTACTAAAAATACAAACATTAGCTGGGCATCGTAGTGAGCACCTGTAGTCCCAGCTTCTCGGGAGGCTAAGGCAGGAACATCACTTGAAGCCAGGAGGCAGAGGTTGCGGTGAGCCAAGATCACGTCACTGCACTCCAGCCTGGGCGACAGAGCAAGACTCCACCTCAAAAAAATAAAATAAAAAAATAAGATAACTAAAAAGAGTATAATTGGATTGTTTGAACACAAAGAATAAATGCTTTAGGTGATAGATATCTCATTACCCTGATGTGATTATTACACATTATATGTTGGTATCAAAATATATATACACCCACTATGGACCCACAAAACTTTAAAATTTTTTAAATCTCCAAAATCTGAAACTTTTCGAGCACCAACATGATGCTCAAAGGAAATTCTCATTGCAGCATTTTAGAATTTTGTATTTGGGATGCTGAACCCATACATCTGAAAAAATCTGAAATCCCGAACACTTAGGGTCCCAAGCATTTCAGATAAGGGATGTTCAGCCTGTAATAGCATTTCCTTAATCTCTGTGCTGTTGTGACATTGAAAGATCGTCTCCACTATTTTCTGAGTTATAAGAGTTTCCTGCATTATTTTTATGCTCTAACCATAATTGAGGAGTTGCACAGGTTAGGACTCTCCTATTAATTTAGAACATAACTATTCTAAAAGAGCAGTTGGTCGTTACCACAATTTGATATTTTTCTGATACTGTGGAAATTACAGGATATAGATAAAAATGTCATTTTAAATAACTAAATGGGAAACTGCCTTTAAACTAAGGCCTGTATCTTTAATAGACATATGGAGAAAAGAGCATGGAGCTCCGAAGTGACTAGACTAAAGCTTAATTCGAGTTCTGATTCTTAATTCGAGTTCTAATTTGTTCAAACTGGCTGAGGAAACTTGAGCAAGACACCTATCCTCTTAAACACTGTCAAATGGAACTAATAATTGCTTGTGAAGAATAAACCAAAAAAAAAAATCTACTCAGAGATGCTTAACCCACTGCCCAGCATTATAAAAACCTGCAATAAATGTTTATTTTCCTCCCATTTACTTAAGGTTTAGGAACTGATGCTTTTCTTCTTCTTAATAGTCCCCACTTAAAGAGGACTCATGTTTACTTTCTCTCCCTCCCCCAATTTACTCATCACCCTGTTTGTTCTTCATTTAATGCAAATGATTAATGAAATGATTAATGAAATTAAATCATTTCAGTGATTTAATGCGTTTTGTTTAACAACCCACATTTGGGTCAGGCACTGTGGTTCATGCCTGGAATCCCAGCACTTTGGGAGGCCAAGGTGGCAGGATCACTTGAGGCCGGGAAGTTGAGACCAGCCTGGTCAACATAGTGAAACCTCATCTCTACAAAAAATACAAAAATTAGCCAGGTTTGGTGGCACACACTGTTGGTCTCAGCTACTCAGGAAGCTGAGGTGGTAAGATAGCTTGAACCTGGGACGTCAAGACTGCGATGAGCGGAGATCACACCACTGCATTCCAATCTGGGCGACAGAGCAAGAGCCTGTCTCAAAACAACCCACATCCACAGCACTTGGAAATGTGCTGGAAGATAGTGGGGTCTCATTAAATATTGGTTGCCTGAATGAACTGGGCAATGTCACGTGTCTGTGCACTGGGTACGTAGCAGTGAATAAGACAAGGCCTCTGCCACTGCAGAGCTCAGCGTCTTGTGGGGGAAAATAGCAGTTAAACAACAAAGGACAGTCAAGTGTGAAACTCACTGTGATAGAGAGAGCAGGGCACTCTGACCTCTACCACAGAGATGTGGGCTCAGTCAGGGAAAGAGACCTTCTTGAGTAAATGATGTGTGACCCAAACCCTAGACCCAAATTGATGAGTGCTTGACCAATGATAGCTCCAATCTCCCTTATTCACTTACCCCACACCCAAAACACATCAATACTTTTGAAGCCTCTGTAACATTGTTTCAGTGTAGTCTTACCCAATATCCAAATAGAATACCACTGTTTCCTCATCTGTAAAATAAGGACAATAAAACTACCTACCTCATAAAGCCAGTTTAGAACACTTTTAATGCTATATAAGAATTGGACACTATTTTCACAGTAAATATCACAATCATGGCTTTGTAAAACAAGGTGGCTTCTTCATGGAGCAGATCTGAAAAGATGGGTTATATGAGGTTGGTTGGTTTAAACAAGTAAAATTTGGGGCCCTTGGACTATCTGGTATTTATTATAATGATATTTATCAAAATAGGATCCTGTAGTTTGTAAAATATAACTTGATTTCTGAAATGTTGTGATTGTGATTAGAGAAATTTAAAAAGCTAGGCCTGTAAGATAACTTCTGAAAGTATCCAACTTCTCACTTACAGCTTTTACTTAACGGAAAGGGTGGTGTCCAAACAGAGAACCAGGGAAAAAGCAGGAGGTAGAGAACCTCGTTTTGAGTTTTCCCTGAATTGTTCCTTGGAGGCGGCTTTGTCCTACAGATTTGTCCTACAGATTCCTAACTGCCCTGAGGAGGAAGCAGCTCTTCCTCATCTGACCTGCATCCTAACAACAAATGCACCTCTAACTCCCAGCCCTTCGTAGGCCCTGTTATGGTGAGCTGTGTCTCTCAGCCTACGCTGTTGTCCATTGTTTTGAGGTGAATGAAGTAGATGAGTTGTTTAAAACGTTTTTAAACTAATTCAAGCCTGGATTCATTTTTAAGTGAAGGTTCTGAAATGTCTCCATCTAAACATAGCATTGCTGTTTTTAGTCTACACCTTTTGGAACTGCTGTCATCTTTTATGCCTTATTTACTGCAGTCATGTTAACTTTCTTATTTTTTCAGTAATTGGCTTTGGTTATATCTTGATATTAACATGGAAAAGTTAGGATTATTTTGTTCTCTTTCATTTTCAGGGCCCTAATTCGATCATGATTGTCCTTGTCATGCTGTTGAATATCGGGTTGGCCATTCTTTTTGTTCACTTTCTAACTTGATTGGAATTAGGAAAGGTAAGAATCGCCTTAATTTCTATCTAGAATCATAGTAAATAACATTCTTTTCTCATATTCAAATTTGCTATTTTTTTAACAATGACATATTGTCCTTCACTTTAATTTTGGCTATGCCTGAATGTGATTCAACATAGTTACTTAATGCTATAACTGTTTTGACCCTTCAGTGAAGTCCTGACAACTAGTGGTGTGTTAGCCCACAGTTCTCTGCAGTGGTGCCGTCAGCCCTTTAAATGGCCCACCCCAGGCAGACTCAGACACAGGGAAGGAGGCTTGGAATTAGGATGGGATCGCAAGAGAGATGAAACTTGGAAAATTCAGCCAGAGGACCTGTTCGGTTCCCCTGGGAGTGCTTTGTGGCTTTGGGGTCCTCTGGGAGCTGAAGCGCACAGCCATGTTGGAGAGCAAAACTTAATAATAATTCTTTTTTAAAATCTGCTGAAGCAGCCCCATCCGGCGAAGTTCTTGGCATTGGCTACTCCATCTGTCCTAGCAGAGTGTGACTAAACTGGAAATGTATGGAGCTGCATTTTTTTTTTTTTTTTTTTTGATGGAAGTCAACAGCTGCCTTACTATTTTACCATCTGACGTTTTTAGTAGGGAGCTGGGGAAACGACTGCCCGAGGAATGCGGTCGGAGGATTGTGTTGCTGTGGACGTGGTTCCAACATTCACTCCTATCTCATTAGAAGAAATAGGTAGCAGCATCACTCACCAGTCTTATGCCATGACCTGCTGCTTTAACATCTCCTGGAATGTTCTGGGAGAGAATGTTTCGTTTGCTTGTGCACGACTCTGTTCATTTTTGCTGTTTATTTAAATATGATGTATAGTCATCTACCACCTGCGGTCCTGGCCGGACCGAAACACACGTGTTGCATCTCAAGGAAAAGAAACAACAAAATGCTAGTGAAAATGTGCTTATTTTGATAGCAATATACCATCTTTTATGTCATTTATTCTTCCTATACTTGTAAAAGATTATTTATCTTTAAATTTTAGCAATTTGAAGACACTATGCCTTCCTAAGAACTAATTTAATTTTAAATCTTTTTAACATTACTGAGGTGAATTATTTATGCACTTAGGAAGTGCTAAATTTTAAAAACCAAAACACGACAGAATTCTAAGAAGTATAGTCCAAACGTTGCATGGATTGCAGTAATCAGTGTTTAAAGGATTCAGTTTCTTTGCTGACGTACTTTACAACCAAATAAAATCTTGTCGGTGGCTGTGTTAATTCCCATGAAAGTTAAGCAAGATGCTATTAATAAACTGCTCTGCTCTTTCTTGTTTTCTTTTTCCAACTTAAATTTCTGTTGAATACATTCAGGTAGAACATAAAGCCTTGTTCAATCACTGCCTCTCAGTTTTCTGCCTTTCCTGTTTTTCAAAGTCCTTTTGTAATTTCATTTCCCATTTTAAAGGCTTAGACATTTTTATTTTAAATATGTGTCTTTTACAGTCTTTTGTCATTCTGACATTTCTGGGTTTTTGCTGTTTTATAATTTACCCTTTATTATTGAGAAGCATGCTTACTTAGAGAAACTAAATGGTCTTTATAAAAGTAATTAGTTAAAAAGAAATCAGGGGAGGAAAAGTATCTATCTAATCTATTAAATCTTTTTAAAACATTACATTGCAGAGGGGGAGCTACTCCTAAATATTTTCATGATTTGCATGGTTTAATCAGATTTTTTTTTTTTTTTTTTTTTTTTTTTTACCGTATTAGCTACCTTTTCAATGCAGAAGACAGTTCACACAATTCCCTGGTTAGCACAGATGTGGACTGAGTGCTTTGCCACCTGCAGGGTAGTAACCCAGTGATGTTTCTTACAGAAGCACAATATGTTGAAAATCCTGGGTGTGACCAATATGGAATAAAGAAGAAGGCAGAAAGAGAGCAAATGAAAAATTTCAACTTGTATATTCATTTTTTACATTTTGCTTTGACTTTTAAATTTAGGAAGTCCGTTTATACCTGAGAACAAACGTTTAAAGTTCCTGTGTCACTCTCAGTATTCTCACCGCCCCTCCCAAACCCTGTAGCTCCTTATGCTGGGAAAACTGGTTTTTTAAAAAATAATAATAAAATATTTAATCTTATTAAGTGTTTAAAATGTGTAATGCTTTGGAAATCATGGGTAACAGATAGCGAGAGGATATGTTTATAAAGTGAGCATGTTGGTCCCATTTATAAATATATGTATGATTTATAAGCTTTTTTAAAACAAAGCTCAAATTGTTGGTATTTTTCTAAAATGTGCACAGCTGTATTTTACATGAAGGCTCTTTCTAATGGGTTGTTATACTGTACTCAACATTTTGGACAGCACATGAAGTCTGCCAATGTACTTAATAAAACATGACTTTGTTTATTTAAAGTTTCTTGCTGTGAAAAAGAACTCCCTACCTGTGAGTTCCTTTATTTATAATTCTCGAAACCAAAATGTATAATGTACAGTTTTCACAACTGTATCTGCTCTAATAAAAAAAAAGTTGGTTATTAATAAAGTCGGAGGTGTGTTTTCTTTGTGAGTAAATTACTGTCTTGAGTTATGTGGAATGCTTCGGTGGTGGTGTTGAAAGAGATCTGCTGAAAAATTAACAGCAGAAATAGAAGGAAAAAATGCACAAAGAAGCCATGTGCCAGAAGGTAGTTATACCGCTCCACCAGTTGGTTCTACGTTTCTTTCATCCTGGGCCTTTCAAATAATTTTGCAAAATAAGGTTCATTGCTCTGCTTAATGCCTTCATTAATTGGATTAGTGCCTTATCCAGAGTTTAAAGACTGCTCTTATTTTTAAAGAAAACTTGAAGTAAATCTCCCTCCTACATGGGCACTTTTCAATTAATTAGAATTTTTTTTTTTACCATTGTGCCCCAAATAAATTAATATGTTGCTATGACCCCTGCTGCTTAGGTGCACTCCTGGAAGGTTAAGCACAACATGGGTTGAATAAACCTGCCGCCACCGGGACTTCTAGCCGCTGTGCTCCCTTTGAAGCCATCCAGGGTGCCGGCCTAAGCTGCTGGCTCGACACGTAGGCAAGCCACCTGTGCGCTGTGATAAAAGGACCATCTCCAAAACAGCTTTCCAGGGAGGTGCCATGGTGCTTTTAAATTCCCAAATTCATCACACCTGTTGAGGGCTAAGATCTTGGAGCCCCTCATATAAATAATGCACAGAGTTATTGCCTCTGGGGCTAAACAGATTACTCAACTTCAGTAATTAGCCTCCTAGCAAATCCTAGAGGGGAACACAGAACAGGCTTTTGAAGCAGGGAAGGAAAGCACAAGGTGCTAGAGAGATTATTGATTCCAGATTCGTGTCCAAGCCACACATTGTGAGCGCTGATGCCAAAGCTAGGGTGAAGCTTGTGTGGTTGGGAAGTCTGGAAAGTATTCTACATGCCCTTTTAATGTAAAAACTGTTTCTCAAGAGTTGTGGCTAGCAGGCTCCCCAGGCATACCCTCCCTGCCATTTGCAGCTCTCCTGCCATGCTTTGGAAAGTAACATAGCCTCATCTTCCCAACTTAATAGGTGGCTGTTGACGTGGCGTATTCTGCCAGTACAGTGTCACGGTTCATCAGACTGCGTTTGATTATTCCAGGTTTAAGAATTATCTGTTCTGACAATTCACTCTCACCCCAAAGGTACTGAAATGCAGTGGCCTCTATAATAGGGGTCTGGTTTATAGGAATAGGGGAAAATAGCAGAGAGAGAGAAGACAGTGAATACTGATGAATCTAGTCAATATAGATGAAATTCCGGCTTTGGTCATGATTGATTATGGATCCTTCTCTAATCCATGCCCCTGGTTTCCTTATCAATAAAATGGGTGTAGTCATAGCACTATCTGGCCTCACAGGGTGATGGTGAGAATGAAATGACCTTATTTATGTTAAATGCTTACTATAGTGCCTGGCACATAGTAACTGCTTTGTATGTTTTTTACTGACTGAAAGGGATAAAATAATTAAATTCCTATTAGTGTCTCAGACACATTGAAAAATACAGTGAGATTCCATTCTAAGGGTCTTTTTGTAATGTTTAATTAGGTCGGGGTCATGGGATGTCCTTGCTGCAGTAATGACAAGTCAGTCTTTCTCACCGGGAAAATTAAAGGCCCCACCTACAGAGTTCCTTCTTTATGCTAACATGTGTTTTCCAGTATAGGAGAATATGAGACATTTGCTTTACAAAGAGCTTTCACATCAGTGTCTCACTGGATTCTTACAATCTCCCTGGAAAGTTTTCCTGCAGTTAAATGACTTGCACAAGATCACGTAGCCATAAAGTCATAAAAATCTGTATCAGAGTCCCAGATCTGACACTACGTCTTGTGCTTTTTCATTTCATATATTGCCTAGCATTATTCCACATTGCCACTCATCAGCCATGAAGATGTGATGGCAAATACCATGAAATCCAAGGTAGTAGTGCGGGTTGAATGAGCCCATTTCTATCTGTCATAAGCTCCTTAATGAGCCACTGAGTTAATAATAACTACAGCAGAGTCTTTTAAAAGTTCTGAATAGCATGTATTTACAATCCTGTTTCATCACTTTTAGCACGATATTTATATAGTAATATATTTGAACCTTATACTAAATATTACTAAAATTTAACATATAAGTAATGGTGTTTTTGAAGAGGCATGTTGTACATGAACTTCGTATCTATGTTTGAACTTAAGCTCAATAATTAACACAGAAGTTGCACATAGTACCTAGAAGACATAAAAAGGTTTGGCCAATGCTGTGGTATTCTTTTGATACCTTATGTCAATATTCCATAAAACTTCCTTGGTATTCCCTTGAATCTGAAGTCTGATTTAGGTAAGCCATAATGGAATTAACACGGAAGCGAGGCCCTGAAATTTGTTCAGCTGGTGGTTGATAAAGCTGTTTGCATACTGTGGTAAAGAGCATATCAATCCTTAAATGGAGGCAGAGATGAACAGAAGATTATAGCACTGATACACACATTCTTCCTTGTCCGCTGCCTCAACCCAAGCAACTCATTCATAAAATGTGAAGAATGATATTGAACATGTGCAGTGGAATTCATGATGATATTTGCTTATGAGAAAACAGTGGAGGTCTTCAGTTTCAGGAATGCATATGCCACATCCTTGCCACTTACAACATATATTTGGAAGAAAAGAGTCATAAATATCACATCATCTGCACAATAAAAGCAGAAGCAAAGGTGAGGATAAGCCAAAGATTAATTATTCTCTGGACATGATTAATTATTTTCTGGACATATTTTAACAACTGTTTCTGACCAGTAGAGTGAGTACCTATCTAGAGGTCATATAGCTGCTTTGGAAGTTGATAAGGCCCAAGGAGGTGCTTAGACATAGGATTGCCGTAAAGCCAGCAGGTGGTGGAATCCATGACCTAAGAACTACAGATGCATCGTAAAAGCAGTTTTACATCAGATAATTGGGCCAAATAAAAAGTCAAGATTGAAAATATTCTAATTCATACATTATCCAAAAGGATAAATATTATGTAAGTGTGCTGTTACTCACTGAAACAAAGCAAGAGTTTACAAAATCTCACACAATAGAGCACCAAAGAATGAGATATTTATGTGCTCAAAATAAGACTTGATGTTATCTACATTCAACTTGTCATGATACAGCAAGTAATATGAGGAATTCAGCATAATTTTCATGTCTCGGTGTCAGCTTTATTCCATTCAAATTTTTGTGTATAGAAATCATTTTCCATTTTTACTAACAATCATGTTCATTTTTTTCTTCACAAAGTAGTATTACTAATCCAAAATGCCATGGCAGGCTATATTTGGGTGTTTTCATTGGTTCACTCAAACTATCAACAGTTCCCCTGGATTTGTTTTGACATTCTAAAGACTACCTGAGTAGGTTATAAAAGAAGCACTCCAAACCTTTCTGCTCTCCTGCTGCTAGCTTTCAGGAATGTTAACATTGCCTGTGTGTTTAGTACACTTTAGTCCCTTAGTCCCGTACAAAACCTGAGCTCTCCCTCTCCCCTGACCATAGCGCCTTGTCAGCATCACCACACCAGTAGCATGCTC